>NC_057800.1:397851851-398151851 GCF_018294505.1 Triticum aestivum | reverse complement strand
CTCGAGGGCTAGGGATGAACTAGTACAATGGATGAACTGCCTCCTGAGGAGAGGTGTTCTTCAGCTCGATGAGCAGGTGTGTGTGAGGATGGTCTGAATGATCTGTCCCTTGCTACAGTGGTGGCTAGCCCTATTTATAGAGGCCCTCGCCCTCTTCCCAAATGTTAGCCGAGAAGGGATCCAACAAAGATCAAGTTTGAAGGGGGACAACTAGTACAATCTATCCTGACAAAAGGTGGTCTTCGTCTGCAAAAGACTTTGGTGGTGATGCTACTGTGGGCTCTGCGGTGACCTCCGTCCTGCCATCCTGCTAGTCTTGGTCTTGTTGCACCGATAAGGAAACCTTTGCCTGATGCCTTGGGACTCCTCGCCTGCACCTGCCTCTTTAGCACCAAAGAGGAAACTGGTACACTGCGCCCGCTGGTGCCCGCGTGGCCTTGGTCATCATGGCTCATGTCACGTGAACCTCATGAGGTGCCCCTTGCATACATATCTCCGCTCCTCAGGAGCCAGCCTAGTGAGGCTGCCCCCCGGGCGGTCTTGGCGTCGTCCGCCTCATGGGGCTTGGCCCCTCGCGAGGGTCTTGAGTTTTTGCTGCAGATGATGGGCCATACCAGGCCACTGGTGGAGCCATGCTGTGGGCCGCAGGAAGGCAAGTCCGGGTACCCCCATACCCAGGACGCCGACAGTAGCCCCCGGGCCCAAGGTGCGCTTGAACTTGGCTTCGAGGCGAAGCCAAAGGGCAAGTGCGGAGCGCCACGGGCCCCAACCTCCTGCGCCCTTGGTCGTCGCATGGCAATTGACGGGACGTGGGTGCCTCCGCTTCCCCATGCTGCCTTGATATCTGTTCGACTTGACGAGTCTCTACTGCATGCAGAAGAAAACAACCATTACATGTGATCGTGGAGGCTGGCGGTTGGCCTCCCTCTGGCTATAAATGAGGAGGGGTGCAGAGCCCCGTCGCTCATCTCCTCCTCCATTCCGCCTGCTTCTTTTTCTTCCTCCTCACCTCGTCATCTTGCCGCGACACCCATGGCATCGACGAAGAGGTTCTCAGCCGCAGAGAAGGGGAAAGCGTGCTAAGAGGGGCCCGGCTCACCACTGCCAAAGAGGGGGCATGACCGTCCCCATAAGCACGCTGCGACCCCTACCGCGGCACCCCAGGGGCACGGGCGTACTCCCTTGGGAACCGGTGGTGTCATCCCTGGAGGCCGCCGTGGTGCCTCCTCCCGCGACGGGGGCCATTCCAAGCGGAGCAGCCCTTGCGTCGAGGGAAGGCGCGCCATCGTCGCCCGACCCCCTCGGCCACACTTCCATTCGGCGAAGGTGCTCCCGGAGTTCGTTGTGTGGTCGGAGAAGCCGGCGGCACTTGGCTCCAGCTCCCGCGCTCCTTCGCCAGTGAGCTGCCGGCCGCAGGTCTCGACGGCTTCTAGCTACAAGCTGATGGCTGCTGCAGCAAGGCCTCATGTGCCGCGGTGGAGGTTTCCGTTGTGGGCAATGCAGTCCTGGCCCATGGCTGGCAGACGTTTGCTCGTGCGTGCGGCCTTGGCAGGAGGTGCACCCTCCACTTCAAGTACGATGGCGTCGCGACCCTCTACGTGAGGGTTTTTGGGGAGGATGGCCGCCGTGCAGGGAGCTGCCCCGAGGACAGCGGCGGTATCAATGAGCTGGGTCTTGATGACGGCCGCGACGACGCCGAGGGCGGGCTCGCCCTTGGCGATGGCCGTGGCCTGTCCAGTGGTGGCAGCTCCTCCTCCGGTGAATGCTCTAGCAGCGGTGGTTATGACCAATCGCCACGCCACCGGACTCGCTACGAGGACGACAGTGGTCATCCCACTGTCGCGCCCCTGTGAAGCGCGAAGAGGACTTTGGCTGAGTCCGGGGGATGCGCTAGGGGCCAGCCCTCGTGAGCTGCTGCGGGCATGGGCGTCACTTTTGCTTGTCCTTTCCTTCTTTCCTATATTCCAAGAAACAAGTATGGGGCCCTGCGAGGGTGTGTAATGAGCCGTAATTCTTATGCCGCTCATGTTATGTTTATCGTTTCTATGATGTGTTGCGGCATATGTGCTTTATGTAGGCGTAGAGGGATAACTTAGCTTGACATATCCAAGGTAGTTTCCACCTCGCGAGGGCGCGCGCCTCCTCACATCTGGTGAGGCTTCCCAACTGCCAACTCGGGAGCCGCTGAACGTGGGAGACACGCGAAGCTGCAAAAATTCGTTAGGAATCCTTATCCTTCCTTGTGCGAGGCCTCAGGCATAGGCTGATCATGGCCTAGCGCACCACGTCGCGGTATCCGTGGGGCACGGACTTAGAAGGGTGCGCTGATCATGAGCTCAATCGAGGGTGCCTCGCGAAGATCAGGGGAGCCGAACCTCTGGAGCGACAGGGCTTTGGCGAGGTGTGCCCGCGACTGGGTTAGGCTAGCACATGCACACACCTGCCCAGCCCCCGCGCGAGGCGCACAAGTGGGAGTGTCAGGCAACTGCCGTCCTCCCCGGCGCAAAGCAAGAACCGAGCGAAGAAACATAGAGAAGAAGGGATTCAACCAAGGAAATTGAGAAACACTAGAACTTCAAATTCCATAAGAAAGGTTGCAAGCCAACTACAGAAAGCAAATGAACAGCCGTGTCCGGCACTTAGTCTAGTCTTCTCACCAGCGCGAAGCTAAGTGCTACCACTAGGACGTGGGAGGGAGCCCACGAGGCTCGAGGGTGGCACTCCGGAGACTCCGCGGCATGTACATCCCCACTCATTATTATGTGAGAGTGTCACGAGCGGAGACCTTCACATGCACTAGGCCTTGCTTCATGGGTAGAACTTCTGGAGGTGCTGGATGTTCCAGGCGTTCTGTATGAAGATCTCGTCCTGTGTCTCCAGGCGCGCGGCGCCAGGCCTGGAGACAAGGGTAATCCTAAACGGGCCCTCCCACATGGGTGAGAGCTTATGCAGCCCTTCCCTAGAGAGCACCCGCCTCAGGACGAGATCGCCCACCTCGAGCATCCTGGGGCGGACATTGCGGCAGTCATACCGGCGCAGCGCCTGCTGGTATCTTGCCGCCCGGAGCGAGGCTTGGCGGCGACATTCCTCCCCCAGCACGAGGTCCATGCCCCGCATGGCGTCCCGACGTGCCTTGTCGAACGCTAGGACCCGCGCGGAGCGATGCCTGGCCTCGTGAGGAAGAATGGGGTCTCGCCTATTGGCATGGTGGCGGTGGTGCGGATGGACCACAACACGGACTAGAGCTCGTCGTGCCAGCCCCTACCGCAAGCCTCGAGCTTCTTCTTGAAGGTCAAGGTCTTGAGGCCTCTCAAGACCTCCGTGTTGGTGCGCTCAGCTTGTCCATTGCTCCTGGGGTGTGCCATTGAGGCGTAGCATATCTGCGTTCCAAGGTTAGCATAATATGTCTTGAAAAGATTGCTAGTGAACTGCGAGCTGTTGTTGGTGATGAGGCGGTTAGGGACCCCAAACCGACTCACGAGGCCCTTGATGAACATGACTGTGGAGCCTGCTGGGATGGTGCGGACGGCTTCCACCTCCGCCCTCTTGGTGAACTTGTCGATGGCAACGTAGAGGTAGTGATAACCCCGAGGCGCTCGAGGGAAAGGGCCTAGGATATCCAGCCCCCAGACCGCGAACGGCCACGAGAGTGGGATAGTCTGGAGGCCCTGGGCAGGCTGGTAGATTTGCTTGGCATGAAACTGGCAGGCCTCGGAGGATCTTACCAGCTCGGTTGCGTCAATGAGTGTCGTGGGCCAGTAGAACCCACTGTCGAACGCCTTGCCCACCAGGGTCCATGACGACGAGTGATGCCCGCAATCTCCTCCATGTATGCCAACTAGCAGCTCGTACCCCTGCTTCCTAGAGATGCATCGCATGGAAACATCATTTGGTTGCTTTCTGTATAGCTCACCATCCTGGATGCAGTACGCCGTAGCCTGCCGGGCCACGTGCTCCGCCTCTTCCTCCTTCTCCGGCAGTGTTCCTTGCCCAAGGTATGCCCTGAACTATTTGGTCCAACACCCCTCCTGAGGCTCGAGTGCGAGGAGCAGACGCACTCCTAAGCTCTAGCCACAGGCGGGGGCTCTTGAGGCTGGTGGTGGGCGAAGCTCCTCTCAGGGAGGTGTTGGCTCCGCAGCCGGAGGGGCCATGGAAGGCTTGAAGAGCCGCTCCTCGAAGATGCCTGGTTCCTGTGGCTGACACTTGGACGCCCTCTGGGCGATGTCGTCGTCTTCCATGTTCGTGCCGCGGGGCACATGCTGTAGTTCCAGGCCCAAGAATTGCTTCTCCATCTTGCGTACCTCCGCGAGGTATGCCTCCATGTGATCGTCCTTCAGCTTGTAGACCTTGTTGGAGAAGTTGACGAGGAGCTGAGAGTCGCCCTTGATGGCGAGACGCTTCACCCCCAAGGCTGCTGCAGCCTTGAGGCCGGCGATTAACCCCTCATATTCCGTGATGTTGTTGGAGACCTTCTCGCCCTGCTGGAAGCGGAGCTGCACGGCGTAGTATAGCTTGTCTTGAGTGGGCGAGATGAGCACGGCGCCAGCCCCCTCGCCCTGGCGTGCGAAAGCACCATCGAAGTACATGACCCAACCATCTAGCACTTCACTTCCTAGCGAGAGGGATCGATACTCGCTTGCTTCGGGTTCCGGAGCGTCGGTCCATTCTGCCACGAAGTCAACGAGGGCGGCTCCCTTGATGACCCTGGTTGTGCTGAACTCCATCTAAAATGCCTGCAGTTCGGTGTTCCACTTGGCGACTCTTCCTACAATGTTGGGACTCCAGAGCACCCTCTCCAGCGGGTAGGCTGAGACGACCTTAATTGGTTGACTTTGGAAATAATGACGCAGCTCGCGTGAGGCCACTAGGAGTGTGAGCAGAAGCTTCTCTGGCATAGAGTATCGTGCCCTTGCGTCCCGTAGTACCATGCTGACAAACTACACCGGGTGCTCGACGAGGGTAGGAGCATCGACTGAGCCCGAGGCCTCCTAAGGTTGGGACACCTCCTGAGGTGGAGGGACCTCAGGAGCTTGGTCACCCGTCGGGGCCTCCGCTGACCCAAGAGCTCCGTCTTGTGGGGCCTGATCATCCGCTGACATCGCTATGGCTCTTGTGGTGCCGTCCTGGTGCTGGCTCGCCCCTGCTGAAGGTGCGGCACTGCGCGGTGGGCTCTTGACCTGGCGCTCCTCCCGGACAGCCACCAGCGCCGCGCTGGCGGAGTGAGGCGTGGAGGCCAGATAGAGCACCAGAGGCTTGACGGGACGGGGCGCTACCTCACCGGTGGGCTGGTCAGGTATCTCTTGAGGTCTTGAAACACCAGGTCGGCCTCCGGGGTCCACTCGAACGGGCCCTTCTTCTTCATTAGCTTGAAGAATGGCAGGGCGCGCTCCCCCAGCTTGGAGATAAAGTGCCCCAGCAAGGTCACGCACCCCGCAAGCTTTTGCATGTCCTTGAGGGTTTGCGGCGGGCTCATATCTTCTATTGCCTTGACCTTCTCCGGATTCGCCTTGATACCCCTTTGTGATAGGAGGAAACCCAGCAGCTTGCCGGAGGGGACGTTGAACACGCACTTCTCCGAATTGATCCACAGGTCCACTTGGTGCAGGCTGACAAAAGTCTCTTCCAGGTCTTGAATGAGGGTCCTCGCCTCCCGAGACTTTACCACGATTTCATCGACGTAGGCCTCAGCGTTCCTCCCAAGCTGCTGGCCCAGGGCGATGTGCATCAGTCGCTGAAAAGTCGCCCCAGTGTTGCATGCATGTGTAGCAGTATACCCCACACGGGGTCAAGAAGGCCGTCTTCTCCACGTCCTCCACCACCATCTTGATCTGGTGATAACCTGAGAAAGCATCTAGAAAACACAGCAAGCCGCACTCGGCGGTGGAGTCAACGATCTGTTCGATGAGCGGAAGCGGGAATGGGTCTTGAGGGCAGGCTTTGTTGAGGTTGGTGAAGTTGACGCACCTGCGTTCCTTCCCGCCTTTCTTGGGCAGGACGACGGGGTTCGCCAGCCACTCTGGGTACCGGACCTCGCGGATGACACCCGCCGCTTGTAGCTTGTGGGTTTCCTGTACGATGAAGGACTGTTTCTCCGGGGACTGTCGTCGCGCCTTCTACTTCACAGGGTGCACATTGGGGCACACCCCCAAGTGATGCTCGATTACCTTCCTTGGGACCCCCACCAGCTGCTTGGGCTCCCAGGCGAATACCTCCTTGTTCGTGTGCAGAAACTTCACCAGTGCCTCTTCTTGGTCAGGGTCGAGGTTGGCGCCTATGGTGAAGGTGGCTCCCGAGGCCCCGTCCTCCTCAACCGACATATGCTTTGTTTCGGCCCTATCTTAAGTGAACAACTGCTTCTCTTTTGCTGGTGCATCACCCTTAGCCCCCGGGGCGGCTCCGTCGGCCGGACGCGCTGCCACTGCTGCCCTAAAGGCGAGCTTGACAGCCGTCAGGGCTTCTTTTGTGTCCCCAGCCACGGTGCGAGCGCCGCTGCTCCTTGACATCTTCATGAGGTTGTAGGCCGGGTGGATCGCTGCCATGAACTGAGCCAGGGCAGGATACACGAGGATGGCATTGTACGGGAGGTAGATCCAGGCGATGTCAAAGTCGATTAGCTCGGTGCGGTAGTTGTCGCGGGTATCGAAGGTGACCGGGAGGCGTATTTGCCATAGGAGGCTGGTGGAGCGGATGCCGACTCCGGAGAAAGGCTTGGTGGGGTGGAGCCGGCCATATGGTACGTGAAGCAAATCAAAAGCTTCCACGGAGAGCATGTTGAGGCCAGATACGCCGTTGATGAGGGTCTTGGTCACAGCTATGTTGCAAATGGTGGGTGTGCAGAGCATCGGGAGTGCGCCCGAGCTAGCAGTGGTCACGGGGTGGTCCCCCGAGTCGAAGGTGAGGTCGGCCTTGGGTGCTGCCCATCTTGGATGGGCTCCTTGTTGCGCAGAGGCGGCACCAATCTGGTGAAAGAACTGCTTGGCATGGCGGTCGGAGGGCGGTGCCTGTGAGCCGCCGAGGAGGGCCGCAACGGCAAGTGGTGCCGGCACCACGAAGCGTGCGATGAAAAGGTTGCACAGCTCCTCCCAGGAAGCCACAGAAGAACCTAGCAGGTTGAGCAGCAAGGCGCGCGGCGCGCCAGCGAGGGCCATGGGGAACCAGTTGGCCATGACCTTGTCGTTGCTCCAGCTTCCAGAATGGCCTCCTCGTATGCTAGCAGGAAGGCCGTTGGATCCGCTGCGCCGTCATAGCGAGGCGGCATCTCCGGCCCGAACTTGTGCGGCCACTGTACTTGCCGCAAGGCGGGGATGAGGGCCCTGAGGCCCATGGCACCGTCGCACACGTCGGTCCGGGCGGAGGAGCGGTGCCGGCCATGGGGGCCAGATGGAGAGGTGAAGCTGGAGGGACGAAACTTTGACGCACCCCTACCTGGCGCGTGAAATGTTGGATCGTGGGTTCCGGCTAACCCTTGAGGTTCGAACACTGGCGTGTGCATGAAGTATTCCTCCTCTCTAGTTCGCTCGCTCGACGATCCCACGGCCTAGCTCGACGAACCCAAGGAACATGGGACACAGAAGTTTATACTTGTTCGGGCCACCGTTGTGGTGTAATACCCTAGTCTAGCGGGGTGGTGGTGGATTGCCTCGAGGGCTAGGGATGAACTGGTACAATGGATGAACTGCCTCCTAAGAAGAGGTGTTCTTGAGCTCGATGAGCTGGTGTGTGTGTGAGGATGGTCCGAATAATCCGTCCCTTGCTACGGTGGTGGCTAGCCCCATTTATAAAGGTCATGGTCCTCTTCCCAAATGTTAGGCGGGAAGGGATCCAACAGCCGCCAAGTTTGAAGGGGGACAACTAGTACAAGCTATCCTGACAAAAGGTGGTCTTCGCCTGCCAAAGACTGGTGGTGACGATGTAGTGGGCTCCGCGGTGATCTCCGTCCCGCCATCCTGCTAGCTTGGTCTTCTTGCACCGATAAGGAAACCTTTGCCTGATGCCTCAGGACTCCTCGCCTGTGCCTGCCTCTTTAGAACCAAAGAGGAAACTAGTACACTGCGCCCGCCGGCACCCGCCTGGCCTTGGTCGTCATGGCTCACGTCACGTGAACCTTGCGAGGTGCCCCTTGCATAGATATCTCCACTCCTCGGGAGCCAGCCTAGTGATGCTTCCCCCAGGGAGGTCTTGGCGTCGTTCGCCTCGCGAGGGTTTTGAGTTTTTGCTGCGGATGATGGGTCGTACCAGGCCGCTGGTGCAGCCATGCTATGGGCCGCAGGTAGGCAAGTCTGGGTACCCCTGTTCCCAGGACGCCGACAGAAGGGTGAAAACTTGATCTGATCTTAATTTGTCAATTGGTTTCTCTCTTAAACATTGTGTCTCTGTGCCTCGCTCAGACACACTCGATACGTCTATCTCTCTATAGCCCCCTCGATATGTAGACTTATCGCACGCGCACAGGTGACGATGACGCTGAACCCAGTGTGCCTTGTTTTTGCTGGCCTCATGTGATAGTTTTCACCCTGTTTTCTGTTAATTAACAATGCAACCTTTTCTTTGTTACTACTAGTGAATCTGAAATCATTCGGGGCAGACATAGAATATATCACTTCAACCCAATTATCGCAGTAACTATTTTAAAAGAAACTAGCTAGATGCCCATGCGTCGCACGGAACATCAAGATGCATTTGTATGAGTAGTTTATCTTGTGAGAGAAAAGGATGAACAAGGGAAGGCCTTATTTGCAAACGTGGAGAGGGGTGTGTGTGTATCTTTTTGCAAAATTGCCATAGTTTCCTTCCTATCCGTTAGATATAAATCCGACGGCCTATATTGCAGGATGGCACGCACACCATCATCACCAACTCTATTTTCTACTCTCCCCCCTGTCGGGTGGTTGGTACGACATATGCCAATGGGTGGCTTATCATTGTGGGAGCCAATAAAACATCGCCGGTGCCTGGAAACGGGATAAGGCAGCTTCAGGGCTCTCCATGGAGATAACACCCCTAATGCTGCTCTGCGGGGTCTCCGCATGATCACTAGCTCGACAAGTAGCTACAAGATGCTCCTTGAGCTGTTCGGTGAAAGGATGAAGGAGGGCCAGGCAAGCCCGCTTCTCTCCTCGTTGTGGTGCCTAAAACTCTCGAAAAAGATCTCTCCATGCATGGGTGCCCTGGGGGGTTTATATAGGCCTACCCCCAGGGGTAGAATGGTAATCCGGCTGGGCGCTGTGCCTACGCTCGCCGGCTTCTTCGCCGACTGATGGGCCCTGCCGACTAGCGGGCCCCGCCGGCTGCCGGCCCTCTGGTCGATAGGCCGACCCCACCGCTCGGGGGTCCTGTCGGGGGCTGGTTACTATGGCCTCTCCCTTGGTGACGAGGGCTTTGTCGTGGTAAGCATGGCTACAGCACTGCCGTCGGGCGGCTTGTCACTGTAGCCTTACCTCGTCTTATCTCCTTAATGGGGCGCCTCCTTCGAGGGAGTGGACTGGCCGGCTACTGGGAGTCGACCGTACCCCAGGCCAACTGGGGGATGCCCGGCCACCTTCGGATGTCTCCATGACGGATGGGGCCCGCCGCCCACGGGTCGTACTGACAACTCGTCGTGGGTGACATCACGGTCAACATGGCAACAGTGCCGCGCTAGACGGGTGATGGCCGCCCCATACGGTGTACTGTGGCCAGGCGCATTCCGGGATTTGGGGGTCGCAGGTTTCGCTATAGCCACGCCCCGTCTCATCGCCGTTATGTGGGTGCAGACTTTTAGGGCACGACCTGGGCCGCCTGCTGAGGGGGGAGGGGGCCGGCTTCTTGGAGTCGGCCTTCTCGTGGCTGGCTTCGTGGAGCCGGCCCTCTCGGGATTTTCTTCTTGGGGATTTTTAGGCCTAGGCCGCCTTCGCACAGCCGGCCTGAGGGGCAGTCAGCTGGAGGAAGACGGCCCCGCGTCTTGGATGCTTGAAGGCTCGATCGGCCTATAATTTTTTCTGAAGTGCCAGGGGGAGCCGGCTAGGCTACCCGTGGTCATTTACTCCGACAGTAGTCCCCGAAGCTGGTTGGGCTTTGAGGCAGAAAAAGAGTCAAGAAGCTCAAACAGCTTCCTGTCTTGAGGAGCCAGAAACTGGGAGCCGGCTTTGATTAGGTGCGCCGTCTTCCGGAGGGCTTCGAAGTTTGTCGGTGGGAACCAAGCGGCGCGTGAGTCAGGCTGCGGGCTGATCGCCCGTCGCTCGTGCGCCACGTGGCGCCCTGTGGCTGGAAGGGCCTGCCAAGCCACGCGCGCGACGGGACGCTGCCGCAGTCTGGGGCCCGCCACTACCGGGCCATGGTCCACGCCCGGATCTTCTGTGGCGCAGATGGACCGTGCGCCTCCCAGCGGCGGTTACTGCACGCCGTGAAGGCGCAATAATCGCGTGACGTGGGGGAGTGGGCGCAGTTAATCCCACGTCCCCCCACGCCTCGCCTCCTCGGCTTCATCGCACGAGGCTATAAGTAGGGGGAGGATGGGGAGCGGCAAACGCTCGCACGCTCGCCCTCGCCCCGCCCCTTCCTTTTCTTCTTCTACTTTGTCGCGCAACTCCCCACCGCCGCTCAGCTCTTCTTCCAACCTTCTTGGCTCGCCTGTTGCTTTGTCGTGATAGGGTCGCGCGCCTCTCCGCCGCCGCATCTTTCTTGTCGCTGTGCCGTTCTCATGGCACTGTCGAGCTCCTAGGACGGCTCCAATGTCCATGACAACCATGTCTACTTTCTCCGCCGGACGCGGCGGCTGTCGGGCGCGAACTACATGCGGGTCTGTCTCGCGCCGAAGAGGGAGATCTCGCCGGCACCGGAGGAGGACGAGCAGGTAATCTTCCGCTCGCATTGCCTACGCGGCTTCGGCCTGCCGGCGAGCGGGTTCTTCCGCTCCTTCCTCGAATTTTATCATCTCCAGCCGCATCACCTTACTCCAAACACGGTGATGCTACTGTCGGCCTTCATCACCCTGTGCGAGGGTTTTCTTGGCGTCCTCCCCACCCTCGAACTGTGGGGAGAATTCTTCCAGTGCAAGCTTGGCACTGTCGTCGCGGGCGTGCCCGCCCCATGCGGTGCCTTCATTGCCATGCGGAGGACGAGCGAAAACCACCCGTTTCCGTCCATCCCGCTGATCCAGTCGGTGAAGCTCTGGCGGAAATCTTACTTCTACGTGAAGAACATTGCTCCACAAGGCGACTTCGTCAACTTGCCGGCTTACGTAGCCGGCCCGCCGGCTGGGAGGCAGCCCTCATGGTCCTTCCGGGCCAGGTCGCTGTCTCAAGGCGGGGCCGCCTCCGTTGCTCGGCTCCGGGTGATGATCCAGTCGGAGGGTCTGTCCGGGGCCGACCTGGTGGCCGCCTTCGTGGAGCGTCGGGTGCTCCCGCTCCAAGGCCGACCTCACATCATCGGCCAGATGAGCGGCCGCTTTGACCCGTGCCGGCTAAGCACCAAGGAGAAGCCTCACGCCGAGGTGTCCTATATGGTGAATTATATTTCCAACTACAAGCACACCGAGGAGTGGCAGTATGGCAAGGAGCCATACTCTTGCGCCAATCCTCTGCCTACGGTAAGCTTCTCTTCTTTTCTTCTTTGCTTGTTGCCGGGTTCATGATGGCCAACTCCTGACCAGCCGGCTTGTTTTTGGTAGAAGCCCATGCTTCTGCCGGCAGCCAGGGCCGCGGGGGTGGAACGCCAGTTCCTCCCTGACCACACGATGGACGACGTTGATGACCCGGACCTGGGGGCGGCCGCCATGGAAGATGACGTCGCGGGGGAAGGCGGCGATGCATGTGGATTTGGGCTCGGGGCCGCCTTTGAGGACTGGCCGGACGACGACGAGGCCGAAGTCATTCCGCACTGCCGACCGACGCCCGATCACCAAGGCGCGGGCCCATCTGCCGGGCCGGCTGCTCATGGCAGCACGCGGAAGCGTCGGCCCGCGTCGACCCACTTTGGCAGTCGGCCAAAGAAGCCCAAGAGTACCATGGCGGCAACCAAGCGGGACGAAGCGGCCGCGAAGGCAGCCCACTTCCGCAAGGTGGTGAAGCAGCCGCAGGCGGTTTTAGTGTAAGTGTCGCGGTTCTTACGCCTTTCTTTTTTCTTCTTCGGTTGATGTTCTTCCAAGCTTTCTTCTCGACTTATCAAACCGGGCCCCTCTTTCCCTTGGGCGGGTCCCGGCCGCCTCGATAGTCGGAGCCGTGGGAGGGTTTTCAAGCTCCCGCCGTGTGGATCCCCGCGCTGACCTCCTAGAGGTGATGGAGCGGAATGCGCGGGAAGCGCGGGAGGAGCGGGAGGCGGAGGAGCGGAGGGCGGCTCGGGAAGCGAGGGAGATGTCGGCGGAGGCGCGAGCCGACGCGGCTGCCAAGGCCCAGGCGGAGGCCGCGGACGCGGAGAGGGAAGCGGAGGCCCAACAGAACCAGCCTCCGCAACTCGTCATTCCCCTCCGTGCCGCGGCTCCCGACATCCCAGTGCCCCCGTCGGAGGAGGCCGGCCGCGGCCAACCGGAGATGGAGAGAGAGGTGGTGTCGTGGCTGCCGACTGGAGCGGACTAAGGAAGCCGGCCTGAAGCGTCTCCCATGCAGCCCGTTGGAGGCGAGCCTGCCGTGGGAGGGGATCTTGTGGTCTCGTCGCCGTCTCGTCGGCGCGCGGGGAAGGCGACTTCAGCGCCGGGCCCGCAAAAAACTGCTGGCGCCGGCTCGTCGGCCCAGGACCTGGAAGCTGCCAGCGATAGCTCGTCCGGGTGGACGCCGGGCGGCGGGACGGCCGTGCTAAATGTGGCAGTGCAGGACGTCCGGAACCGGTTTCAGGCCCAAGCTACTGCGCTGAAGCAGTACACTCAGAAGTTTCTCACGATATGAACGGTTATTCGGGTGAGTCCTCCTGCTCTTCGTCGATTGCTCTTGATTTCTTTCGTGGGGGCGCGTTAGCGCACCCACTGAGTGTAGTCCCCGAGTTCCGAGTCGGCTCCTGAGTAGGCGGCTTGGAACTTCTTGGAAGACTTTGATTGCCATCTTGTTGTTACTCGCGTCTCTTGTCTTATCTGCAGGAGTACCACAACCTCCACGCAGCTGCTTTCAACTCCCAGGCCCAGGAGTTGAATCAGAAAGACACTGACCTGACCGAGAGCCAGAGTAAGTGCTTGGTTTTTTATCTCAAGTGGGGGCGCGTCAGCGCACCCACTGGGTGTAGTCCCCGAGATTCGGGCCGACTGCTGAGCAGTCGGGTCGGATCTTTTCCTGACGACTTCTTTCTTCATATTTGCAGGGGCCAATGCTGACTTGAGGGGCCAGCTAAGCGGAGCCCAGTCCGCCCTTCTCGCCAAGGAGGCCGAGTGCGCCGTCCTTGCTCAGGAGCGCGATCGCCTGGCCAAGAAGCTGGCCGACCAGGAGGAGAGCCACAAGGTGGCCCTGAAGGCGGCGCAAGACAGCGAGGCCGCCCTCAAAGCCGAGTATGAGACCAAGGCGGCGAACTGGGCCGAGACGAGGTAGGCGCTGAGCCAAGGCTATAGCCGGGTGGAAGACTTAATCGATGGTAGGCCACCTTCTTCTTCGCTTCCTTGCCTGCCCCCTACTATCTGGTTCATCTTTTGACTTTGTGCTACTACTTTCTTCTTTTTGCAGATTACTTTCCCGGTTACTTTGCTGCTGCCACCCAAGCCATCGAGGCCTTCCGCGACGCACGACGGCAGGCGGGGGCCGAGATCGCACTGGGTGCTAGCCGGTCGCTTGAGGAGCAGCTTCTGGGGCTTCAAGCCCGCCTGCAGCCGGCCCACTGCATGCTCCACCGTCTTCAGCGCGATGGGGCGCAAGTGCTAGCCGCCCCCTGGCCTGGCGAGGTGATTCCGCGCACCCCAAGTCGGAGTACCGACTGGCTGGAGGTCGCATTCGGCCGCTTCGAGGCTTGGAAGGCGTCAGCGGCCCGGTCCGGCGCTGGGCGGGCACTGGAGTTCGTCCGAGCTTGGTATCCTGGGCTGAACTTGGACCAGCTGAGCACCTGGCGGCAGGAGGCTGACGAGGAGCTGGAGGCGGTGCGGCCGGCTATCGTCCAGCGTGCCTCGGCGATCGCCGAGTACACCGACACCAGCGCATTTGCCCCTGAGGTGGATGATGCCGGTGTCGCTCAGCCGGAGGAATGATTCGGGCTGAACCCGGCAGAAGGTGAGGACTCGGTGGAGGAGATTGCTTCCAGCGATGAGGGCGAAGGGGAAGAGGGAGAGAATGGTGAAGACATTGTGCCAGACGGCGAAGCGACCAGCCCGCCTCAGCTCGATCGTGCCTCCAGCAACGATGCCGAGACTCGCTAGCCGGTCACTCCTCCAGCCGGCACTGCCGACTCCACCAACCTTCCCAACTCGCCCGTCGTCCCCTTGGCCTGATCCACCGTCCTTGCTTTCCTCCTTGTTACTCTTTTGAACAATCTTTAAATTTGCACAGTTCCACCCACTGGGGGTGTATTCAGACTATGTTGAATGCTGGCCTTTCGAAGGTCTTTTGTGTAAATATTATGCATGTGTTTGGCTTTCGTTCATGTTTGCTTTTCATCCTTTTGGCTTTTTCCTTTGCCGCCTTCCCTTGGCCGCCGCCTTCCCAGCCGGACAGCTGCTTTGCAGTCTGTGGCTGGAGAAGGACTTGGTCGTTTTGGGAAGGCAAGTACTCGAGCTTTCTTATATTGCAGCAAGGTGAACAGGAAGCCGGCCAACCGGCTGCTTTGTAGCCGGCTGGCGAGGCGGGAGGCCGGCTCGTGTTATATGAGTTCATTGGTCCTTAGCCGTTTTTCATGTGGGCATGATTTCCTGCCCTTGGCTCTTGCCAATCGGACAGTCGGTTCTTCAAGATGCGATTTTTGGCAAGAGGGGGCTTGGGTGCCGGCACACTACTTGTCCGACTGCAGGCAGAACTTCAGATATAACTCGAGGCGGCGAGGCCCCGGGCCGACTGGTCGAACCTGGTGCCGGACGAGAAAAGCAAATGTAGTAACATAATCATATGTGTGATACTCATCATTCATAGATAAAGGAGGGTAGTCCCCGATTGCTCCTTGGGGTGCCCTTTGTCTCGTACTTAGTACAAAAGGTAGCGTGCTACGTACTGCTTTTTAACTGTAAAATCTTCGGAGGAGATTGGCATTCCATGGTCGTTCCGACTCCATGCCGGAATCATCTCTCTTGCGTGCCTTCGGCTTCTGTGCATCGATTAGGTAGTAGGAGTCGTTGCCTAAAGCTCTGCTGATGATGAAGGGGCCCTCCCAAGGGGCCGAGAGCTTGTGCTAGCCGGCTGTTCGCTGGATCAGCCCGAGCACAAGATCGCCCTCTTGGAAGGATCTTGGCTTGACCTTCCGGCTATGGTAGCGGCGCAGGCCCTGCTGATAGATGGCGGACCGGCTGAGGGCTAACAGCCAGCCTTCTTCCAGTAGGTCAACATCGTCTTCTCGTGCTTCCTTAGCCTCCGCCTCCGTGTACATGGTGATCCGAGGTGAGTCGAACTCGATGTCAGTTGGGATGACAGCCTCGGCACCTTGTGGAAGGAAGAAAGGTGTGAAGCCGGTTGACTTGTTTGGGGTAGTGCACAAACTCCAGAGGACGGCCGGCAGCTCGTCGAGCCAACAGCCGGCCGAACGCTCCAGTGGTACGACCAGTCGGGGCTTGATGCCGGAGAGGATGGGGCAATTTGCTCGCTTGACCTGGCCGTTTGACTGCGGGTGGGTGACGGACGCTAGGTCCAGCCGGATGCCGTGTGTTGCACAGAAACGTGCCAGTGCTCCCTTTGCAAAATTTGTGCCATTGTCGGTGATGATGCTATGCGGCACGCCGTACCGGGTTGTAATATCTGTGATGAAAGTGATGGTAGTCGGCCCATTCAACTTCTTGATTGGCTTTGCTTCAATCCACTTGGTAAATTTGTCCACAACAACGAGCAAATGTGCCATGCCGCCACGTGCCGTCTTGAATGGGCCCACCATGTCCAGCCCCCAGACGGCAAAGGGCCAGGTGAGGGGGATGGTCTTGAGTGCAGAAGCCGGCAGGTGTTGCTTGGAACTGAAAACTAGGCACCCTTTGCAGTGTTTGACTAGTTCCTTGGCGTCATCCAAAGCAGTCGGCCAGAAGAATCCATGGCGAAAATCTTTGGCGACGAGTGATCTTGAGGCTGCGTGGTGGCCGCATTCGCCTTGGTGGATGTCCTTGAGGATTGCTATGCCCTTCTCTGGCTCGACGCAGCGCTGGAAGACTCCAGGGACGCTGCGCTTAACAAGCTCTCGGTTGACTATTGTGTATGCTCCGGCTCGGTGTTGAACTTGTCTTGCCGAGATCTCGTCGGTTGGCAGCTCTCTGTTTACTAAGAAGTTGAGGATGGGCTGGGCCCATGATGGAGCTATGACTTCTTCTATTGTCAGGACTGCTACTGTGACCAAGGCGGGTGGGTTGGGTGGTGAAGAGTTGGAGTCGGCCACCGCCTGTTGTGTCGATGCAGTCCTCGGGCTGGCTGCAGTAGCCCCCGGGTCGAGTTCCGAAGTCCCCGGGCCGGGTGCGACTACGGCAGTCCCCGGGCCGCCTGTCGAAGTCCCCGCGCCGCCTGCTTGGTTCCCCAAGTCGGATCCGACTGCGTCGGGGTCAGTCGGCACGAAGATGGAATCAGATTCTGGAGATGGCTTGATAGTCGGCTTGAGGAGGCAGTGGAGAGAAACGCCGGCTGGTATAGCTTGCCGGGTGGAGCCTACTCGTGCCAGGGCATCTGCTTGCATGTTGTCGGCACGTGGTACATGAAGTAACTCACATCCTTCAAAATATCCACTGATTTGCTGAACGAGGAAATGATAGCTCGCCATGTTCGCGTCCTTGGCGTCCCAGTCGCCAGATGACTGCTGGACCACCAAATCCGAGTCGCCATAGCACAGGATCTGGCGGATGCCGAGCTCTTTGGCTAGCCGGAGCCCGTGTATGAGCGCCTCGTACTCGGCCACATTGTTGGAGGCGGCAAAATGAATTTGCAATGTGTACTTAAGCTTGTCGCCCTTGGGAGAGGTGAGGACAATGCCGGCTCCCAAGCCGATGTGCATATTGGACCCACCGAAGTGCATCCGCTAATGAGTGGAATCGGGTGCCGGTGGCAGGTACTGGGTTTCAGCCCAGTCGACGAGGAAGTCGGCCAGTTCCTGGGATTTAATGGCAGTGCAGGGCTGGTAGAAGATCGTGTAGGGGGCCAGCTCAATGGCCCATTTTGCCACCCGGCCGGATGCATCCCGGCTGCCTATGATCTCGATGAGAGGGGCAGTACACACGACCGTGATGGGGTGCTCTTGAAAATAGGGCTTGAGTTTCTTGGCAGCGAAGCACACACCGTAGCACATCTTCTGGTAGTGTCGGTAGTTCTGCTTCGAGGTGGATAATACTTCGCTTAAATAATACACCAGCCTCTGGACCAGCTGAGCTCGGCCTTCTTCTGGGCGCTGGACTACGATAACTGTGCTGACCATCCGACTAGCAGCGGCAACGTAAAGGAGCATGGGCTCTTTTTTAGTCGGTGCCGCCAAGATAGGCGGCGTGGTCAGCATCTTCTTTAGCTCGTGGAAAGCTTGGTCCGCCTGGTCGTTCCACTCGAAATGAGTGGACTTCTTCATGAGTCGGTAGAGGGGGAGGGCTTTCTCTCCGAGCCGGCTGATGAAGCGGTTCAGGTAGGCCAAGCATCCGGTGAACTTCTGGACGTCTAGTAGCTTGGTGGGAATCTCCATTCTCTCTATGGCTTTGATCTTCATCGGGTTGCACTCGATGCCGCGTTCGGAGACCAGAAAGCCTAGAAGCTGGCCGGCTGGTACTCCGAACATGCATTTCTCGTGGTTGAGTTTGATTTGAAACCGGCGCAAGTTTTCAAACATCTCTCTGAGGTCTTCCAACAAGGTGCCGCGCTTCTCCGTATTCACCACAATATCGTCTACATAGACGTGGGCATTTCTGCCGAGCTGCTTGAGGAGGCATTTCTGCAGGCAACGCTGAAAAGTGGCACCGGCATTTCTCAAGCCGAATGTCATAGTCAGGTAGCAGAAGGCTCCGAACGGTGTGATGAAGGCGGTCTTCAGGCGGTCAGCTGGATCCAACTTTATCTGGTGGTAGCCTGAGTAAGCATCCAAGAAGCTCAACAGCTTGCATCCGGCTGTGGAGTCTATTACTTGATCAACCCTTGGCAGGGCGAAGGGATCTTTGGGGCAGACCTTCTTGAGGCTAGTGTAGTCTATACACATGCTCCACTTGTTATTTTTCTTCAGCACGAGGACCGGGTTGCTAAGCCACTCTGGAAAGAAAACTTCCATAATGAAGCCGGCTGCCAGAAGCCGGGCTATTTCTTCTCCTACAATCCTTCTCTTCTCTTCCGACAGTCGGCGGAGGGGCTGTTTGACTGGTTTTGCACCTTCTCGGACGTGTAGCTTGTGCTCAGCGAATTCCTTTGGCACACCCGGCATGTCCTTCAGGGACCATGCGAAGATGTCCCGATTCTCACGGAGGAAATCGGCGAGCTCGCCTTCCTATTTGCTGTCCAGGTTTGCCCCAATGGTGGCAAACATTTCTGGGTGCTCCGGGTCCAGAGGTACCTTCTTTGTTTCTTTGGCCGGCTGGAAAGAACCTTGGGCATCACACTCCTTGGGGTTGGGGGACAGGGCCGGCTGCTTGGCGGCCATGGCCACGACTTGGTCCAGTATCTTCTTCTCTTCAGCAATCACGAGGGACTCGGCCAGCCGGCTGCTGGCTTTCGCACACTCGGAGGATTTCTTGTAGTCTCCGGCTATGGTGATGATGCCCTTGGAACTTGGTATCTTCATCTTGAGGTAGGCATAGTGGGGTACAGCCATGAACTTGGCCAGAGCAGGTCGCCCAAGAAACGCGTGGTAAGGGCTCTCCAGATTCACTACCTCAAACCACACCGCCTCTCGGCGGAAATGATCCTTGTCCCCGAAGAGGACATCTATCATGGTCTTGCCGATTGGGGAGCAGGACAGGCTGGGTACGATGCCATGGAACACAGTCCGACTGGGCATGAGCTGCTTCGTCTTGATGCTCAGCTTCTCCATGGTGTCATGGTATAGTATGTTGATGCTGCTCCCACCATCTATCAGCACGCGGGAGAATCGGGCAGCTCGCTGATAACCCACAAGTATAGGGGATCGCAACAATTTTCGAGGGTAGAGTATTTAACCCAAATTTATTGATTCGACACAAGGGGAGCCAAAGAATATTCTCAAGTATTAGCAGCTGAGTTGTCAATTCAACCACACCTAGAAACTTAGTATCTGGAGCAAAGTGTTTAGTAGCACAGTAATATGATAGTGGTGGTAGCGGCAACAAAAGTAAAGCTAGCAAAGGTAATGTTTTTGGTATTTTGTAGTGATTGTAACAGTAAAAGTGGGCAAGTAAATAAGCGTGAACCAGTATATGGAAAACTCGTAGGCACCGGATCAGTGATGGATAATTATGCCGGATGCGGTTCATGATGTAACAGTCATAACATAGGGTGACACAGAACTAGCTCCAGTTCGTCAATGTAATGTAGGCATGGATTCCGTATATAGTCATACATGCTTATGGAAAAGAACTTGCATGACATCTTTTGTCCTACCCTCCCGTGGCAGCGGGGTCCTATTGGAAACTAAGGGATATTAAGGCCTCCTTTTAATAGAGAACCGGAACAAAGCATTAACACATAGTGAATACATGAACTCCTCAAACTATGGTCATCACCGGGAGTGGTCCCGATTATTGTCACTTCGGGGTTGCCGGATCATAACACATAGTAGGTGACTATAGACTTGCAAGATAGGATCAAAAACTCACATATATTCATGAAAACATAATAGGTTCAGATCTGAAATCATGGCACTCGGGCCCTAGTGACAAGCATTAAGCATAGCAAAGTCATAGCAAGATCAATCTCAGAACATAGTGGATACTAGGGATCAAACCCTAACAAAACTAACTCGATTACATGATAAATCTCATCCAACCCATCACCGTCCAGCAAGCCTAGGATGGAATTACTCACGCACGGCGGTGAGCATCATGAAATTGGTGATGGAGGATGGTTGATGATGACAACGGCGATGAATCCCCCTCTCCGGAGCCCCGAACGGACTGCAGATCATCCCTCCTGGGAGGTTTTAGGGCTTGGCGGCGGCTCCATATCGTAAAACGCGATGATTTCATCTTCCTAATTTTTTTCTCTCCGAAAGTAAATATATAGAGTTGGAGTTGGCGTCGGAGGGTTTCCAGGGGGCCCACGAGGTAGGGGGCGCGCCCTAGGGGGGGGGCCCACCCTCATGGAAAGGGTGTGGGCCCCCTGGTCTTCATATTTGGCGAGGATTTTTTATTATTTTTTCTAAGGTATTCCGTGGAGTTTCAGGACTTTCTGAGAATATTTGCTTTCTGCACATAAAACAACACCAAGGTAATTATGCTGAAAACAACGTCAGTCCAGGTTAGTTCCATTCAAATCATACAAGTTAAAGTCCAAAACAAGGGCAAAAGTGTTTGGAAAAGTAGATACGATGGAGACGTATCAACTCCTTCAAGCTTAAACCCTTGCTTGTCCTCAAGCAATTCAGTTGACAAACTGAAAGAAAGAAAAACTTTTACAAACTCTGTTTGCTCTTGTTGTTGTAACTATGTCAAGCCAGCATTCAAGTTTTCAGCATAGATCATAACTAACCACATTTGCAATAATTCTCAGGTCTCACAATTACTCGTATCAATAGCATAATCAACTAGCAAGTCATAATGATAAATCTCGGATGACAGCACTTTCTCAAAACAATCATAATATGATATAACAAGATGGTATCTCACTAGCCCTTTATGAGACCGCAAAACATAAATGCAGAGCACCTTTAAAGATCAAGGACTGTCTAGACATTGTAATTCATGGTAAAAGAGATCCAATCATAGTCACACCCAACATAAATTAATAGTGATGAATGCAAATCACAGTTGTGCTCTCCAGCTAGT
Source organism: Triticum aestivum (assembly GCF_018294505.1). NCBI lineage: Eukaryota > Viridiplantae > Streptophyta > Magnoliopsida > Poales > Poaceae > Triticum > Triticum aestivum. The sequence goes on along the minus strand of NC_057800.1, from coordinate 398,130,868 downwards.
GCTTTTTAATTTGAGGGTGATGACTCAACATAAAAGTAAATGGATAGGCCCTTCGTAGAGGGAAGTAGGGATTTGTAGAGGTGCCAGAGCTCGGTTTTGCAATAGAGATAAATTGTATTTTGAGCGGTATACTTTCATTGTCAACATAACAACTAAGAGATGGCGATATCTTCCATGCTACACACATTATAGGCGGTTCCCAAAAAGAATGGTAAAGTTTATACTCCCCCTCCACCAACAAACATCAATCCATGGCTTGCTCGAAACAACGAGTGCCTCCAACATACATCAGTTCCCAGGGGGAGTTTTGTTTGCAATTAATTTTGATTTAGTTTGCATAAAGCATGGTACTTGGCATCCCGGTGACCAGCCATTTTCTCGTGAGTGAGGAGCGGAGTCCACTCCTCTTGAGAATAACCCGCCTAACACGGAAGATAAGGACAGCCTTGGTTGATACATGAGCTATTCGAGCATACAAAACAGAATGTTTATTTGAAGGTTTAGGGTTTGGCACATACAAATTTACTTGGAACGGCAGGTAGATACTGCATATAGGAAGGTATAGTGGACTCATGTGGAATAACTTTGGGGTTTAAGGAGTTTGGATGCACAAGCAGTATTCCCGCTTAGTACAGGTGAAGGCTAGCAAAAGACTGGGAAGCGACCAGCTAGAGAGCGACAACAATCATGAACATGCATTAAAATTAATCAACACCGAATGCAAGCATGAGTAGGATATAATCCACCATGAACATAAATATCATGAAGGCTATGTTGATTTTGTTTCAACTACATGCGTGAACATGTGCCAAGTCAAGTCACTTAAATCATTCAGAGGAGGATACCACCCTATCATACCACATCATAACCATATTAATAGCATGTTGGCACACAAGGTAAATCATTATAACTCATAGCTAATCAAGCATGGCACAAGCAACTACGATCTCTAATTGTCATTGCAAACATGTTTATTCAGAATAAGCTGAATCAAGAATGAGGGACTCATCATATTTACAAAAACAAAAGAGGTCGAGTTCATACGAGCTTTTCTCATCTCAGTCAGTCCATCATATATCATCATAATTGCCTTTCACTTGCACGACTGTAACACCCCAGATATGACTTTCCCAATATGTATTCCAACTCTTGCCATTTCCGGCCTTAAGTTATTTTATTTTCTTGGGTTCGGGTCTTTATCTCCGTGTGTTGTTATCGTTGTCATGCATCTCATATCATGTCATCATGTGCATTGCATTTGCATACGTGTTCATCTCATGCATTTGAGCATTTTCCCCGTCGTCCGTTTTGCATTCCGGCGCTTCGTTCTCCTCCGGTGGTCATTTCTACCTTTCTTTCGTGTGTGGGGGTTAAACATTTCCGGATTGGACCGAGACTTGCCAAGCGGCCTTGGTTTACTACCGGTAGACCGCCTGTCAAGTTTCGTATCATTTGGACTTCGTTTGATACTCCAACGTTTAACCGAGGGACCGAAGAGGCCTCATGTGTGTTGCAGCCCAACACCCCCCAAGTTGGCCCAAAACCCACCTAAACCCTATCCATCATCTAGAGTGTTCAATCACGATCGCGTGGCCGAAAACCGCACCTCATTTGGACTCTCCTAGCTCCCTCTACGCTTTTATATAGAACCCCTCTTCCAAATCCGGATCTCTCCCCCGTCCAAACCCTAAATTCCACCTCGCGCCGGCCGGACACGTCCGTCCCCGGCCGGATGAAATCGCCCCGCCAACCGCGAGCCGCCACGTGGGCAGCCGCGCCCACATCGCCGCCTCCTCCCGCTGCCGGCCTGCTCGGCCCACGCGTGCGTCGCCGCCCGCGCCTTCGCCCCACCGCCGCCATCTACCGCTCCGGCGGCCAGCCCCGCCGCAGACGCCATCGCCGGCGGGCTCCGTTGCTTCCTCCGGCGAGCTCCCCGCCGTCCGACGCGCTGCCAAGCCACGCCGGCGTCGCGCCCGACCGCCGCCTCGTCGTCCGAGCCCTCCTCCGCACCTCCTCGCGCCGGGAAGCGTCAAGTCCGGCGATCCCGATGACTCCGGCCACCTCCGTCGACTCCGAGCTCCTTTCCGGCGAACCTCGACTTACGCGCCCGATCTGGATCTGGATCTGAGGGTTGACTTTTGCCCGAAACCCTAGTTCACATGCCCTTTTTCAACGTGTCGTAGCTTTGCATCCGTAACTCCGTTTTGGGCATATAGCATATCAAAATGTTCGTCTCAGAGAGTACATTATTTCATTCCATTGCGTCATTTTCATTTGAGTTCATCTTGATGCCCGAAATGCTGTTAGAAGAGGGCTACTTGAGATAATTGTCAGATCTGCTGCTCCATTTAGATATTTGTCATTTTTGTCATGATTATTGTGTGCATGATATGCCCTGGTGCTCTACATATGTTTTGTTAAGGGTTTTGCCATCTTTCCAGAGGTGCAACCCATGTATTTTTGTGATGTGTGTGGTGACTAGCACGAGCTTGCAAAGTGAGGCACTTGGTAATGCTGATTTCAGGGACTTAGGAATTCCACTAAGTCCTTGAGCTGTTTATCTCATGTTGCCATATGTTCATGTTGTTTCCTAGTGATCCATGCCTCTTTTGAGGATGGTCAGTAAGGATGTTTTGTTAATCTTGTAGTGCTCTATCCATCCATGTCTTTGTGTGCAATTTTGGAGCACCCTAGATTGAGTCAATCGAGCTCTACTTTTGCTACTTCGTGAATCTGGGCAGATTGTCTACTTGTTAGCGATTTTGCTGAGGATGTTGTAGTTGATCCGCGCATGCTATGCTATTGTTCTTGCCATGTCTAGCTTGCATTTTGTGTATTATTGATGTATGTATGATTAGCTTGTCATGACTTGCTCCGTAGTGAGTGCATCGAGCTCGTAAACATGCCTACTTGATACCTGTTTTCAGCATGTTACAGTTTTCACTAAGTCTGAGAACTGATTATGTTTTTTCCATGTTCACATGCTTGCAATTGTATTTTCTGATCCCTTTTGGCTCAAGGTCACTAAGGGACTTTTGTTAAGCTCTTTGATTAGCTCCATGCCATGCTTTACTTTGCCATGTTCAGGTCCTGTAGCATATAGTTTTGTTGCTCCGAAGTTTGCTACCTGATCTGAAATTCCAGAAAAGTGTTAATTTCACTAAGTCTGAGATCTGTTTACCATATGCATTTTTGCCATGCTTGTTTGAACCTGTTAATGGATGAATTGGCTGTAGCTTAGTGCTAGACTTTTGTTAAGCATCTTGAATGCATCCCTGCCATGTATTTTGATGCCATGTTTGGGTGCTGTAGCATGTTCATCTTGTTGCATCTAGATGGCTACTTGTTGTAAATCGCAGAACATGGTCATATTTGAATCGCTTGCCGTTTCCAAACCGTAACTCCGATTCCGGCGTTCTTTATATAGTTTTCAAGCGATTTCATCTCATCTTTCTAGTGGCACACTTGGATTTACAAGTTGAGGCCAGGTTCATTCATTCCTTGTCAAATCTTGCATATGCATCATGCATCGCATCCCGCATAGCATACCATCCTTGCATCATATTGTTTGATCCTTGCACGTGGTTGATTGTGTCCTTGTTGCTTGTTTGTCTTGTTTGGGTAGAGTCGGGAGACGAGTTCGCTAACGAGGAGCCCGTTGAGTTTTCTTTTGAGGATCCAGTCAACTCTGACAACTTTGCAGGCAAGATGATCATACCCTCGAAATCACTACTATCTTTGCTATGCTAAATGCTCGCTCTTTTGCTATGCCAATGCTACGATGCCTACCACTTGCTTTCAAGCCTCCCAAATTGCCATGTCAAACCTCTAACCCACCATGTCCTAGCAAACCGTTGATTGTCTATGTTACCGCTTTGCTCAGCCCCTCTTATAGCGTTGCTAGTTGCAGGTGAAGATTGGAGACCGTTCCTTGTTGGAACATTTATTTACTTGTTGGGATATCATTATATTGCCATGTTATCTTAATGCATCTATATACTTGGTAAAGGGTGGAAGGCTCGGCCTCTCGCCTAGTGTTTTGTTCCACTCTTGCCGCCCTAGTTTCCGTCATATCGGTGTTATGTTCCCGGATTTTGCGTTCCTTACGTGGTTGGGTTATAATGGGAACCCCCTGACAGTCCGCCTTGAATAAAACTCCTCCAGCAATGCCCAACCTTGGTTTTACCATTTGCCACCTAACCTTTTCCCTTGGGTTTCGCGGACTCAAGGGTCATCTTATTTTAAACCCCCCCGGGCCAGTGCTCCTCTGAGTGTTGGTCCAACCTAGAGCACCGTGCGGGGCCGTCCCTTGGCAACTTGGGTTACGTTGGCTCCCGTACACTTAGCTTATCCGGTGTGCCCTGAGAACGAGATATGTGCAGCTCCTATTGGGATTTGTCGGCACAGCGGGTTTCTGGACTTGTTTTACCATTGTCGGAGTTGTCTTGAAGAACCAGGATACCGAGTCTGATCGGAATGTCTCGGGAGGAGGCCTATTCCTTCATTGACCGTGAGAGCTTGTCATGGGCTAAGTTGGGACTCCGCTGCAGGGATTTGAACTTTTGAAATCCATGCCCGTGGTTATGGGCAGATGGGAATTTGTTAATGACCAGTTGTAGATAACTTGAACCTTAACTTAATTAAAATGAATCAACTGAGTGTGTTACCGTGATGGCCTCTTCTCGGCGGAGTCCGGGAAGTGGACACGGTGTTGGAGTAATGCTTGCGCAGGTTGCCCTCTAGTTTCTCGCTCGCGCTTTGCCTCCTCTTCTCGCTCTCTTTTGCGAACAGGATAGCCACCATATTTGCTAGTCGCTTGCTGCAGCTCCACATATTTACCTTGCCTTACCTTTGAGCTTAAATAGTCTTGATCGTGAGGGTGCGAGATTGCTGAGTCCCTGTGGCTCACAGATTACTATTACACCAGATGCAGGGCCTGATGATTCCGCTCCAGGTGATGCGCTTGAGCTCAAGTGGGAGTTCGACGAGGACTCTCAATGATACTATGTTTCCTTTCCTGATGATCAGTAGTGGTGCCCAGTTGGGGGTGATCGGGACCGTGTCGCATGTTGGGTTATCTTTTATTTTGGCGCCGTAGTCGGGCCATGAGTGTTTGGATGATGTAATGTTATTTATGTACTTGATTGACGTGGCGAGTGTAAGCCGACTATGTTATCTCCCCTTTTATTATATATTACATGGGATGTTGTGAAGATTGCCTAACTTGCGACATATGCCTTCAATGCGATTATGCCTCTAAGTCGTGCCTCGACACGTGGGAGATATAGTCGCATCGAGGGTGTTACAACGACCGAACGGTGTGAATAATAATAAGAGTGTGCGTGCATTGGACTAAGTTGGAATCTGCGGGCATTCAATAAACAGGAGAAGACAAGGCAATATGGGCTCTTGGGTTAATTCAACAATAATGCATATAAGAGCCACTTTAACAATTTAATTATGGTCTTGTCCTACTGACCCCCGAAGAAAAGAAAAGAAATAAAACTATTTACATGGGAAAGCTCCCAACAAGCAAAAGAAGAACGAGAAATATTTTTGGGTTTTCTTTTTAATTATTACTACTACAGTAGAAAAATAAACTACTACTAATTTTTTTGGTTTTTCTTAAGGTTTAACAAGCACACAGGAAGAAATCAGAAAAAAGAAAATAAACTAGCATGGATGATACAATGAAAAAGTATGAGCACCAACATCTAGCAATGAGTGTGTGTGAACATAAATGTAATGTCGGTGAGAAATACGTACTCCCCCAAGCTTAGGCTTTTGGCCTAAGTTGGTCTATGGCCACGGCTGGCCTGGCGGATATCCATAATAATAGTTGTTGGGGTCGTACTGTGATGAGGAAGGATATTTGGGATCATACTGATGTGCAGCGGTTATCGCCTGCTGAGCTGCAGCATGGGGTCGAGCTGCCTCCGCTCTCCTCTCGTACTCTTCTGCCTCCTCTCTGGTAATAACATATCTTCCTTTTGCCTGTGAATCAAAGAAGGCAGGAGCAGGGAGAGTAATACGGAAAACACGTCATTTATCAAAAATTAAACAATATAAGAGAGGTGATTCAGGCCTCTCGACAAACTGGTGTGAAGCCACAGAGTTATAGTCTAAATATGCAGGAGGCAACTCTGTATCACCCTCACGAATGTCTATTTCAAGAAAATGAGCTAAGCGGGTTGCATAAATTCCTCCAAAGAAATCTCCATTATGTCTATTATGATGCAACCTACGAGCTACAATGGCTCCCATATGATAAGATTGGTCTCCTAACACAGCACTCCTAAGAATGCTAAGATCAAGGACACACATGTGACATGCTTCATCCATAGCATTTATGCATCTACCGATGAAGAGAGCAAAATAATGTATAGCAGGAAAGTGAATGCTCCCTATGGTAGCCTGTGTTATATCTCTAGATTCCCCCACAGTTATACTAGCAAGAAAGTTTCTAAATTCAGATTTAGGGGGATCCCTAACACTACCCCATGATGGAAGTTTACAAGCAGAAGTGAAATCCTCTAAGTCCATGGTATAAGATTTGTCATAAAGATCAAACATGACTGAAGGAGAATTACGCGAAGATGAATACTCAAACCTCCTCACAAATGAACTTGTGAGATCATGATACTGGGGGCATTTGTTAGCCTCAAAATCCTCAAGACTGGCATTGCGCAAATATGCTTTGAATTCTTCTTTAATTCTCGCACGGTCCATAAAATTTTCTGACGGCCATTCGCAAGGCCGTACTGGAGCGTCTCTTGGTGGATCCTCGTCAGCATCGCGCATAGCAATCCTGGGTCCTTGCTTCTTAGAGGAACCACCTTGGAACATCTTCCTAAGCATATTGTTTTTCTCTGAAAAATTCTGAAATTTTTAGTGACTTCAAAATAAAAGTAAACCAAACTCAATAAAACTAATAGCAACTACTCCCACAAGTGCCTAGAGCCTATATCATGCATCAAAACTACTTGGAACCATATAAATTTGACATGCAAGCTCAAGAACATGGTCACCTATGTAGCATAAATTTGCAATGAATAAAGCACTAGAACAAAAACTAATTGGACCAATGGAGGAGTTACATACCAAGGAACAATCTCCCCAAGCAGTTTTACAAGAGGTGCTTTGAGCAAGGAGAGCGAAAATCACAGCAAAAGTGGCTGGAACTCGTGCTTGAGTTGGTTTTTCGGGTTTGTGTGAGGTAGAGGAAGAAGATGGGTGCTGGGATAAGTGGAGGAGGGCCACCGTGGGCCCACGAGGCAGGGGGGTGTGCCCTAGGGAGGGGGCGCGCCCACCACCCTCGTGGCCAGGTGGCAGCTCCTCCCGCGGTAATTTTTGCACAGTACATCCTCAAATATTCCCGAAAAAATCATATTAAATTGGCATGGTGTAAGTGCATCTAGTGCCACCCCTAGTTGGTTTTGGAGTATTGACGACAAACCTAGTTGAGGGACTAATGTGTTTGTGAGAATTGCAGGATAACACAGGTAGAAGTCCCTCATTGATTCGGTTTTCCTACCAGAGATGACCCCTAAAAATGTATGAAGACATTGATGTCAAAGGTGGTATATGAAGATATTCTCATTGAATACTATGACAAGAGAAGACATCGCATGAAGCCTATGGAGCTCGAAGACTTAGATCTTTCGTAGTTCTTCTTTTTTCTTCTTTGTTGAGTCATAGGAACCACCGTACTGTTAAGTGGGGTCCAGGTGAACCAGTCAGAATGACTGAAGGGATGCTTAATCAAAACCTATGTCTTCGAGTGAAGACTATGAGAGCGAATATTGTCTAGAGTCGGACAAGTCAGCTTTGCTTGTAGCCCAAGTAAAGTTGCCGTGTGTGTTTGAAATCTGACCGTTGGAACACGTATTAGTTCCTTAGTGACCCATGGTCATTTCGGACAAATCAGGTCGGGTTGCCTAGTGGCTATAAATAGCCCACCCCCTACAACCATAAATGGTTGGCTGCTCAGAGTTAGAGTACGACTTTTGTCGTTTGAGAGCAACCCACCTCGAAGCCTTTGAGAGAGAATTCCTTGCGAGGATAAAGCCCTAACCACTCAGAGCCAAAGAGTGTTAGGCATCACTTAAGTCTTCTTGTCTGTGTGATCTGAGGACTTATTACACTTGAGGACTGTGAATCCTCCAGCCGGTTAGGCGTCGCGTTCTGAGCATCCAAGAGACATTGCGGATCGCCGGTGAACGAAGTCTGTGAATGTTTGGGAGTCTACCTTGAAGACTTACCAGAGTGATTGGGCGAGGTCTGTGTGACCTTAGCTCAAGGGGAATACGGTGAGGACTGGGTGTCCTGAGCTGCGTGTTCAGGACTGGGTGTCCGGGACTGTGTGTCCTCAGGTTTAAATACCTAGCCGCCCTAACCGGACGTACAATTGTCACAGCAACTGGAACTGGTCCAACAAATCATTGTCTTCAACGAGTCACTGGTTTCATCCTTCCCTTCCCTTTACTTACTGTTGGTCCTTGTGAAGTCATTGTATGATTGCACTATCTTTTGTCTCCACTGAGTGACTGCGTGTTCTGTTTGGCTTCATAATATCTTCCTACCTGATCCTTACTACCTAGCTGCTATTAGTAATTGTGCTTTCACTTTATTGAATACTTGACTATGGTTTGCCTAGTGTAGTCTACCTTCCGCTGCATGGTAATAGGTTTATTTCTATCGTTTCTCTTCGAAACTTCCATGTTTTGAAGACTTTCATAAAAATCGCCTATTCACCCCCCTCTAGTCGATATAACACACTTTCAATTGGTATCAGAGCAAGGTACTCCCTTGTTCTGTGTGATTCAGTTTAACCACCTGGAGTTTTAGCTATGTCGACTGCAGGGATAATTAAAGTCTCCGTTGCGTGCCCCGTCTTCGATGGAACTGAATATCCCTACTGGAAGAATAAGATGCGCATGTATCTTGAAGCCATTGACGTCGACCTATGGTATGTCGTCAAGAACGGCGTTCCCAAGGCTGGAGAAGGTGTCACTGCTGCTGATGTCAAGAAGTTCATTCAACTGGACTCTACTACCAAGAATATCATCTGTGGTCATCTGACCAAAGGACAGTATGGCCGCGTGAGTGCTTGGGAAACATCTAAGCTAGTCTAGGACTGGCTCTCCAAGGTCAACGAAGGCATCTCAACCCAGAGAGATCAGAGAATCAGTGTCCTTCGTAACCTCTTCAACCTCTTCAAGCGAAATGACAATGAGAATGTCCAGCTCACGTTTGATCGACTCACTGACATCACAAATGAGCTTGAAGCCCTCGGCGCTACTGAGATCACCAAGCATGAAGTCGTCAAAACACTACTGAGATCACTTGACAGTTCGTTTGACACCCTAACCCTGATGATTCAAGAACGTCCTGATTTCAAGACACTCGATCCATCTGATATACTTGAGAGGCTCAACACACATGAGTTTCAGCTTTCTGAGAAAAGAGATATCTACGGTCCAAACTATGGGCGAACTCGTGCCTTGAAGGCAAAAGCTGTCTCCTCATCTGAAGAAGAATCTGACAGCAGTTCTGATGATCCTGAAGACATTGGAAAGGAACTTGCTATGCTTGTGAAGAAGTTCCAAAAATTCACCAAGAAGAAAGGTTTCAGAAAGTCTTCACGATCAAGCTCAAGGAATGATGAAGCTTCTGCTCATGACTACAAGAAGAAAACATGTCACAAGTGCAAGAAACCTGGCCACTTCATCTCTGAGTGTCCGCAGTGGGACAATGAGAACAAAAAGAAGAAGAAGAGCAAGGAATATGACTCTGACGACAAGAAGAAGAAGAAATACTCAAAGTCTTCTTCCAAGTCTTCCTCAAAGTCTTCATGACACAAGAAGAGCTCATCTAGCAAGGCACGTGCGTTTGTTGGCAAGGAAATGGATTCAGAGGAGGTGTCCGCTTCTGAGGTGGCGGAGCTGGAGTCTGAGGAGGAGTCCGACTCTGGCGTTGCAAGTCTGGCTACAACATACATTGCCAAGTCCATCTTCAACACTGAAGACAATGACTTCATCACCGACACCGATGCAAATGACAAGGACTACTCCGCTCCTACCTACTGCTTCATGGCACGCGGTGCCAAGGTAAACACACGGACTACTCACTATCAAACATCTAGTGAAGATGACTCTGATTGTGGTTCAAAACCCAGCTATAAAACACTTGCTAAAATTGCAACTGAACAACAGAAAGCTATGGAACATATTCAAAAACTGTTAGACAAAAGCGATGATCTGTTAGACGATGAAATGACTCGATCTGAGTCCTTACTTGAAGACATAAAAAATCTTCACATTAAGTATGAGGAACTTGAAAGTCGTCATGAAACGCTCTCAACAACTCATGAAAAACTTTCCTATGATTATCTTCAAAGGAAGCAAGATCTTGAGAAATTGAGAGCGGCTAATGAAGATCTTCAAAAGGAAAACGAGTCACTTCGCGCCGAATAGATCAGTTCCGCTCAAGAAGGATTTGAACCACCATGTCTTAAATGCATTGTGCGTGATAATGCTACTTCTGTTGCTGAATGTTCTACTGCTGCTACTATTGCAATATCTTCAATTGTTGATGTGGGAACTAACCCCTCTGCTGAGGATACCTTTGCTATTGCTGATGAGAATGCTAGGTTGAAGACATTGCTTGAAACAGGGATGTACAAAAGTCTTAAAGGGCATCAGACACTATGTGATGTCCTCAAAAGGCAGATTCTGAACTGAAACCCGAGGAAAGAGGGTGTTGGGTTCGTAAGCAAAATGAATGTTGATGGCTCTTACTGGAAACATGCGCAGTACCCCAAAACCACATGGGTTGCTGCAAAGGAACCTTCAGCAGATCCATCCAATCTATCTGGCTTCACTTGTGCTAACCCCATTGTCATTGATGAATCCTTTGATGCAAACTATAAACTGTTTAAGAATCAGATTGGTGAAGTGTTTGCCAGGTATATTGGTACTAACTGCAGGAATGGGCCGCCTATGAAGAAGATCTGGGTGCCGAAAAAGTGTTTGGAAAATCTTCCTGTGAATGTCATCATGACACCATAGGTGAAGAAGACAAACCCCAGACCACAGGCTTCATACGGTCCAAAGGCTTCATACAGACAGAGGACTCACCTGAGTCGCACTAACGCAAATGTTTTGCAGGGAAACCATACTCAGGCCTATGAATATGAGTGCGGTTCATCGAACCGCCATGTTCATAAGACCAAGAACTATTCTGCTTATTATTATGAGTACTATTGTCCGCCTGCAAGACTTTTTGCTAGGGCTCCAAAGCCAAAGTTCTCAGACGCTGCACTTAGACTTATTGCTTCTAAGCCACCCTTGAAGATGTGGGTGGCTAAGAAAGCTTAAACTCTCTTTTGCAGGGAAAGGTCTCCAGCAGAAAACCAAAATCGTCTGACGCTATTGCTGGGGACCTTAAACATCTTGTAGGGCGCAAGATCAAATGCCCGAATGGTCTTACTATGTACTTCGTTCCTGAATCGCTTGCTACTCTCCCTATCAGTCCTAATCTGGATCTAAGCTTTCATAACCCACTGGTTCGTCAAATGTTTTGGCTTCACAATTCTCTTCGTGAAGCCTATCCCCCTAACTGCACTGTAGGGTACGACACCAGCGTCTTCAGAATGGATTATGGATAGTGGGTGTACCAATCACATGACTGGCAAAAGAAGCCTTCTTATGGACTCAACCTTACGTCCATCCGACAAGAGTCACATCACATTTGCTGACACTGGTAAAAGTAAGGTATTGGGTCTAGGTAGAGTTGCAATCTCAAAGGATCAACACATGGATAAAGTCATGCTTGTTGAATCCCTTGGCTTCAACTTAATGTCTGTCTCAATGCTTTGCGATTTGAACATGATCATAATGTTTGGAAAATATCGTTGCCTTGTTCTAATGGAATCTGACAAGTCTCTAGTGTTTGAAGGGTATCGGAAAGATGATTTGTACGTGGTAGATTTCTCAGCAGGACCACAGCTTGCCGTATGTCTTCTAGCAAAAGCTTCAGAATGCTGGCTCTGGCATCGGAGGCTAGGGCATGCTGGCATGAGGAACCTCCACACCCTTGCAAAGAAGAAGCATGTCATAGGCATCGAGGGCGTCAAGTTCAAGAAAGATCACTTATGCGGTGCCTGTGAAGCAGGAAAGATGACGAGGGCCAAACATCCCTCGAAAACAATCATGACAACTACTCGACCCTTCAAACTGCTCCACATGGATCTTTTCGGTCCCACTCATTACTCAACTCTTACTACTACTGCTTGTCTCTATGGCTTTGTCATTGTTGATGATTATTCTAGATATACTTGGGTGCACATAATCCTCTACAAGACTGAAGTGCAGGATGTCTTCAGACGCTTCGCCAATCGAGCAATGAACAACTATGGCGCCAAGATAAAGCACATCGGAAGTGACAATGGCACTGAATTCAAGAACACTGGCCTTGATACATATCTTGATACTTTGGGCATCACACATGAATTCTCAGCCCCGTACACGCCACAGCAGAATGGCGTCGTCGAACGCAAGAATAGAACACTCATTGAGATGGCCCGAACGATGCTTGATGAATACAAGACTCCAAGAAAATTCTGGCCTGAAGCCATTGATACTGCATGCCATACAATCAATCGTGTTTATCTTCACAAGCTTCTGAACAAGACATCTTATGAGCTCCTTACTGGCAAGAAGCCAAATGTCAGTTACTTCAGAGTATTTGGCGCCAGGTGCTGGATCAAGGATCCACATCACACTTCAAAATTTGCACCAAAAGTACATGAGGGTTTTATGCTTGGATATGGAAAGGATTCGCACTCCTACAGAGTCTTCAATCTCTTTCATTATAAAGTGGTTGAAACAATGGGTGTGCGGTTCGATGAGACTAACGGTTCACAAAGAGAGCACCTGCCAAATGTGCTAGATGAAGTTCCATCCAGTGAATCAATCAAACTAATGGGAACTAGAGAAATCATACCCTTTGAAGCTCAACCTGAAGAGGAACTTATCGTATCCGCACCTGATCAACCTGAAGACAATGCTCAGCCTGAAGACAATCCTTCTAACAATGACAATGATCAGCAAGAGCAAAATCTTCGCCTTGTACATCCTCGTGTTGCCAATGAAGTGCAGATTGAGATAATAATTGATATCATCAATGCACCCGGTCCGCTCACTCGTTCAAGGGAAACTCAGCTAGCAAATTTCTGTGGGCACTTCGCATTCGTCTCAATAACAGAACCCAAGAAAGTTGAAGAAGCCTTCATGGAACTTGAATGGATTCAAGTTATGCAAGAAGAGCTTCAATAGTTTGAGCTGAATAATGTATGGGAACTGGTTAAGCGTCCTGACCCTTGGAAGCACAATATAATAGGCACCAAATGGATATACCGCAACAAGCAAGATGAGCATGCTCAAGTTGTCAGAAACAAAGCTCGTCTCATTGCTCAAGGATATACTGAAGTGGAAGGGATTGACTTCGATGAAACATTTTCTCCCGTGGCTGGACTTGAAGCCATACGCATACTGCTGGCCTATGCAAATCATCATAACATACTTCTATATCAAATGGATGTGAAGAGTGCTTTTCTCAATGGCAAGATTGAAGAAGAAGTGTATGTTGCACAACCGCCTGGCTTTGAAGATCCAAAACATCCTGACATGGTATACAAGCTCAACAAGGCACTGTATGGCCTCAAACAAGCCCCTCGGGCTTGGTATGACACACTCAAATACTTCCTGAAGAGCAAAGGCTTCATACCTGGTTCCATCGACCCCACTCTCTTCACGAAGACATATGATGGTGAACTATATGTATGCCAAATATATGTGGATGCCATTATCTTCGGCTGCACCAATCAGAAGTACAGTGAAGAGTTTGGATATATGATGCAAGAGCAATATCAGATGTCCATGATGGGAGAGCTGAAGTTCTTCCTCGGTCTTCAAATACGACAGCAACACAATGGCATCTTCATATCTCAAGAGAAGTATCTCAAAGATTGCCTGAAGAAGTTCGGTATGCAAGACTGCAAAGGCTTCATGACGCCAATGCCAGCCAAACATCATCTGGGTCCCGACGACAATGGTAAAGAGTTCGATCAAAAGGTATATCGCTCCATGATTGGTACTTTACTTTATCTATGTGCATCTAGGCCAGATATTATGTTTAGTGTTTGCATGTGTGCTCGATTCCAAGCATCACCAAAGGAGTCGCATCACTTAGCTGTGAAGCAAATTCTTCGATATTTGGCTCACACCCCAACTCTAGGATTATGGTATCCAAAGGGCTCAGAGTTTGATCTGGTTGGATTCTCGGATGCTGATTATGCTGGTGACAAGGTGGATCGCAAGTCTACATCAGGCACATGTCATTTTCTGGGATGATTACTTGTATGTTGGTCTTCAAAGAAGCAGAACTGTGTATCTCTCTCCACTGCTGAATCTGAATACATTGCTGCTGGATCTTGCTGCGCTCAGCTTCTGTGGATGAAGCAAACACTCAAGGACTATGGCATTCATCTGAAGCAAGTGCCACTCTACTGCGACAACGAAAGCGCCATCAAGATTGCCAACAACCCAGTTCAGCACTCGAAGACAAAGCACATTGAAATTCGACATCACTTTCTCAGAGATCATGTTGTGAAGGAAGACATTGATATCATACACATCAACACTGAAGAGCAATTGGCAGATATCTTCACCAAGCCCTTGGATGAGAAGAGATTTTGCAAGTTACGGTGTGAGCTAAATATCTTGGAATCCTAAAATGTCATGTGATCAGGCACACATCCTAACACTTATGCATATTGATGACTTAGATGCGCAACACACGAAGTAAAGTATATCTTCAATCAATGAAGACATACATTCTAAGTGTGAATACATTAATGTGGAATTTGACTTCGGAGCGCCACGATAATTGTGCGCCGTGTCTGGGTCTAATACTTCCCATACGGTGGGTAACGCCACCACCAAAGGTTCTGTTTGAAGTGTTTCACTCAGGGCGTTACATTTGCTATGTCTTCACATTTGGTTTGGCTTCAATTTCAACATGTCTTCATGGTTATATTCACTATATTGATTATATATATATATATACTAGTGTTCTGTCCTCTACAGCATTCACTTATAGCTATGTCTTCTTGTTGAATCTTTTGAACTAAGTGAATGTGATCGGACCGTAACCACTCTATGCTTTCTATCTCAAACTCTATCTCTCCAAATCATATGCATTCTTTTGAAACTGTCAAATGACTTCTCTGCGTCCTTGTCAGCAAAAGATACAGAGACAAACATTAAGTCTGTTTTCAATGCTCATTCCTTCACCTGAAACCCGGAGAAGTGGGAACGACCACCCGACAATCCAGGCATGCGTGGGACGTGGAACAACCCCCGATATGCTGCATGATGGCCACGTGTTCCTCAGATGTGAATCGCTAGGGGCACCTATGTAATAACACTGAGATGCCCCTGTCCCTATAAATATACGCCTCACCACAGTCATTATCTCTTCTTCCACTCTCGCACGAACCCTAGCGCCACCGCTAGCTCTCAACGACGCCGGCGACGAAGTGCTTCGCTGCCGCAACCTCTCCGACGCCGTCTTCACACCGACCGCGGACATCGTCTTCTCCACCATCGCCGTAGGTGTCCTCCGTCGCCAAGTTAGGGCACGGACGATCGAACTGCTCGGCCTCCTCTTCCACTCCGTCTAGCAGTTCTTCATGTGGTAAATAAAACTTCCTTTTTACGGCCCCTTTGATCCTATAGCTTCGTCACTTCCTACCACAAGCAGTTTTTGTTCACACAAGTTGGATCTCTTTCATACTGCATCTCATAATATGCCTAGTATATTCACTTGTACTTCACAAAGTAGTTAGATTCCTCACTTGTACTGATCCATGGATTCGTACAAATCTAGAACCAACTCCTTATCTATGAGTGAATGTCTTCGCACGATGAGGTCAATGTCTTCTAAACAGATTTATCTTCAAAATCTTCTGAGAATACATATGACCTCTTCCCCTTCCCTCGCACCTTAATGCTGTCACAGGTACATGTCCGTGGGAGAATCCCTTGGTTCTCATAGTCTGCATTCATTTGCAGAATTCTTACTGCATCATATAAATTCTCCCGAAGCCAGTTCCTGTTTGTCCAGCAAGCGAAAGCCTTTGAAGCCTTTGAACGTATTGAAGCCTTTCAGTTTAAAGTTCATGGCTTCAGAGAAATCTGCAAGGAAGGGAGGCAGACAGCATCGTGGGGGAACATCAAGAGATTTGCCTGATGACCTCTCAGAGCTTTACAAGACAGATCCTAAAGAGGATTATAATCAGCGCAAGACCCGAATCTAGTGGATTCGAAGATATTGGGCAGAACAGTGGTACAAATACAGATTCGTGACCAAGGAATATGCTGAGAAGAGTGCTATCAAAAGTCCTTGGGGTGATATTCTCTTCCGAGGCCTTCCACCCAAGAACAAAGCTGAAGCTATTGCTCAGGGTTTCTATCCGTGTATGGTCCGTGGACCTCAGCCTGAAGATGCCGACCCATCATCATTGCTATGGTGTCGTGATGATAATCTCTTCAAGCGCAACTTCTAGCATGCAAAGGCATCGGCCAAGGAAAACAAGAAGTCATTGGGACTAGACTTCAACCCTGGTCCTTCTGCTCCCCGGGCTGACGGCACACGCCATGCAGAACCCAATGTCATCAGTCCTTTCTACAAGCTTGAAGGTCTCATCACCCATATCGTGGTTCAAGGGACTGTCGTGAATGAGCCTGCAAATGACGCTGAATCAGATGAAGCGCCTGCAGTGTCGAAGCCAAAGAAACTCAAGCAGCCAAAAGCTTCAAAGCCTGCCTATGCACCAAAAATCTCACAGGCGAAGCCACTGGCCACTGTACCTCCTGAAGACAGTGTGTAGTCTGAAGATTTGTCATGCATCTCCAAGCCCCAGAAGGTCAAGATGCCTCTGCCACACACCGGCCAAGAACTGACAACTGCTGCTATTCTGCGAAACGATGCCATTGATTTGTCCAGTGATGAAGATCTTGCAGATGACGCTCTTGAGCAACTGATCAAGAGCAAAGAAGAAGCAGAAATCTTCAACAATTTGTCTCTCTTTGACGTGGCAATCATCCACGACTTCATTGATGAGTGGTTTGAAACGCCCAACCTCAGCTTTGAAGGCCTGCAACTTCCCATTGGTTTCAGTGTCGCCTTCCATGGCGCCATTGCTTCAGAGCTAGCACTAGCTCAGCGCATCGTCTAACTGAAGCAGAAGATTGACTTTGACAAAGCTTAGTTCAAGAAGCATATGGCCAAGCTTAGTGTACAAGAGGTCAAGAACTTCAAGCTCATGTTGCACGAGCTTAAAGAAGCCTTTCTCAAGAAGCGTGAAGAAGCTCAAGGTTCTCGTGAGCGCATGAAGAGCCTGGCTGACAAGTGTGTGCAAGCCTACAATGAGGCTGAGAAGCGGAAGGCCCTTGGGCATCCTGGCATCGACCCCAGGATGGCTGCAAAGAAGAAGAAGCCCGCTATGGCTGAATCCGACGCACCAAGGCAGGAAGCAGATCCCATTGTCTTCCCAACTAGCATGACTGGCTCGAAGCCAAAGGCCAGGTCAACCGCTTCAGAATTGAAGAAGACGAGGACTGCTGAGGCTGAAGCCAGAAAGAGGAAACATCCTGAAGCCTCTGCTACTGCTCCCTCCAAGAAGAAGCAGAAGACCAAGAAGGAACGGGTTGCTCCCACAGAGCCCTTGATTGTTGAACCCATCTCCATGGTTTGCCCTGACGCTGAACCTCAGGAGCGCCAACTGACTGTCCATGAGCCTGCTTTCACAGAGGCTCATGAAGTTGAAGACTTTCCAGCAGCTGATCCCATCGCTGCTGAAGACATTGGTCACCATGACCATGTTGAAGATGATGCAGTTCTTCCTCAGCTCGAGCACCAACAGGTATCATCGCCTGTGCTAACGCACAGCGAGCTCATCAGCATTGGTCGTCCTCTGATGCCAATTGCTCAGGATGCATCATGGGCTGATCACCCACAAGCACAAGAGGAAGAAGACTTTGAGGCCCAGCCAACTCCAACTCCACAGGCGTCGCCAGCGTTACACAGGCTGCGCAAAGGACCAAGGCCTCCAGTCTCTGAGTCTGAAGCTAAAGCTGCTGAAGACATTTCGGCTGCATCAGCCGATGAAGAAGAAACCCCAAGCGCTGCTACACCCCCGTCTCACCAAGAAGCTGTTCTCGAGGAGAACGTGACTGTGACTGACCCTCCAGCTCATCAAGTGGAGGTTGAGAATTTTGAGGCTGCCACCAACGTCACTGATGCTGTCATGGATGAAGCCAATGTGGAGACTTCACCAACCCAAGCACCAGAAGTCAGTGAAGCCAATGATGCTACTGCTTCTGTTCCTGCGCCTGCTGCTGGTCCTCAGTTTGACTACCATGTTGAGCACAGGCCTCAGGTACAGAAGCCAATCCCCAGATTGCCCAGGTTTCCAGGTCCTGCATCAGCACCTGGATCCTTCAATGTCAATGGCTTCAAAGCAGACAACACTTTCTTCAATAGCTCCAGGAACCCCTACTCAAGGGAAAGAATATCATCTGATCGGTTCTGGAGCTATCCGCAGCGAAGCTATTACTCCTGCATTCTATACAATCAAGGTCGCATCTTCCCACATAAGTGTCTTGACATCGAAGCAATAGCTGGTCTGCCCTGTCTGGAAGAAGCTCTAGATTGCTTCAAAGAGGTTGGATTGCTGCCGTTTGTCACCGACCAAGAGCACTGGAATGAAGAGTTCCTGCTCCAATTCTATGCCACACTTCACATTCGTGGGTACAACAGAGATCCGAAGACTTGGGTCCTGGAGTGGATAACAGGAAATGTTCATCATGAAGCCAAAGCCTTTGATATCATTGAGCTCACTGGTCTGCCCACTCCTGGCGATCTCTACGAACATGGCTGTCAGCTTCACAGTGAAGCTGTGGAAAGCATCTTTCAGAAGCATGAACCTAACATGAGTCAGATGCTCAGTATGATGAAGCCATTGCCCCAAGACGCTGCATATCCCAAGGAGTTCTTCATTGAATACCTTGAGTATCTGCCAAGGACTATTTATCACATCATAAGGCAAATTCTCTGGCCCATCAAAGGACATTCTCCACATGCCAAGCTGGAAGGTGCAATGAAGACTTTGGTCTTCTATATTCTTCATGGCAAATGCTTCAATGCACAGGACTTCTTCATCCGCCAACTTGCTGCATCAGGCTCTGATCTTTTTGGCTTGAAGTTCTATGCTCCATGGATAATGCGGCTGATTAAACTCCACCCCGCTATCTCATATCAGCCATCTGCTCGCAATCGTCGGATCTTTCTGCCTGATGTGGATATGTCCGTTGAAGCCATTTATCCTAAGACTGCCAAGGAGCCTCTTAGTCTTCAGAATGCGGAGCATCAAAGTTTTTCTCAGAACATTGAAGGGGTTGAAGCAGTCACTCGTGTGTATCCTTTGGCTGGAACTACACATGCCCCACATCCTGCCCTTACTGAAGCCACCGATAGCACCATTGCCCAACGACCCAAGAAGCGCACTCGTGTTCTCAATGACCGAGAGCTTCTGGTGGCTCTTCATCAAAAACAGGATAGGCATCATGACTGGCTAAAGCGCCAAATGCAAAGCCTCTTGGTGGATGTCAACAGTATTCGCAATGTTGCCACCAAGAATGGCTTTGTTGCACATGAAACCTCTCGACGCACATGGAAAGGGCTGGCACTTATGTGCTCTGAAGATGATCTTTAAGAGGATGGTTTCTCTAAACGCTTCAAGTTTGACTCCACACCTCCTCGAAGGGCAGTGCTGTGACGAACTCCATCTCTTGAAGACTCTGAGTTCTCTTCCTCTGCTACAACTGTGAATGCCAGAGTGATCGAGGATGAAGACGATGCTACTTCACCGCCACCTCCTTCAGCATGCTTCGACACTGCTCCAAGTTCTTCTGCACCGCCGAACACCACCGACGACCCTGCTGCTTCACCTACTCTTCATGGGAACGAGTAGATGCTCTATGTCTTCAAACCTTTTTGGTCCTTACTGACAAAAGGGGGAGAAGCGTATGAGTTTGATAGTCTTCAAGAGGGTCCACATGGGCGGTTGCTTTATATTTTCCTCGTGTTTACAACTCTCGTTTTGAAACATTTGGTTCTTTGAGTTGTAACACTTAAACTCGATGGTCGTCTGCTACTTATTTGCCACTTTGTGATGCGATGATAAATTCTGCATGTGCGACGATAAATTCCGCACTTAGATCAATTTGGCAGACGTCCATTTCTCATTATGCATGTCATTATCTGCACATATCTTCACATGCATAATGAATTGTCATCATAAGTTGAAGAGGATCTCCACGAGTACAACCTTCCATGTGCATTTGCATTCCAAAATCAAATTACTTATATGCACATCTTCAGGGGGAGCCCTTGCAACTTATGAAGACAATTCCTTATCCTTTACAATTTCACATATTATATTCCCCATTGAAAACTTCAACTAGTTTGTCATCAATCATCAAAAATGGGGAGATTGTAAGTGCATCTAGTGCCACCCCTAGTTGGTTTTGGAGTATTGACGACAAACTTAGTTGAGGGACTAATGTGTTTGTGAGAATTGCAGGATAACACAGGTAGAAGTCCCTCATTGATTCGGTTTTCCTACCAGAGATGGCCCCTAAAAATGTATGAAGACATTGATGTCAAAGGTGGTATATGAAGATATTCTCATTGAAGACTATGACAAGACAAGACATCGCATGAAGCCTATGGAGCTCGAAGACTTAGATCTTTCGTAGTTCTTCTTTCTTCTTCTTTGTTGAGTCATAGGAACCACTGTACTGTTAAGTGGGGTCCAAGTGAACCAGTCAGAATGACTAAAGTGATGCTTAACCAAAACCTATGTCTTCGAGTGAAGACTATGAGAGCGAATCTTGTCCAGAGTCGGACAAGTCAGCTTTTCTTGTAGCCCAAGTAAAGTTGCCGTGTGTGTTTGAAATCTGACCGTTGGAACACATATCAGTTCCTTAGTGACCCAGGGTCATTTCGGACAAATCAGGTCGGGTTGCCTATTGGCTATAAATAGCCCACCCCCTACAACCATAAACGGTTGGCTGCTCAGAGTTAGAGTACGGCTTTTGTCGTTTGAGAGCAACCCACCTCGAAGCCTTTGAGAGAGAATTCCTCGCGAGGATAAAGCCCTAACCACTCGGAGCCAAAGAGTGTTAGGCATCACTTAAGTCTTCTTGTCTGTGTGATCTGAAGACTTATTACACTTGAGGATTGTGAATCCTCCAGCCGGTTAGGCGTCGCATTCTGAGCATCCAAGAGACATTGTGGATCACCGGTGAACGAAGTCTGTGAAGGTTTGGGAGTCTATCTTGAAGACTTACCAGAGTGATTGGGCGAGGTCTGTGTGACCTTAGCTCAAGGGGAATACGGTGAGGACTGGGTGTCCTGAGCTACGTGTTCAGGACTGGGTGTCCGGGACTGTGTGTCCTCAGGATTAAATACCTAGCCGCCCTAACTAGACGTGCAGTTGTCACAGCAACTGGAACTGGTCCAACAAATCATTGTCTTCAACGAGTCACTGGTTTCATCCTTCCCTTCCCTTTACTTACTGTTGGTCCTTGTGAAGTCATTGTATGATTGCACTATGTTTTGTCTTCACTGAGTGACTGTGTGTTCTGTTTGGCTTCATAATATCTTCCTACCTGATCCTTACTACCTAGCTGCTATTAGTCATTGTGCTTTCACTTCATTGAATACTTGACTATGGTTTGCCTAGTGTAGTCTACCTTCCGCTGTATGGTAATAGGTTTATTTCTATCATTTGTCTTCGAAACTTCCATGTTTTGAAGAGTTTCATAAAAATCGCCTATCACCCCCCCCTCTAGTCGATATAACGCACTTTCACATGGCTTTCTGAGGACTTTTATTTTCGGGATATTTTTATATTGCATGGATAAGTCAGGAAACAGACAGAGAAATACTATTTTTACTTTATTTCTACTAAATTACAAAAAATATAAAGAGGGTACAGAAGTTTGTGCTTCTAGTTTCATCCATCTCATGCTTATCAAAAAGAATCCACTAACAAGGTTGATCAAGTCTTGTTAACAAACTCATTCTGATAATCATGAAACCGGAGAAATTTCAAATAACACTAAGTTACCTCAACGGGGATATGCACATCCCCAATAATAAGAATATCATATTTCTTCTTGACAGTAGGAAGAGGGAATTCAAAACCTCCAAATATAATAGATGGAATTTTTCCAATAGAGTTGATACTATGAACTTGAGGTTGTTTCCTCGGAAAGTGTACCGTATGCTCATTACCATTAACATGAAAAGTGACATTGCCTTTGTTCCAATCAATAACAGCCCCTACAGTATTAAGAAAAGGTCTTCCAAGAATAATAGACATACTATCATCTTCGGGAATATCAAGAATAACAAAGTCCGTTAAAATAGTAACGTTTGCAACCACAACGGGCACGTCCTCACAAATACCGACAGGTATAGCAGTTGATTTATCAGCCATTTGCAAAGATATTTCAGTAGGTGTCAACTTATTCAAGTCAAGTCTACGATATAAAGAGAGAGGCATAACACTAACACCGGCTCCAAGATCACATAAAGCAGTTTTAATATAATTTCTTTTAATGGAGCAAGGTATAGTAGGTACTCCGGGATCTCCAAGTTTCTTTGGTATTCCACCCTTAAAAGTATAATTAGCAAGCATGGTGGAAATTTCAGCTTCTGGTATTTTTCTTTTATTAGTAATGATATCCTTCATATATTTAGCATAAGGATTTGTTTTGAGCACATCAGTCAATCGCATACGTAAAAAGATAGGCCTAATCATTTCAGCAAAGCACTCAAAATCCTCATCATCCTTCTTCTTGGATGGTTTTGGAGGAAAAGGCATGGGTTTCTGAACCCAAGGTTCTCTTTCTTTCCCATGTTTCCTAGCAACAAAGTCTCTTTTATCGTAACGTTGATTCTTTGTTTGTGGGTTATCAAGATCAACAGCAGGTTCAATTTCTACATCATTATCATTACTAGGTTGAGCATCATCATGAACATCATCATTAATATTTTTTACTAGGTTCATGTTCTTTACCAGATTGTGTTTCAGCATCAGACATAGAAATATCATTTGGATTATCAGGTGGTTCAGCAATAGGTTCACTAGCAGTTTGCACAGTTCTATCATTTTTCTTTTTCTTCTTTTTAGAAGAACTAGGTGCATCAATATTATTTCTCTCAGAATCTTGCTCGATTCTCTTAGGGTGGCCTTCAGGATACAAAGGTTCCTGAGTCATTCTACCAGTTCTAGTTGCCACTCTAACAACATAATCATTTTTCTTACTATTCATTTCATTGAGCAATTCTTTTTGAGCCTTAAGTACTTGTTCTACTTGAGTGGTAACCATAGAAGCATGTTTTCTAACAAGTTTTAGTTCACCTCTAATATTAGCCATATAATCACCCAAGTATTTAATTATATCAGAATCATATTTCAATTTTCTACCAAAATAAGCATTGAAATTTTCTTGTTTGACAATAAAATTATCAAACTCATCAAAGCATTGCCTAGCAGACTTATAGTGAGGGATATCACCTTCATCAAATCTATAGATAGAATTTACCTTTACTACCTGTGTCGGGATATCGGGAGGTTCTTCAATGAATAAAGGATTAAGATCATATACTTCGTCAACATGCGATATATTAAGACCATGTATTTCTTCAATAGGAGGTAAATTCTTAACATCTTCAACTTTAATACCTTTTTCTTTCATAGATTTCTTTGCCTCTTGCATTTCTTCGGGACTGAGGAACACCTCTCTTCTTCGGAGTTGGTCTAGGAATAGGATCATTAATTGGAGCGGGAGCTGGCTCGGGAGGTGCCCAATTATTTTCATTTGTCAACATATTATTCAATAGAATTTCAGCTTCATCTGGTGTTCTTTCCCTAAAAAGAGAACCGGCACAACTATCCAGGTAATCTCTGGAAGCATCGGTTAGTCCATTATAAAAGATATCAAGTATTTCAAGTTTCTTAAGAGGATGATCAGGTAAAGCATTAAGTAACTTGAGAAGCCTCCCCCAAGCTTGTGGGAGACTCTCTTCTTTAATTTGCACGAAATTGTATATTTCCCTCAAAGCAGCTTGTTTCTTATGAGCAGGGAAATATTTAGCAGAGAAGTAATAAATCATATCCTGGGGACTACGCACACAACCAGGATCAAGGGAATTAAACCATATCTTAGCATCACCCTTTAATGAGAACGGAAATATTTTGAGTAAATAGAGGTAACGTGATCTCTCATTATTAGTGAACAGGGCAGTTATGTCATTTAACTTAGTAAGATGTGCAACAACAGTTTCAGATTCATAGCCATAAAACGGATCAGATTCAACCAAAGTAATTATATCAGGATCAACAGATGTGACACCCAAAAATTTTGGCCTTGTTTTATTAATTTAGATTTTGCCAGGAATTAAAACTTTTATTTTCTGGGCTCCCTTTTTATTTTTATTTTGAACCATTATCTCCCTTGTTATTATGGAGCTTTTCCCCAAAATGAAAACCTTTCAAATATGTTATTGGACTTGTTTAATCTCTCAAGAAAAACTTTCCTTTTATCAGTATAACTAATTACATAATTAATTTGCTTGATCTTTATTTTCTTGAAAAATGGTTTTCCAAGGTTATATGGCCATAATTGAAGTACAACCATTTGATAAATTCACCTAAAATTCCAACCAAAATTTGGAGATGTCATGTGATGTTTTTAAATCACTTTTATACAAAAATATATTTTATTCATGTAATATTTTGAGCTCTGCATCAATTTTCCTTCTCTGGTCCAGAGTGCAATTTTGCACTACAACCCATTTAAATATTTCTCTCTGGCCTCCACCAAAATTATGGGATGTTGGTAGTAGCATATGATTCAACATTATGCAAAAACCTAGTGCTGTTATTTGAAAAATTTGAGTGAATCAACCTCATTTTCATTCTGGTCCAGCCTTGTGATTTCTACTACAACCCTATTTATTTTTGCTCCAATGACCTTGTGCTTTCTCCTGCTTATAGTCCTCCCTGCAAAACCCCTAAGTCCAGGAGCATGCACTTATTGGATCATTTTTAGTTCATGAAATAATGCCATTTATTTCCTGTCCAGAATTGTAGTTTTGCAAAACTTGCACTAACAAGTTTGTGCTTTTCACAAACTAACCTCACCACCCTCTTATGCATCTAAAGAGACCACCATCTGGAGTTTTTGGCCACTCCAAGACCTGCCTAAGTGCCCTTAGCATTTTGTCAAACACCTTATGGGCATGATCAGTTTTGACATGGGTTTGTGTTTGCTCTATGAACTTGATCCCCTGACCAAACCAACCTGTCCAATGGTGTTTACCTAGCCTATAACCCCACCCTGCTAACCCTCTTGCGGTTTGGAACCCCCCATCATGCCATGGCATTTCGTCGAGCACGTTTCGTGCAAGCTCTGGGCGCGAGCAGAGCGTGCGTTTGGCACGCGTTTTGCACGTGCCGTGCCCGAGACGATGCGTCGCGCCCCTGGCCTTGCCACCACTGCAGAGCCACGCCACGCACGTCCCTCCTCACCGCTACGCGCCAAGCCGCCCCTCACCATGCCCGGCAGGCCAAGAGCTAGCCGCCGCAGCTGCCCGATAGCCTCTGCTCATGTCGGCGCCGCCCGAGCCTCTCCCGCTCGCCACCTGGCCCCTGGAACAGCGCGAGCTCATCCACGAGTGTGTCCACTAGCGCTCGTCGCCGCCACGACGCCCTAGCTACAGAATGGCGGTCGCCGACGACCTTATCCACGGCCGCCGCGGAACAGCCTTGGCTCGCCCATTTAAGGAGCCCCGAGCTCATCTCCGCACGCAGGCAGTCCCAAGCCATCTCCCGAGGACCCCCATTGGCAGCCAATCGACCCGGGGAGGCCTCCTTCCTCATCTCCGGCAACCGCAGCCGCCGCCACTGCCCCGGCCATTCCGGCACCACCAGGGCCCCCCCTCTCTGTTCTCTTCACCAGGAACCCCCTCATCCTCCCGTGAGCCCTTCCCCCTACTCAATTTTGATCGGGAACCACCGTAGCCCCAAACTCACTTTACTCCCAAAGCTCCCTCCGCCGCGAAGCTCACCGCCGATGACCCCTTCCACCCCCGTTGACCCAACGACCACCGGGAGGACCGCCTTGGTCTTGCGGATCCATCCAGACCCTCTGGAACCCGCGGGGAGCCGCCGTTCGCCGGCGACGACCGCCGTTGCCCCGCCTCCGTTCGGGCAGAGGAAGAGGAGGGAGAAATAGACCAGTCAAACCTGACCAGTGGGCCAGGCGGGCCCACTGTCAGTGACACGCGCGCCGTCCATGCTGGAGTAAGTGGAAGCGTAAATCCAAAATACACTTTCGACGTGTACGTGTTTATTCAAAACGTTTTCTTTTCTGTTTTATTTTTAAATAACAGATTTGGACCACATCTTTGACTGGCTATAACTTTTTAATTTTAACTCCAAATGAGTTGATTCTTTTTCCTACCTCCCTCAAATTTGGTCTAGTTTATTTTAAGATTTATTTGAAAATTTTCCAAACAACCTTTTTGTACTGTTTTTGAAATGTGTGTTAATTCAAATATATTTTTGGAAATAGGATTTTTGGGAGAGAAGGAAGCTTTCAAAAATTTTGGAGAGCACCCCCACCTCTCCACACCATTAAAGGCAAGCATTCTGAACCACGGAATAATATTTTTGGTGTGTTAGTTGACACGTTTATAACACCACCTTATATCGGAGAACTTGTTATTTCATGTGATATGATCGTTTGCATGAATGCATATTAGTGATTTCCTTGCTATTGGAAATGAATATACTGGTGATGGTAATAATCCTCATGTGCCTTGCATGCATACCGGAAAGAAATCCGGGAAAAGCCTCTGCCTTGGGTAGGCGTGAGCTTATCGCCGGTCTCCGTCGAGACGGTTACGTCCGGTATGGCATGGTAAGGTATATTGAGTGGTGATTTTGTTGGTTGAAATATATTTGTTATACATGTCATGCAGGGAATTTATAAACCTCCTGAGTCGACCGTAGATCGAGTCTTGTTCCAGTAACCCCCATACTTGCTATGTACTACCACTTGTCCCTGCCGCAGGTAGGGTATGGTTCAGTAAGTCGTCAACCCCTTTCAAGCACACACCATACAGAGAGGCCATGGTGGAAGATACCGGTTGTAGCTGGTAGGCAGGCCACCTGGTCCGGGGGCATGGGTGTTTCCGGTTGGGACCGAGAGGGGAGGCCACCCCTTAGAGCGCGCGATACAAATTTGATCCCATGCTACGCGAGGTTGTAGCCTCCCCACTTAGAGTTTTGCTTAACAAGTGGCGTGGGTGATTCCAGACACCGATGAGTTAAGCTGGTGTGTGCAAGTTAGGCGTGTTTTCAACTAAAAGGCCGTAGACGGAACTAGTCCTGATGGACTAAAGGAATCCGTTACTCGTGGGTAAAGAGTACACCCTCTACAGAGATTAAACCTATTCGAATAGCCGTGTCCATGGTTAAGGATTACAGTCTAGGATGGGTCAAGTGTTGGTCTCAGTGTCGGTCTTCGGAGGAGATATTGTTAAACCAAACTTGGATACCGACTGGTTACTTGTGAGGACCATGATTATTATTTTGTGATGGACTAACCCGTTGCATTATTTATATTATCGAGTATCCCTGGGATGGTTCTACCTCGTGGATATTCATTGTGATTAT
Organism: Triticum aestivum; assembly: GCF_018294505.1. Taxonomy (NCBI): domain Eukaryota; kingdom Viridiplantae; phylum Streptophyta; class Magnoliopsida; order Poales; family Poaceae; genus Triticum; species Triticum aestivum. The sequence goes on along the minus strand of NC_057800.1, from coordinate 398,102,985 downwards.
TTATCTTATAAGCCCTTTATGTGGTGTCGCTCAGACGCCCGACTGTGGCATTTCTTTTAAAGCCCTTTATGTGGTGTCGCTCAGACGCCCGACTGTGGCATTTCTTTTAAAGCCCTTTATGTGGTGTCGCTCAGACGCCCGACTGCGGCATTTTATTCCCACTCTATTACTGCTTATTCATGTTGCATGAAAATAACCTACTTGCATGCATAAAAGATGTTTTATTTATGACTGACGATGTGATCATGGAATTTTTCAGTGCATGATTATCAATTATATTATACCTGTGTTCTTAATGTTTGTGAGTACATTCAAAGTACTCACTGTCTTGTCCCTGGCTATTGTCTTGGCCAGATTGCTTGCTTGGAGAGGAGCGTGGCGATGACAGCCCTGGAAACTAAGCAACGGTGATAGCAGTCTCGCGAAGATAGGAGTTAACCTGGTCAGCCGTTCCTGTGGGAAATGGAGTCCCATAGACACTGATGTCTCACAAACCGCTTCCGACATCGACCACTAGAAACCCAATTGTTGTACTCACAGGCCAGAATGGTCTTGTACCACATAATTTTTGTATTTTGCCTGGAATTTCTGTATCAAGTTGGAGCCTCATCAGCTAACAGTAATCCTGGGACTGATGAGCACGACGGTCTTTTTCTGGAAATTACCCGGAAAACCCGGTCGTGACGGACTTGGTATCAGAGCCAGGCTGACCATTGGCTAATCCTATCTTAGCCAGGTCAATAAAACTTAGGCAAACCAAACCACCAAACCATAACCAAACCCCAGCCAAGCTTCTCGTGCAAGATAGCCACACAGTGACCCAACACCTTTTGGCAGTCGGTGCCCAACCTATCAACCTAACCTGTCGCTCATGCGCCAGTGATCGAATCCTAAATAGTCCTTTCTCGTAAACGTGTGAAGGAAGACTCCGTCACCTTTTCCTATAAAAAGGGGCACGCTAGCCCCAACACAGCACAGCATAGCCTCTACCCCAAACCAAGCTACAATGCCTGGCCCTGTCGTGCACAATGAGACCACAGCAACCAACCTTGGAGGCTTTGTGACCATACTCGCAAACCTCACCCGTCGTGCCTATGCGTTAGAAGAGCCCCCAGAATATGTTGTGTACCAAGGACCCATGAGCGGTGAGTGCCGTCAATTCTGGGCCACTGTACACATCTGTGGTAGGGGTCTAGAGCCCGAGCGCCCCTACAGGTTCACCGGAAGGACAACTTCCTTTGAACCTCAAGCCATCCAACTAGCTGCTCGAGAGGCTATAGTTCATCTCCGGCACTTGTCGCCCAGAGTTAACTGTCGCTCGTTCCACTACTACCCCAGACGTGAAGGGTATGGTAGACCACCCCAAGTTGCCAACGGAGATCACGAGACGAATCCTGCGTTGTTGCACCTAGTGCGCTATGTAAGTGCACTAGAGGAACTGTGCGATCAAATCACTATTGATCTAATCGCAGCTCGTGGAGAGCTGGTTCGTCGAGCCCCGGCGAGAGAAGAGAACGAGCCCAACGCCGACAACCCAGTCGTGCTGTTTGGACACCCGATCGAGTCCCTGAGGCCTGCCCCAACCATCGGCCAAGGTGCTGCGATAACCCCAGAAGTGCTTCGTCGCATATTGGGAGCACACTCCAACGGGATTGTGGCTAACAATCGCCGAGATGGTCCTCATTGCTACCCCGAGCCTGCAGGCCCTCAACCCACTCCAGTTAATTCCGACGACGAGACCTGTGGAGGAGCCTCAAGGCACGCCCGCTTGGATGTAAACGAGGTAGACTAAGTCACCCGAGTCGTATCGAGTCCCAGTGTACCCTCGCTTTGTAATCGTGTGGCCTTGTAATTAAATGCCGCCTGTTGTCGTGCCTCTGTTTTAATGGTAGCCTTTCCTGGATACGCTAGTATGCAGTATAAGATTTCTATCCCGGACACAGTTACCAAAAATCACCCCGTCAACCCCACAGTAACACATCACTATAGTGAAATGTGTGAATCTGTGGCTTGACCCCGACCCTTGGAACAGAGCTGAAAATTTTCTTTACCATTCACCACGGTAGAAATGACCCAGCTCCGGTGCTATAAAAAGGCCACCGCGTGACCTTGCCAAGCACCTCTCACCTTGTGCACCACCCTCACAACCATTTCTTGCCATGCCGAGCCCCAACATTTATCTGAGAACCCCAGATGCAACCCCGGGTAGTTTTGTCAAGATATTGCGGGATTTTACCTGCAGTACCATGAGCGCTACCCAGCCACCCCAGTACGAGCTGTTCAAATCGAGAATTACCCCTTCCACCTCGAGATATTGGGCAGCAGTACACATCCCTCCCGTAAACTCAAAACAAGATCCAACGGACGTCTCCTTCGTGGGGAAATCTATGCCAACCCCACATATGGCCATAGAAGGTGTTGCATATGAAGCGCTTGCTCGCCTTCGATTCGCGGTACCCTATGCCAGCGAACGAGGGTATTATTACTTCCCGAGCCGTGCAGCACCCGGAGGAGTGACATCTTTTCCCGGTGGACGAATTGAGAGAGACCCAGTCCTGGCCAACCTTGTCCAGTACGTCATCGCTCAAGAGCGTTTAACCCAACGTGTGATGGGTTATCTCCAGAGCCTCGCATATTTAAATCCTCAAATCGCCATCAGCAGAGCACTAAGGCCCGACCAGGAGAGACACGTGCATCGACTGGTCAATCCACTTCCCCCGATAGAAGAGGAGTGTATCCCAGTACCAGAGAAGTTTTCTAGGGACCCCGTCCAGTTACCATTCCCATTTTAGATGTCGCTGCGGTGTTCATTATTGCAACATTTATTTATGTGTGTGACTTATGCGTGATACCCTGAGTTTGTACGGCGAGTCAATTATTTGGCTTCTACTAATGTGTGTAGTTTTTGTTATGGTTTATGCCCCTCTAAATTAACTGTTTTTCCCTCGTAAAATCCTGGAGTGAGATTTCTTTTCCCTGAGTTGCTACATCTGCACCTTCTCATGACGTGGATTAATTAATTTTACACAGCACCACGGCAGCAGACTCACAACCATAATCATTCGAACACATACACTATTTGCAAAGCTTGCAACGGTGTTACATCCAACTAATCACCCCCTAACAACAGTTAGCACCCGACACACCCCATCTACTCCTCGTGATCACCACCACCGCGGAGAGCCAACACCCGAGCAGCAGCATCGCAACGATCGTCGAGGATCATCGCGCACAGGAGCACGGAGAGCCCCAGCAGTGTCGCCAGCCCTCCGCATATCAGGATCGCAAACCAGTCCGGCATCGCCTCCGCCATTAGAGCCTAAACCGAGCTTTTGCAAGCAGTAATGGAGGAAGAAGGAGGAGGAGAAGTGAGGCTAGGTGTGAGGAGGAAGAGAGGGGCACCCCGGTCGTTTTATAGCTCGAGCTCGGTGTACGGTGGGTGAAGTCCACCAACGCCGCTCGTCGCCGATCGCCGGTGTTTGGAGACGAATCCGCGAGCAGTGCCGACAGCGCGCTGGCCCGCGAGGTGAGTGCACGCTGCACCGGCAGCAAGCACGCCGCGCACTACCGCGGTACGGCCTAGATGCCCTACGCGCTAGACGTCGCCGGTGGAGAAAGCGCAGGAAAGCGCGCAGGGGAGAGGGAGAAGAGAGAACCAGAGGGAGAAGAAGAGGCTGACAGTGGGCCCCGGGTCCACCTGTCGGCCAGAGAGAGCACTGTGCTCTCGGGTACGACCAGCGTATATTTAAATTTAGAAGTTATTCTAAATTTATATCCAGCGTAGAAATCTCACGTTTTTGTCCCGAACCGTAGATTTTTCCACGCAGCACCAGTATTCACACTGTGGTTTTTCACCACTTGTTGCCCTCTCACTGTAGCCACATTTTTACTGCTTATAGTTTTTCTTAAAACAACTTTTAACAAATCTCGAGGACGAGATTTTTCTTAAGGGGGGTAGTGTTGTGACACCCAAAAATTTTGGCCTTGTTTTATTAATTTAGATTTTGCCAGGAATTAAAACTTTTATTTTCTGGGCTCCCTTTTTATTTTTTTTGAACCATTATCTCCCTTGTTATTATGGAGCTTTTCCCCAAAATGAAAACCTTTCAAATATGTTATTGGACTTGTTTAATCTCTCAAGAAAAACTTTCCTTTTATCAGTATAACTAATTACATAATTAATTTGCTTGATCTTTATTTTCTTGAAAAATGGTTTTCCAAGGTTATATGGCCATAATTGAAGTACAACCATTTGATAAATTCACCTAAAATTCCAACAAAAATTTGGAGATGTCATGTGATGTTTTTAAATCACTTATACAAAAATATCTTTTATTCATGTAATATTTTGAGCTCTGCATCAATTTTCCTTCTCTGGTCTAGAGTGCAATTCTGCACTACAACCCATTTAAATATTTCTCTCTGGCCTCCACCAAAATTATGGGATGTTGGTAGTAGCATATGATTCAACATTATGCAAAAACCTAGTGATGTTATTTGAAAATTTTGAGTGAATCAACCTCATTTTCATTCTGGTCCAGCCTTGTGATTTCTACTACAACCCTATTTATTTTTGCTCCAATGACCTTGTGCTTTCTCCTACTTATAGTCCTCCCTGCAAAACCCCTAAGTCCAGGAGCATGCACTTATTGGATCATTTTTAGTTCATGAAATAATGCCATTTATTTCCTGTTGACCCAACGACCACCGCCGTTGACTCCTTCCACCCCCGTTGACCCAACGACCACCGGGAGGACCGCCTTGGTCTTGCGGATCCATCCAGACCCTCTGGAACCCGCGGGGAGCCGCCGTTCGCCGGCGACGACCGCCGTTGCCCCGCCTCCGTTCGGGCAGAGGAAGAGGAGGGAGAAATAGACCAGTCAAACCTGACCAGTGGGCCAGGCGGGCCCACTGTCAGTGACACGCGCGCCGTCCATGCTGGAGTAAGTGGAAGCGTAAATCAAAAATACGCTTTCAACGTGTACGTGTTTATTCGAAACGTTTTCTTTTCTGTTTTATTTTTAAATAACAGATTTTGACCACATCTTTGACTCGCTATAACTTTTTAATTTTAACTCCAAATGAGTTGATTCTTTTTCCTACCTCCCTCAAATTTGGTCTAGTTTATTTTAAGATTTATTCGAAAAATTTCCAAACAACTTTTTTGTACTGTTTTTGAAATGTGTGTTAATTCAAATATATTTTTGGAAATAGGATTTTTGGGAGAGAAGGAAGCTTTCAAAAATTTTGGAGAGCACCCCACCTCTCCACACCATTAAAGGCAAGCATTCTGAACCACGGAATAATATTTTTGGTGTGTTAGTTGACACGTTTATAACACCACCTTATATCGGAGAACTTGTTATTTCATGTGATATGATCGTTTGCATGAATGCATATTAGTGATTTCCTTGCTGTTGGAAATGAATATACTGGTGATGGTAATCATCCTCATGTGCCTTTCATGCATACCGGAAAGAAATCTGGGAAAAGCCTCTGCCTTGGGTAGGCGTGAGCTTATCGCCGGTCTCCGTCGGGACGGTTACGTCCGGTATGGCATGGTAAGGTATATTGAGTGGTGATTTTGTTGGTTGAAATATATTTGTTATACATGTCATGCAGGGAATTTATAAACCTCCTGAGTCGACCGTAGATTGAGTCTTGTTCCAGTAACCCCCATACTTGCTATGTACTACCACTTGTCCCTGCCGCAGGTAGGGTATGGTTCAGTAAGTCGTCAACCCCTTTCAAGCACACCCCGTACAGAGAGGCCATGGTGGAAGATACCGGTTGTAGCTGGTAGGCAGGCCACCTGGTCCGGGGGCATGGGTGTTTCCGGTTGGGACCGAGAGGGGAGGCCACCCCTTAGAGCGCGCGATATAAATTTGATCCCATGCTACGTGAGGTTGTAGCCTCCCCACTTAGAGTTTTGCTTAACAAGTGTCGTGGGTGATTCCAGACACCGATGAGTTAAGCTGGTGTGTGCAAGTTAGGCGTGTTTTCAACTAAAAGGCTGTAGATGGAATTAGTCCCGATGGACTAAAGGAATCCATTACTCGTGGGTAAAGAGTACACCCTCTGCAGAGATTAAACCTATTCGAATAGCCGTGTCCATGGTTAAGGATTACAGTCTGGGATGGGTCAAGTGTTGGTCTTAGTGTCGGTCTTCGGAGGAGATATTGTTAAACCAAACTTGGATACCGACTGGTTACTTGTGAGGACCATGATTATTATTTTGTGATGGACTAACCCGTTGCATTATTTATATTTCGAGTATCCCTGGGACGGTTCTACCTCCTAAATATTCATTGTGATTATTTATCTTATAAGCCCTTTATGTGGTGTCGCTCAGACGACCGACTGCGGCATTTCTTTTAAAGCCCTTTATGTGGTGTCGCTCAGATGCCCGACTGTGGCATTTCTTTTAAAGCCCTTTATGTGGTGTCGCTCAGACGCCCGACTACGGCATTTTATTCCCACTCTATTACTGCTTATTCATGTTGCATGAAAATAACCTACTTGCATGCATAAAAGATGTTTTATTTATGACTGACGATGTGATCATGGAATTTTTCAGTGCATGATTATCAATTATATTATACCTGTGTTCTTAAGGTTTGCGAGTACATTCAAAGTACTCACTGGCTTGTCCCTGGCTATTGTCTTGGCCAGATTGCTTGCTTGGAGAGGAGCGTGGCGATGACAGCCCTGGAAACTAAGCAACGGTGATAGCAGCCTCGCGAAGATAGGAGTTAACCTGGTCAGCTGTTCCTGTGGGAAATGGAGTCCCATAGACACTGATGTCTCACAAACCGCTTCTGCCATCGACCACTAGAAACCCAATTGTTGTACTCACAGGCCAGAATGGTCTTGTACCACATAATTTTTGTATTTTGCCTGGAATTTCTGTATCAAGTTGGAGCCTCATCAGCTAACAGTAATCCTGGGACTGATGAGCACGACGGTCTTTTTCTGGAAATTACCCGGAAAACCCGGTCGTGACAACAGAGAATTCATAATCTTTATCAGGAACACATATAGGTGAAGTAGCAAAAGCAGGATCGGGTTTCATTTTATCTCTAAGTGATTCTTTGTTCCATTTAATTAATAACCTTTTAAGCTCATATCTATCTTTGCAGGCTAAAATACTTAAAGAAGAATCTTTATCAAAAAGATAACCTTCAGGAATAACAGGCATATTTTCATCATCACGATCATCATCGTATTTAGTTTCATCAATTTCTCTTTCTCTAGCCCTAGCAATTTGTTCTTCAAGAAATTCACTAAGGGGCACAATAGTATCAGGCATAGAAGCAGTTTCATCATAAGTATCATGCATAGTAGAAGTGGCATCATCAATAACATGCGACATATCGGAACGAATAGCAGAAGCAGGTGTAGGTGTCGCTAACTTACTCATAACAGAAGGTGAATCAAGTGTAGAGCTAGATGGCAGTTCCTTACCTCCCCTCGTAGTTGAGGGATAGATCTTGTTTTTTGGATCTCTCAAGTTCCTCATAGTGTCCAGCAGATATAAATCCCAAGTAACTCAAAGAATAGAGCTATGCTCCCCGGCAACAGCGCCGGAAAAAGGTCTTGATAACCCACAAGTATAGGGGATCGCAACAGTTTTCGAGGGTAGAGTATTTAACCCAAATTTATTGATTCGACACAAGGGGAGCCAAAGAATATTCTCAAGTATTAGCAGCTGAGTTGTCAATTCAACCACACCTGGAAACTTAGTATCTGCAGCAAAGTGTTTAGTAGCACAGCAATATGATAGTGGTGGTAGCGGCAACAAAAGTAAAGACAACAAAGGTAATGTTTTCGGTATTTTATAGTGATTGTAACAGTAAAAGCGAGAAAATAAATAAGCGTAAAACAGTATATGGAAAACTCGTAGGCACCGGACCATTGATGGATAATTATGCCGGATGCGGTCCATCATGTAACAGTCATAACATAGGGTGACACAGAACTAGCTCCTGTTCGTCGATGTAATGTAGGCATGTATTCCGTATATAGTCATACGTGCTTATGGAAAATAACTTGCATGACATCTTTTGTCCTACCCTCCCGTGGCAGCGGGGTCCTATTGGAAACTAAGGGATATTAAGGCCTCCTTTTAATAGAGAACCGGAACAAAGCATTAAACACATAGTGAATACATGAACTCCTCAAACTATGGTCATCACCGGGAGTGTTCCCGATTATTGTCACTTCGGGGTTGCCGGATCATAACACATAGTAGGTGACTATAGACTTGCAAGATAGGATCAAAAACTCACATATATTCATGAAAACATAATAGGTTCAGATCTGAAATCATGGCACTCGGGCCCTAGTGACAAGCATTAAGCATAGGAAAGTCATAGCAACATCAATCTCAGAACATAGTGGATACTAGGGATCAAACCCTAACAAAACTAACTTGATTACATGATAAATCTCATCCAACCCATCACCGTCCAGCAAGCCTACGATGGAATTACTCACGCACGGCGGTGAGCATCATGAAATTGGTGATGGAGGATGGTTGATGATGACGACGGCGACGAATCCCCCTCTCCGGAGCCCCGAACGGACTCCAGATCAGCCCTCTCGAGAGGTTTTAGGGCTTGGCGGCGGCTCCGTATCGTAAAACGCGATGATTTCTTCTCTCTGATTTTTTTCTCTCCGAAAGCAAATATATAGAGTTGGAGTTGGCATCAGAGGGTTTCCAGGGGGGCCACGAGGTAGGGGGGCGCGCCTTAGGGGGGCGCCCCCCACCCTCGTGGAAAGGGTGTGGGCCCCCTGGTCTTCATATTTGGCGAGGATTTTTTATTATTTTTTCTAAGGTATTCCGTGGAGTTTCAGGACTTTCCGAGAATATTTGCTTTCTGCACATAAAACAACACGAAGGTAATTCTGCTGAAAACAACGCCAGTCCAGGTTAGTTCCATTCAAATCATACAAGTTAGAGTCCAAAGCAAGGGCAAAAGTGTTTGGAAAAGTACATACGACGGAGACGTATCACTCGCCTTTCTGTTGCGAGGGTGGCATCCAAAACCAATGCGTAAGAGCCGGGAGACGGCATCACCTCTGGGTGATCTGTCCGGCTCTAGCTAATAGGCTTTTCTAACCAGTGCATGAACTCTGGGTTGTTGGAGGCGACTGCGTTGACTTCTTGGTGTTGTCGGAGCCGGCTACGCCGATCTTCTGGTTGGCATGTAAAGACGACGTAGGTGGCATGCTCGTTGGGGTACTCGTCTTGAACAGCCCCGACTGCTGGTCGAGCAGCCGGCTATGGAGGAGCCGGAGGCGGCTGACCAGCAGGCGGAGGTGGCGCTATCCCCTCGCCTTTGGAGATCCGCGTGAGGCAGTGGCATTTTCGGGTTGTGTGGTTTGAAGGCTTCACGCCGCTGTGAAACTTGCAGGGGGCATCAAGTGCTTGCTCGTAGGAGAAAGCCGGCTGCCAAGTCGGCCTGCTGCCCTTCTGCTTCTTGGGCGTAGGCCGCCCTTCGGGTTGTTTGTCTTCGACTGTGGCCACCTGCCGACTGGTGGAAGGCGGCGGGGGAGCCTTGCGCTTGTGGTCGTTCTGGTATGGGCGTCGGCTGGAGTCTCCTGCCGGCGTCTTGGGACTTGGAGCGAGCACCTTCCCGGAGGCGTCTACTCAAAGCTCGGTCTTCATTGAGGAATCGGCCGTGGCGTATTTGTCAGCTATGATTAGTAGCTCGTCAAGGGTAGTCGGCTCGTCGCAAAGGAGTCGGTGCTTGAGGAGGGTGCCTTCTCGGCACCCGGCGGTGAAGTACTCTATAGCTTGAACCTCGTGCACTCCCTCACAGGAATTGCGGAGCTCGGCCCAACGCGTGAGGTAGTCGCGGGTCGATTCGTTGGGCCCTTGGACACACAAGGAGAGCTGTCGGGGCTTGGGAGCCCGCTTGTAGGTGCTGTTGAAGTTATGTATGAAGGCTTCTGTGAAGTCTAGCCAGCTGTTGACACTGTAAGGCTTGAGGCTGTTGAGCCAGGTGCCCGTCGTTCCTTGGAGCATGAGGGGCACATATTTTATTGCAACACGCCTATTGCCGTTCGCGATGCTAACCGCGGTGGAGTAGTCGATCAACCAATCCTCCGGCTTGACGGAGCCGTTGTACTTGGGCGTGTGTCTTGGGAGTGAGAACCCTCTGGGGAAGGGCTCGTCACAGATGTAGGGGCCGAAGCAAGGCGGGCCAACATCATCTTCTTCTTCCTGGGCTAGGGATCGCGCTAGGCGGTCGATCCAGTGGCGGGCATCATTCTCGCCGACTCCTTCGCGGCGGCCCAGTCGGCCGCTGAGAGTCGGATGCGTGTCAGGCGGCGGGGTAGGGTATCTCTCCCCACGAGGCGGAGGAGGAGGGGGGTCGCCCCGCCACTCCACGGCTCGAGGGCAGCCCTCTGTGTCACGCTTGATGGAGATTCGAGTCCGGCTGTGGCTGGCAGCCGGCTCCTTTTCTTTTCTTGCGCGGGTGTTGCCCGCAGTCGAAGTTTGGGATGTTGCGCCGTGCTCTCGGCGCGGGGGAGGACTTTCGGCGCGGGCACCGGCTTCATGTCGCTCTGTGGCCGCGTTGATAAGCTGCTAGATGCGTCTGGTCATGTAGGGGAGCTTGTCAGGCCCCAGCCCATTCAGCTCGTCTGCGGCCACCTGGGAGGCGCGCAGGTTCTCGAGAGGCATGGCATAGACTGGGCGGTCTGCTCCCAGCATGTCGGCGATAGCCGCGCAATGTTTCTTGATGACGTCGACGCGGCTCGGCCCGTCGGGAGGCGGCGTGCCGAAGGCGGCACGGTCGACTTCGCGCTGGTGAGCCTCGGTGAGGCGTCTCATGGTGGCTAGCTTCTGGCCCTCTGCAACGAGGGCGAGGCAGCGCGCCTCCAATGTCTTGGCGTTTGTGTTGGCCGGGATGGGGGCGGACAAGTCGTGCAATGCCGTCTGCAGGGCATCATGGGCGTTTTCGCCAGAGGCGGCGCCGTGGCTGATGACCAGTACCTCGATGATGGCGCTGCCGCCGCTGTCGGCTCGAGGAAGAGTGTCGTTGATGATTACCATGTTGGTGGGGTAGGCGTCAAGTGATGCCGTGTCGGAGTCGACAAGCATCGGGTCAGTGGAGCCAACCGACTCCAAGTCCGCGGCAAGCTCGCCGGAGACGTGGAGTTGGTCGAGGTGGCTCTCGGGGTAGCCTGTACCCGCGTCGGATGCGGGCTCGTTGGAGATGCGAGCCTCACCAAGAAGATCGGCGAGGCAGCTCGCCGCGCAGGCATCGGCGACGTCTTGCAGCGCGTCGGGGCAAGCGCCATCAGGCGAGCCGAGCTGGCTACGCACGCTGGGAAGGAAGAGGGTTCTCGTCCAGAACAGGTCTCCGGATGACGGTGCACCTGGCCCCACGATGGGCGCCAAATGTTGGGTGGTTGGTGCGACATATGCCAATGGGTGGCTTATCATTGTGGGAGCCAATAAAACATCGCCGGTGCCTGGAAACGGGATAAGGCGAAGACATGCACGTCGGCAAATCTTACCCGTAATGCTGCTCTGCGGAGTCTCCGCATGATCACTAGGTCGACAAGTAGCTACAAGATGCTCCTTGAGCTGTTCGGTGAAAGGATAAAGGAGGGCCAGGCAAGCCCACTCCTCTCCTTGTTGTGGTGCCTAAAACTCTCGAAAAAGATCTCTCCATGCATGGGTGCCCTGGGGGGTTTATATAGGCCTACCCCCAAGGGGTACAATGGTAATCCGGCTGGGCGCGGGCCCTAGCCGTCTGTGTCTACGCTCGCCGGCTTCTTTGTCGACTAGTGGGGCCAGCCGACTGGTGGGCCCCGCTGGCTATTGGCCCTCTGGTCGACAGGCCGACCCCACCGCTCGGGGGTCCTGTCGGGTGCTAGTTACTGTGGCCTCGCCCTTGGTGACGAGGGCTTTGTCGTGGTAAGCATGGCTACAACGCTGCCGTTGGGCAGCTTGTCGCTGTAGCCTTACCTCGTCTTATCTCCTTAATGGGGCGCCTCCTTCGTGGGAGTGGACTGGCCGGCTACTGGGAGTCGGCCGTACCCCAGGCCGACTGGGGGAGGCCCGGCCGCCTTCGGATGTCTCCATGACGGATGGGGCCCGCCGCCCACGGGTCGTACTGACAGCTCGTCGTGGGTGACATCACGGTCAACATGGCAACAGTGCCGCGCCGGAAGGGTGATGGCTGCCCCGTACGGCGTACTGTGGCCAGACGCGTTTCGGGATTCGGGGGTGGCAGGTTTCGCTGTAGCCACGCCCCGTCTCATCGCCGTTATGTGGGTGCAGACTTTGAGGGAACGACCTGGGCCACCTGCTGAGGAGGGAGGGGGCAGCTTCTTGGAGTCGGCCTTCTCATGGTCGGCTTCATGGATCCGGCCCTCTCGGAGTTTTCTTCTTGGGGATTTTTAGGCCTGGGCCGCCTTCGCACAGCCGGCCTGAGGGGCAGTCGGCTGGAGGAAGGCGGCCCCGCGTCTTGGATGCTTGAAGGCTCGATCAGCCTATAATTTTTTCTAAAGTGCCAGGGGGAGCCGGCTAGGCTACCCGTGGTCATTTACTCCGACACCCCCCGTTCCTAAATATTTGTCTTTTTAGAGATTTCAACGAGTGACTGCATACAGAGCAAAATGAGTGAATCTACACTCTAAAATATGTCTACATACACATTCGTATGTGGTAGTCCATTTCAAATCTGAAAAAGACAAATATTTAAGAACAGAGGGAGTATAAGAGTAGACATGGAGATATATCTCCAGCATGGTCCACAACAAAAATGTGTTGGACTGGTTAGCGCCGGATGCTTGCAACGCGATGACCTGAGTTCGAATTCTGTCTTTAACTTTAGATTTTTATATTATATATTACTTATTTAATATATATATATATATATACTTCTTTCGCTACTCTACTGATAGTGGAACCCACAGAGTACTTAGAATACAAGATTAAGGATGGACTTGTTTCTTTTTAACTTTTTGTACGAAGCTCTAGCCACCCTGCAAGTCACGTGTACACTGTACATGCAATTAACTTTTTATGGAGGGAGAATCATACAAGTAATTAACTCAAATGGATTGGATGTGACTAGTATTTCTAGCACAAGAGCGTCTCCAATGGCAGCCAGCAAATTTCCTCCTGCTTCCTTCCGTGGAGGACGACATCAAACGCCAGCGACATACATTTTCACAATCTAACCAATCAGATGAAATTCATGAAAACACGGACTGATTTCATATAAGCAAGAAGGATTTCGTATAAAAAGCCGGATTTTCATATAAACATGATGGATTTCATTACATTTACATGAACTAAACGGTGCTAATCCGGCTCTATAGGTATAATTAATACTCCCTCCGCTTGGAAATACTTGTCCTAGAAATGGATGTATCTAGACTTATTTTAGTTATAGATACATCCAATTTATCCATTCTTAGAACAAATATTTCCCGCTAGCCGGAGAGGGATTACCTAATCTAAATGGCTGCCCGCAGATCCCTTTGTCTTCCTCATGTCCGGCAGACACATGCGGGGTCGACGAAGGTCCTCGAAAGAGATGAAGCAGCAAAGAAACCACCTGAACACACAGTCATCACCTCGGTGGTGGCCTTCAAGGGATCCAAGTGGAAGCGGCCTCCCGTGTTCTACTTCTCCTCGATGATGGCGGCGGACACAGAGAAGCTGGCCACCGACTCGTCGCTCTCCATGCACACGGCTTCTGTCTCTGCCTGCATGGCACCGCCGCAGGCACGGGAGGCGCGGATACCGCAGACACTGGTGGCGCCGTACGACGCGACAGCGATGACGTCCGTATCGGCATGCTCGCCGCCGTGCCGGCGTGGAGCAACTCGCCACTCCTCATCGAGCTAAACTGGAGCCACGAGTTGCTGAACCACGCACCGGCTTGGGGCGGCAACTAGCTCCGTCGGGCCAAGCGAGGTTGGTGAAGCACCGGGCGGCCTCGCCCATATTCGGAGGTCTCCGCGGGCCACCCAGCCGGGTAGTATGCCGGAGAACAGGTCGTCGGAAGCCATCAGAATAGTGGAGAAAATGGTGAAGGAGGAGATGGGGGAGCGGCGGAGGGATGCTATTCTTTCCTGCTGTCTGTCTGGCCTCATTTAAATAGAGGGCGGACGGTAGGAGCTTGGCCGGCGTCTGGCCTCGTTTAAACTAAGGGTGGACGGGTGGACCTCGGCCGGCGTTGCGTTTAATTCCGGCCCACTCATGAACGGCCGTCTGGCTGGAGTAGGTTTCTTGGTTTGTAGGCGGGTTTAACAGAGGGGTTTAATGGAGGCAAGGAGGCGTGTTCAGCCGGGTGTGTAGCGGGCGGCGCAGTACTATTTGATTTGACAGCAGGCTATGCAGTTCCCGATACGACTTTAATGCAGACGAGGGAGGGGGTTGCGGTTCCCGAAATGTTGAACGGCCAATGAAGCATGCTCCTTCAATTATCATCATGAATGCATGAGGGAAGTAATGGGAGGAGGATCGGGAAAAGAGGCTGCACGATGTGAATGCAATGCAGTTTGCACTCATATAAAGGCGTCCCTCCATTCCAATGCATCTACCACATCATACGCACCTAAGCATTTTCCTAAGCACCTACACTAAGCGCAAAAGTGCTCACTCCAGACCCATGGCGGCGATGCGCGCGAGCGGCCAGCGGTTGTGCCAGATGGTACATGACACCAGCTTGCGGCATGGCGTCGAGGATCATCTCCAGACGGTGTTTGCGACCGACTGGTGGATGGCCGCCGTCGACGCCAACTACGACTCTTAGTTGGACCAGATGATCGTTGCCACCTCCAACAAGTTCATCGTCCTTAAGAAGCTCGCGGATGACATCGCCGCACTCCTCCAGCCCGTGCACCCGGGCTCCTCATTGCCTGCCACCCTAATTGGCCTCCATGGCCGAAACCTCTTTCAAGTACTGGTGGCTCTGTGACTGTCCGCCGACGCCACGAAGAATGTCCACCTGGAGGTCACGCTTGCCGCGAGGCACCTCACCCTGCAAGAATTCGTCGACCTACACATCCACGTGTACGAGCAAATCGTGTACATAGGTATCTACAAGGCCAGTGAGGACGCTACGATGTTGGCCTTCCTCAACCGGCTGGAAACCTTGGATGCCTTTGCTGAGAAGCACCTTAACCTCGCCACAAAAGCCGCCGCTCCTTAGCCGCCGGTCGGTGTCCCGACGCATTAAGTTGAGGAGGAGGAGGAGGAGGTCGTACATTGATGGATGCATCTTTCTTCTTGCCTCCTATAACCACCACTGCAATCGCATCATCGTGGCCTTAATTTTATTGTGCTATTGCATTCTCATTCCATTCAATACCAACATGTGCGATCCCTTTGCTTAATTATATGCACCACCGTAACTAGTACTCCATCCGTCAATTTATAAGTTGTGCTTACCTTTTCCATCAACTTCGTGCAACGCAAGGGCATCTTGCTAAAAACACTAGAACATGTCGAACCACATGTGACCAAACCGACGATGCGCCAACCTAGCTACTACGTACCCTGCTTATTTGGCGGAAATAGACCCACCCCAGCGTTTTCCAATCGTTATTTCTATCTATTGACCATGCCAAGGAGTAGAACCAAATGTTACAATTTATACATGTTTCTCTACTCCTACTCCTATAAAAGACTCAGTTGGTGATGGTGGTGTGTCTGCCATCCGTCATTTCTGACCATTAGATCTGCATCTAACGGCTGTGAGGTAAGTTGTGGCATTTTTGCAACAATAGCCCACTTCTCTGCTCCAATTTGTAGAAAACCCCTTATTATCTTGAAAGCAACCACATCCCTCCCCCACCTCATCAAAACAGCCTGAGAAATAAATTTTGAGTGAAAAGTAATATATTTTTAGTGGTATATATGTATATCAAAACAAGAGTGATTTCTTTCAAGTTTGTGAACAAGTACTACTATTCTACTACTTCGGATCTGTCGCAATGCACGGGTACACTGCTAGTAAAAGGAAAAGTCCTACCGCGTTCGCGTCGCACCCCCACATGCCCAGGAATCGGGAGTACTCCACGACCCGTCCGACATGCCACATAGCTAAGGAAGGCGTGTTGCCTAGCATTTTAACTTTCATGTTGCACCGCCGTTGAGCAAACCGACTATTGGCAAACCGCACCCCGCTCGCCGCCGGGTTGGAAAACAAAAACGAGGGGAAGATCTAGCTGTAGCACGGAAGCCAAGAAACTTGGTGTCAGATGAGGCTCGTTGATAGAGTAGGAGCATTCCGTACTACTACTCCTACTAGTACGAAGTTTGTACTACAACTAGTACTACCACTATACAACTAGGTACGTGCACGGCACAACATTGTAGGAACAAAAAACGGGAAGATCTTGTTTTGGGTGATTTATCTTTTTTCTTTCAGTGTAGTATGAATAATATGATGTGGGGGGCACCCATGAAGCTTATGTGGCTTGGTTGCATGGCTACGAAAGGTTAGAGAAAAATAAATAGATAATGTGTTTAGAGTGCGCTCCACTAAATAGATATACTTTGGATCCATTGCAACTCACGGGCCGACACATTGGTAGTAATAAGAAACAAATTCCGGGTTTGGCATGAGCTTGTACTGCGGGAGCACCACAAGCCCTGCCGTGGGTGTTACATTTTCCTCTCGGGGCCCATGGGACCGAGCTTCGGTGGCTTAGTGCACCCGCCTATGAGTCAATGACATGTGGACCTTAAATGCGGCTGGCCCACATGTCATTCTCATGGTGGTGGTGTGGTTCGCGACTCACTCGTTTGAGGTGAACCGGCCGGTGGTGGCATGGTCGTGGCAAGGGTGCCACAGCTGGGCGTCGGGGCGTTAGGAGGCGTAGATGGCCACACCGGCAGGTACTACCTATAGTACAGAAGTACTCCAGCTGAGGATTGATGCCCGTGAAGAAATGTGTCACAACCGCTGGATGAAAGTTCGATGGTGCGGGAGTACGGATTGGAGGACAGGAGCGGAGCAGGCAAACCGCGTCCAATCGGGTGTGGCTGTGGTAGAAAGTTGATGGTCGCCGTAGCTCAGCTGGCCCGCATGTCATGCACACAAAGGCAGAGGAGCGATGGGGCTGAGAGGGATGAGGAACACGTCGGGGGACGTGGTGTCGTGGGTTGGAGCAGCATCGTGGGAATCGCGTGTGGGTGTGGCAATGGTAGAAAAAAGGAACGTTATGGTCACCGTGGTTCAACTTCCATGGACAAGCTGTCATGTCTGCTGACACATGCATTGCATACCACTCACTACAAGGAGCAGTAGTAGAGAAAACTTGTTCCAAAGATATCATTTTTCCGATAAAATTCTCGAGATATCATTAGTTTTTACACATGGGATTACTCCTGCAAGGGTCAATCACAACAGGTGTTTTGTAAAAAAATGCATCTTGATGTTCCCTGCAATGCACGGGCATCTTGCTAGTTATAGAAGAAGACCACACGGGCATCTTGCCGCAGGGTGTGCCACCAACCCAAACTCAAAAAAATTCAGACGCTTAGGCGCACCGATGCCGTGCCGCGCTACAAAATGTAAAAAAACAGCTCCAATTTTTTTTAAAACATGTTATCTTCAAACCAGCCACACTCGTCCCTCACCTCATCAAAACAGCCCGAGGAATATATTTTGAGTGAAGCATGATTTATTTTTACTGATATATGTATATCAAAACTAGAGTGTTTATATTTCAAGCCCGTGAACAAGTATTATTCTACTACTTTGGATCCATTGCAATGCACAGGCCAGTACATTGGTAGTAGTAGTCTCTATCTCTATCTCTACTCTACTCTTATAAAAAAGAGTTGTTTATGATGGTGTGCCTGCCATCCTGCAGTATAGGCCATCCAATTTATATTTGACGGATAGGAAGGAAACTATGGCAATTTTGCAAAAATATACCCACACCCCTCTCCACATTTGCAAATAAGGCCTTCCTCGTCCATCCTTTTCTCCCACAAGATAAACTACACATACAAATGCATCTTGATGTTCCGTGCAACGCATGGGCATCTTGCTAGTCTACTACTCTCTTATATCTTATAAAAATAGAGTTGGTGATGCTGGTGTGCCTGCCATCCTGCAATATAGGCTGTCCGACTTATATCTGATGGATATGAAGAAAACTATGGCAATTTTGCAAAAATATACCTACACCCCTCTCCACATTTGCAAATAAGGCCTTCCCTCGTTCATTATTTTCTCTCATAAGATAAACTACTCATACAAATGCATCTTGATGTTCCGTGTAATGCACGAGGATGTTTCCTTGGGGGTCTCTCCAGCGCGGCGTGGCCATAGTTGCAAGTTGATGCCCCTTGAGATGCTGACATTGAGGGGCACTCGGATTTTGTCCGATGAGCAGGTAAGATGAGTTTGATCACGTAGTAAATGCATTCTAAAGACTACTTCCATGTCCATTTCCTAATTCTCCCCCTGCCCACTGTTTCACAGGTTAGGCTTGGTGCGAGTGGAGATTGGCTTGCATATGTATGGGAGGGTACCGACATCAATTTGCACAACATTTACAAAGTGACACTATTCCCATAGAACCTTTGTCCAACATTGGGATCAGCCATGCAATGGGCCACCGCCTGAATTGGTATGATGGAACCACGATGAGATTGAAGAAGATAGCATGAACCTTGCACATGGTGGTCAAAGGTGGACCAAGCTGTCTGTGGCCGATTTGTTGCCGTACGAGTACGAAGACGCTGTGCTACTTTCTAACCGCATCTTCGCTGTGATAAACTAGGGGACTTGTTTCGTATGGGACACATCCTACGGTATACACCCTCTCTCCCAATTTATTTGTTTTGAATTTTTTTCGTTTTATAAGTTTCAAATTCAAATTTAGAGCTCCCCATCACATGTTAAGATTACAATGTCCATTAAATCCTTGCGTGCATGTATAGTAAAGAAACAAATCTCGAGTTTGGCACGAGTTTGTGCAGTGGTAGCACCACAAGGCCTGGTGCAGGAGTTACATTTCCCTCTTGGGGCACTGGGACTGAGCTTCAGCGCCTTACTACACCTGCCTTTGAGTCAATAACATGTGGACCCGATAGGTGGCTGGTCCACATGTAATCCTCCCGAAGGCAGAGGGGCAGTGGGGCCGAGAGGGGTGAGCCACAGGTCGGGGGACGTGTGGTGTCATGGGTTCGGGCGACATCGTGGGAATCGCATGTGGCTGTGGTAGAAACTTGATGCTAGATGCATTCCAGGTGGCCCACATGTCATGCACACAAAGGTAGAGGGGCGGTGCGGCTGAGAGGGGTGAGGCACATGTCGGGGGACATGGTGTCGTGGTTTGGAGCGGTGTTGTGGGAATCGCGTGTGGGTGTGGCAGCGGTACAAACAAGAAACATGATGGTCGCCGTGGTTCAACATCCATGGACAAGATGTCATGTCTACAGACACATGCATTGCATACCGATCACTGGAAGGAGTAGTAGAGAAAGCTAGGCGGATAAATAGTTCCTTATAGTCAAGCGAACCCACGCTACTACTTGTTCCAAAGACATGCACACCATCGAAATAGTCCATCTATATCAATATACACAGAGAGGGAATAATTTTTTTACAAGAGAGGAAATAGCTCATCCATCCATAATGCCCTGCTGCTGGTTCAACTTCTTCTTCTTCTTCTTCTTCTTCTTCTTCTTCTTCTCATTTTCTGTGGGAGACGGCTTCACAACAAGCTCTCTGGACCTTGCAGCTAACTCGAAAACTCACACAGGCATCAAGGGCAGCATATTTTATCCGTTTGTATGTCAAGGGATAATTCTCCCATCCAGACGACCTTCTGGAGATTTGTTCCGAGCACAAAATTTGCTATGTCGAATAGGGATGGTGTCGGTTTGTCACAATCTTCTACATGAATTTTTATTTTGGTTTTTACGTCAACGATGCTTTTCAAATCAAGGTTGTACGGCCCCAACTTCTGTTTGTCCCCTGCGATGGCTGCCCCACAGAAGTATATGTCCTCCCGAGACAAGAAATTGTGAAGATCACCTGGTATGGAGGGCGCGTGTATGATGTGGTACACCAAAACATCATCTTCGAGGCATAGGTGTAGGACGGCGGCGTGTTGGATCTTCCCAGTGGCATGCTTCGTGTACTCTGCGTCGAGACCGATGACCTTCATATCCACCTTTTGGAGGGAGTTGGATACATTGTTGATCCACTTCCGAACAACCCATGGGTGGTCGGTGACTGTGGCAACTATGTTCAACGAGCCTTCAATGAGGACATGTTGGGCGCTAAAAAGCTGCATCTCGATCTCTTTCGCCATTTGGAACCGCTGGACCAGAGGGCTATGGTTTGGAGAATTAGGATTAGACGGCTAGTCTAACTGAAGAAGATGATTATTTAAAGGGGCTTCGACATTACTCCAGGAGGATATGAAGAGGTTAAAACAATGTGAATGTAGTGTGGTTTGGATGCAAATGAAGATGAAGGAGAGGTGAAGAAACTGAGGAAAATCGGTTCACGATGGAGAAGTAAATGGGAGAAGTGGCATGCAGGCAGTTGATTAGACGGCTAGGTAGACTAAATGAAAAGGCTGTGCGGGTAGACTGAGGAGTGGTACCCGTCCGTGTACGTGCCCATCCTTCTAGCGGTACATGTGCCACTGGCTAGTTGAGGTCACTCTTTCGAATCACCGCGGAGAGACATTTTATGATTCCTTTTTATTTCTACACCCCTCCTAACAGGTGGGACCTATGCAAACGGATAAAAAATGTGTTGTAGCTGGTTCAGATGGATATTGGCGCGTGCGTGGGAGACACAACATTCCCTAGTTAAGGAATAAGTATGCGGTTATCCTCAAGAAAAGAAAAGGCCTTCTTCATGCTTCCGCATGCACGAGAATTTGGTTTTGCTTGCAATATGGATGATACCTGGAGGATGAAGTGTAACATCCCAAATTTTTAATTTGGATGTTATACATAGATCATCATATGCATATCATATTGTATTTGCATTTTGTTTGTGATCCAAGAAATCCTAAGCAACTCAAGGACCCATGGAGAGAGTTGGGGATTTCATTTATTTTCATATTTGACTCTTCTCAAATTTGAAAAAAAGATCCTTTTTTATTTTATTAGTTTTTCTCTCCGAAAATATTTTCAATATTAAAATAAATGAGAGGAGATAAAATGACTTCTCCAAAATAAGAGAGGAAATTTTGGAGGAAAATGTTAAAATAAAATAAATATTTTATTTGGAATTTTATTGCTATTTTATTTGAATTAGAAAAACATGCATTTTTAAAAAATTGCATTATTAGGCCAGAGAAATGTTCACTTTGTTCTAAATATTTTATTTAGACGCTGAAAATTGTTTTTGGTATTTTTCAGAATATTTTTATATTTTATTAGGATTTTTGTTTTTCGGTGGATTTTCTTTTTAAAAAAAGAGGTTCCCACCCGACTAGGCTGAAGGCCCAGCCGAGCATGGCCGACCCACCCGCGCCAACGCCTCCCCGCATCGCGCCGCTGTGCCGCTGCCGGACTCCGCTCGCGCCGGCCCCCTCCCCAAGCCGCCGTCCCCTCGAGGCTTTAAAAGCCGGAGTCCCGACCCCTCTCTCCTCACCACCTCCGCCCGCCGCCTCCATAGCTGCAGCAGCAGCCACAGCCGCCGCCGCTTGCCGCGCCGCTGCTGCAGCGCCGTCGCCCCACCCCGCTGACCCCACAGCCCGACCGCAGCCCCGCCGGATCTCTCCTCGCCGCCGCCGGTCATTTTCGACGAACCGGTAAAAACCGCTGCCGTCGCCTAGTTTTTTGGTTTTCGTTTGGATCAGTTAGATTAGTTTTTTTCGGTTTCGCTAATTAGCGAATGTTCGCCCGAACAAATCTGTTTGCGAATGCGTTCGTTCATTTGTCTCTAATAACGAACGTTCGTTCGTTAGTCTTTTTCTTTTTATTTTATTTTCGGCCAAGGACCTATCTGCGATTATTTTTATCGCAGATCAGCCCCTGATCTTCAAACCCTTGCAACTTTTTAACCGTTCGTCCAAATCCAGTGAAACCAATGCCAAAATCTTCGTATCTAACCCCTCTTTCTAGTTAAACAACTTGAACATGATTTAGACAAATTAAAATTTGGTTTCAAGCATATTTGAATTCGAACTTCTTTTGATCGTAGTTTGAGTTTCGTAGCTCCGATTTGATTGATTCTTTTTGCAAATCGAAGCACTTCAGTTGAACTTTCAGTTTGGACTTTCTCATCTGAGTTTTAACCTTGCATATATGTGTGAGTGCTTTCGTATGCTATTGTTTGTTTGTGATAGAATTTCCGGAGTGCGACGCATGCTACTACGAGTCACTAGGGTTTGCAGATCGTCGGCAAGGCAAGTAACACCTTGATCATACTTCTTCATTACCCAGTTTTTATGCATTAGTTTCAACCCTCAAACACTGCGTGGTTAGGATTTCATAACATGTGGGTATTGGGAAGTAGTTGATGAGGTAGGACCTATTGTCCTTTATTTAAACCCTGGGTGTTACTACGTTATGCTTATACTGCTATGCTATGCTCGTAGATGTGGTTTGGCTTGAGAGATTCATGACAGTTGTGAGTATGATTATGAACTAAGGGTTTATCTAAGGTGGCTACTTTAACACACATCTGGGTGGATCGTTTGTGGGCACCTGGGGAAGCCAGTGTTGTCCAAGGAGATCCCGGGGAATCCGCGTGGTCATCCTATGGTTCGCCACCCAGGCTCAAAGGGATCATAAGATCATTCATGCTAGAAACTTCCGTGTGCAGCCACAAGCCATTATGGGCTTCGGCATAGATGAGTAAGTTGTGGGAATCCTTTCCATGATGGGCTAGCAGATGTAGGGGATTGTAGGTGTATCGGCCTATCTATCAATTAAGGTGACCTCTTCGGAAAGACTGTGTCTCGGTCATCCGTTTCTCAAACATCATGCAGTGCGAGAAATTTAACGGAGGAGATCGAGTCTTGTGGGGAAAAGTGCGCAAACCTCTGCAGAGTGTACAAACTAATCATGGTTCTTGAATTATTGATGTGATCTCAACACTCTAAATTAATCTTGTTGGGTTGTTAATTACTATTTAATTGGGATTGAGATGGGTTTGCCATTCTCAATGTTTATCAACCAACTTTGTAGTTAAATAAATTATATTCCTTCACAGTAGGGAAAAACTAGCTTTTCGCAAAAAACATGATAACCGTAGAGCCTCCACCAGCCATATATGCATCTAGTGTTAGCATTTACCTTGTTCATTGCTCTACAGTGTTATTTTCCATGCATATTCCATGTGCTGACCCATTTTAGGCTGCAACGTATTATGTTGCAGACTTTTCAGATGAAGATTAAGGTGAGCTAGGTCGTTGTCGTGCACTCAGCTATGCCGATGGAGTTGATGGACTTATTTACCATCGATGCTTCCGCAGTTATCTTATTTAGATAGCCTTAAGCCATATTATTGTAATAAGTTCTCTTTTGAGACATTCGATGTAATAAGTGTGTGATTGCACTCTGTTATAAATCCTTCAAGTACTGTGTTTGTTAGCATTACCGATCCAGGGATGACACTTATGCACAAATATTTGACCGTTTGAGGTCGAATCGCTACAAGATGGTATCAGAGCACACAATGACTGTAGGACACGACCACTAAGATAAGCCATAGGTTACTCTTCTCTACTCATTTCTAACTCCTCTCCATTTTCCACTCTATAGATGGCGGACCCAAGGAACAAGTTTGCTCAACCAGATGAAGACACCCCTTTTGGACGACACTTGAAGGAAGTCACTAGGTACCTGAACCTCGGAATACCAAGCTTCATCGGGACCTACACCGCCACTTTACCAGAAGAGGAGCATTGGGTGATTCGAGTTGATGTTCCAGGAAGTACATTCACGCCACTTACTGAGCCCATAGAGTTTTCCTTTGATGCACCAACCTGGAGTCTAGGAAAGAGCATGGCAGCTCACATCGCCATGGGACGCATCGACAAAGTTTATCACAAGGATCTTAAGGACACCATCTACCAGATATGTGGGCGCTGAGATGAGCAATGGGAGATGATTAGCACTAGGAGGGACAAGTCCATTGCAGCCTTTATCCAGGAGTGAAACAAGCACATTCGCCGCCAGGAGAACCAAATGTGCGCCACCATGGTAGATCTGAAGAAGGTGATGACCAGGAACATGGAGCTTGAAGAGGAAATCAAGTCTACATGCAATGGATATGAGGAGGAAATCGTAGTGCTATTAGAGAAGAATGAATACCTGAAGAAGAAGTTAGGAGTATTCATGGGAGACCCCACAATAGGAGGAGATGACGACCATCCCGAGGACTACATCATCATCGACGACACCGACTCTGACCCCGACAGTAGTGATGATGATTACGAAGATGAAGCTGGAGCGGATATCATGGAGTCTTCCATCGATCAAAATTTCTAGATGACCACCATATTATCAGTAGTATTCCCCCATGTATATAGTAATAGTTCGAGTACTTTCTAACAGTAGTTAGAACGTTTGTATGCCCTTGCTTGAATTGAGTGGTGTGATATGAATGTGATTGTCTCATGAGCATATGGGTAGTGCTTTCCCTTTTAGACCTCATTTTATTCTAATCTCTTCCCTCTAAACCCATCAGATGCCTCCAAGACGTGACCCCGGATTTGTCTTCCCATCGGAGCTCACCCAGTTGATCCAACAGCAGAATGCCTTGATGCAGCTACTAGTCTAGAACCAAGGCAACAACAACAACAACAACCCGCCGCCACCACCTCCAGTTGACTACTTAGCCCGTTTTATGAGGTTGAATCCGCCAGTGTTTTCCAGTAGCACTGAGTCGATTGTTGTTGATGACTGGCTACGCAGGATTGGAAGGGAGTTGACCACCGCAGGTTGCACAGATGTTGAGAAGGTGCGCTTTGCCGCACACCCACTGGATGGACCCGCAGCCTCATGGTGGGAGAATTACACAACCACGTTCCCCATAGCCAATGTTACTTGGGATCAATTTCAGCAAGCATTCTGCACTACACATGTATCAATTGGGGCTATGAGCATGAAGAAGCGTCAGTTTCACAACTTATGCCAGGGAAACCATACTGTGGGGCAGTACGTGGATGAGTTCAGTAAGTTAACTTGCTATGCCCCGGATGATGTGGCCACAGATGCCGCGAAGCAGGAGAAGTTTATGGAAGGGCTGAATGATGAGTTGAGCATGCAGTTGATGTTAGCGACATTTGAAAACTACCAGGAGTTGGTAGACATGGCTCTTATGATTGAAGGGAAGCAGCAGCTGATAGAGAGCCGCAAAAGGAAGTATGGACAAGGGAAGTATAATTCTGGAGCATCGCATAAGCCTCGTTTTACCCCAAACTCGGGAGGATATACCCATCACTACAAAAAAATACACTTTCGTGATGATGCGTGTTTGTCATAGTAGGTCGCTTTTTTTGTCATGCATGTACATTCATGACAAATTTATGACAGTATCAAGATAGTGCGTCCTTGATATGTTATATGAGGACGTCTAGTCAGACTAGTTGTAGCCAAACACATCACACTGGCTTTTACTGTATATTTCATGCGATTACTTTTGGCATATCGAGATCTAAGCAATCTACAATAGGATGAAAAGACTGGCATCCTTCACATTATTAGGGAACTCAGTTCATAAAAACAAGCAATTCAACCATTCTGTGGGTAAATCAAAAGCGCCACTGGAATATTTTCACTATCCAATCATACACGCAAAAAGGGGCGACGCCACCATAGGGGCTGGTATGGGCGGCCACCTCAGGTGGCTGGAAAGTGTGCACCTAGTTTGAGTCGTCCAGGTTGTCCCATGCTAGTTTTGTTCATCCCAACGCACGAGCAGTCAATGTAAAAAATGAAGAAAAATGTTTCAATTTGGATGGGCCAATAACATAAGTGCAAGGCAGGCCCTATAGCACGCTCGCGTCCCAAACGAGCGCCTCCCATATCGATCGACAGCAGGAAAAATCCCAATTCATTCGCTCCAGCCTCCAGTCTGGTTCGCTCCTAACCTAGCCGCTGCTGGACAGACCGACGCAACACTTCCTCGCGCCCTCGTTGGAGGGCGGTCGTCGGGCTTCAAGCGAACGGAAGGACAAGAAGATGAAGATCCAACCCTGGGTGTAGCCTGCGTGGGAGGTAGCGGCGGCAACACGGGCATGGCATCGAGCTTGCGCAAACGGACGGTCGCAGCTTGCAAGAGTAGCATGCGCAACGAGCAGGTACATCACATCCCTGATTATATCCAATTCAACTCTTCAATTTCTGGCCAATAGTTAAACCTGACGGTGCTGTAAAACTGCTTGTATGTAGGGAATCTATGAGAAAATGAAACTAATTTCTACTTATTTTATAACTCCCCCAATCAATACTGAACTGACTGAATCTGATGTATCTAATCAAGTTTTCGGTGCAAACATACAAGTTCATGTTGTTCTTGAGCCTGAAGTGTCTAATGAATAGACTGCTAATGAAGGATTTGATGCAAACATTTTACATGCTCCTGGTGATGAACATATAGTGTCTAATGAGGGATCTAATGCAAGCATTTTGCAAGCTCATTGAAGGATTTAGTGTCTAATGATGATCTACTATGTTGAGAGAGACAGAGATTTGCAGGCATTGATGACAAGCAAATTATAGTGCATTTTCATAGCTTGAGGAAACGTCGAGGCCATCTACCAGAAACTCCCCGTATCATGACAACATAGCATAAATACTTTTCTAATCTGTTGTTTGAAACTATTGGCGTACTTGTGCAGGATAGATATATTGACATGTAGTTTGCGCACTGGTTATACGTGCAATTACACTTCGATATTTTCAGCCAGAGAACGAATAATTCAAGTAGGTACAGACCATGTTTGTAGTCCTTTTTCACCATGTTGCATTTTGTGTTTTTGGTGCTTGCATCATTTAGTGTTTATAATCTGAACTACTTTGGATCATTAGCTGGTTTTCAAAGTGCATGTAGCTTCACCTTTCTCAAGTTATGTTGATTTCCGAAGTGCAAGTGCCTTCGTATTTTTTAAGTTAAATGTTCGCCCCTCGTAACTTGAATTCGTGGATTAGCCATTGCACACAAACCATACACGAATGACAGTACGAATTAAATGAAATGCAGGGACTTATGCTAGCTCGTTGTACAGGCTCACTGCAGCTCTGCTTGCGCTTGGGATGTTCCATGTACAAGTCCATGTTACCACTTGCTTGGATGTGCAGGCCTTGTGCTCCTTGCATCACCCTCTGCATTTTTGACACGGCGAATGGTTGATCAAATAAGAGGAATCGACCTTGATGTTGTATCAGAGGACAGATACTTACAAGGTTATATGGTTGTGCAGGATGTGTACCAGATCCCGTAGCGCCGTCATGCTTTGCTAAAATATGGATTTGCTTGTTTCACATGATATCTCCAGAAGAAATAAGAGTTAAGGTCAGAGTTGCATAGGCGGGTAAGCTAAGAGAGCAGTGAAAGGATATCCAAACATCGTCGAAACAGTGCACAAGGGAGCGATGTGTGGATACCTAGTTTGGGCCGGCGTTTGGGAATGCTCGCCTAGCTAGAGTGCGGGTCACTTCAGAGCCGTTGAGGGTGATGCGCTGGCATTGGCTGGTCGCGCATGGATGCAGATCTTGAGTGGCAGCGAAGCGCTACGATGCGGTGGATGAGACCATTGGTGAAGCCCCAACGGCCTCGGGGGCGGAGGTGCGACAATGTGCTTGGTGAAGTAGCCCTGGTGAGTTGGGAGACGGCGTCGGTGAAGCGCACCTGATGCGGTGGAACTCGGTGTCTGTGAGGCATGTTGGTTGCGGTGGCCGACGTTGTCGGTGGACCACCTGGTGCGGTGGACGAGGGCGTAGATGAGGTAGCTCCGGTGCGGTGGTGAAGCGTGACCGTCGTCTTCGTCATCGTCGTCCGGCACAGAGGTGGGGAACGGTGGGGAAAGAGACGAGACGAGGGGCGATTCGAGGGTTGGCGGCAAATTAGGGATTTGAGCAATCTGGACGCGGAAGGGGACGGTGGAGAAGAGAGATTTTGCAAGCCTGGAATTGGGGCTGCCAGATATTTCAATCCGAAACGTGGAAACGCGAACTTATATTGTCGTCATCCTTTTTTTTGGGGGGGGGGGTGGGTGGCTGGGTGCTACGCATCCATCCGACACACGCGACCACCCCGACAGGACTATGCTTTGGTGCCTTAAGGCACCTGCCTTTGTGTCCATGACATATGGGCCCAACAGGTGGCTAGCCCACATGTCAGTGACCCAAAGGCAGTTGCCTTCAAGGCACCAAAGCAGCGTCCACCCCGACACGACCTTGGTTTGCCTGGTGCACCTACATTTGAGAATGCAAACGAATCTGTATGTATTACCATGCCCGTGTTTTCCTTGCAATAATTAGTCATTCGAAACAAGATACTCCATCCATTCACTTTTGTAAGTCGTTTCAGACAACTTAAAATGAACTGTTTTGCACATTGTCTGAAATGTCTTCAAGGTCTTATAAAAGTGAATAGAGGGAGTACTATAAATTAATTAATGAGGAGTTATTTGAAAAAAAAAATCGAAACGGTACCCACGGTAACGTGGATTAGAGTGTGTGTCACATAATTAGTTATTTGAATTAGAGTGTGTGTCACGTAGTTAGTTATTTGAATTAGAGTGTGTGTCACGTAGCGATCTCCAATTCTAACGTGGATTTCACATTTCACTGGATCTACGCTACTTTTTTAATACAAATTCATATGTATATGATGAACACCATGGTAGTGAGAAAACTTTTGGATGGATTCAAACATATGACCTACAAAATAGCACAACAAACTGAGCCAATGTCAACTTTTCAAAACTTAGTATGGCACGAATTCGA
The DNA here is from genome assembly GCF_018294505.1 of Triticum aestivum. Lineage (NCBI taxonomy): Eukaryota > Viridiplantae > Streptophyta > Magnoliopsida > Poales > Poaceae > Triticum > Triticum aestivum. The sequence continues at coordinate 398,074,061 of NC_057800.1, read as the reverse complement.
AATAATTACCCATATGCCTGGTCCTTAGTTCAAATCTTACAATGTACACCGAATTGAAACATCGATATTAAGTCTCGTACTATGTACATTCAAATCTTGTTTTTAGCCCCCCCCCCACAAACCCTACATACTTCCTGTATCGGTCAATCTTCCTCTCCTAACCACCTTAGGAAGCTATCGGTTTCCAACACACGTTCATTCTTTCTCTCCATGTTTCAATCTCTTAGTCTCTCAACTACACAACCCCTTTTTCCACTCTGTTACCAAATGTATTTACCTCACACATCCGCCATTGCACCCCATGTCGAGCTCTCTCTCTCTCCCCCTCTCCCTCTCACCCTCTCGCGCTAAATACATGCATTGCCTATCTAGCCCCCAACCTCTCGTGCATGCGCACGCATGCACGTTGTATATCTAGGTCACTCCCTCGAGACTGTCTCACTCTTTCTTCCACACGGCGGGCCACACTCGCTCAATCTCGCTCTCTTTATCTGAGTCTCGTTTAACCTCATTTTCTTTCACACACAAATAATATATCTCCCTGTTCGGGCCTCGATCGACGTACTCTATACTCTCTCACGCAGATTGTCTATCTAGGTCAGTCCATCCAAGCCGCCACCACTCTTTTAACCTCATGGTGGGCCACGCTCACTCAATATCTCTCTCTCTCCCTCCATATGTCTCGATTAACCTCGCTCTTTCTCAGACAAAAATGATATATCACCATGTTGAGCCCAATTCGACCTATTCACATTGTATACTCTCTCACGCACATCGTCTATCTAGGTCACTCTCTCCAACCCATCTCACTCTTTCGGTCGCACGGCGACCCTATGTGATCGGTTGACCTTGCTTCCTCTCACGCACAAAATATATCTACACGTCTGTGACTGGATCATCTCTCAAGCTCTATCTTGCAGCCCTCACCGTTGCCAAAAAGCTCAATCGGACAATATCTCTCCAGAGCATATATATTTGTTCAATGAATGTCGGACCACACTCACTTTGTCTCTCTATCTATATGTCTCTTGATTGACCTTGCTTTCTCACACCGTATCTTCCACGCGTTGAAGCTACTATCTCTCCATCCCTCGCAAAGTCGGAGCTATTTACATTGCGAGGGGCACTCCAACCTTGGATTAATTTGTGTAGGCATTTATTCCGGTCGGTTTAGATTATATTTTCGTAGCATTCAGCCCACAACTACCCCCATCACCGTAGCGGGTAATTAAGCTACGGGGAGCACCTAATATGAGCACTGGGGAGCCGTTGGATCGAAGATGCAGCGACACACACGAGGCTTGAATGTTTTATTTGCAAAAAAACCTTTGGAGAGTTAGGAAATTGCGCATAATTACAAAGACTACTCCCAAGCCATTGGATCTCACTTCCAACAGTGTAAAAACTCGTATCACCATAGTATCTAAGCTGCGGGGTGGATGTGATATTCTATGGTGTAAAAACTCGCTGTCATTTTTGTTCGTAAACTTGCAAAAAACGTGTAACTCGTGCCGTTACTTGTCTAACCGCGCAAAGTGTTTGTTCAAAAAAAACCATCCTACACTGAAATATCGGAACAACACACGGGGGTCCCACTTGTCATTAACCAAATTTGGACCTAAAACTAACAAATCTGAAAGATGAGATTCGAACTGGCAACCTGGACTACAAAGCGTAAGTCGATAGCTTGAAAAAACAAACAGTTGTTGGCTTTGTCCCATAACTTGATTTTATACAGTACTCGCGTTGAGTAGAGTAGAGGGAGTGCCTCGTCAACACGTGCATGACCATTATCTCACTTACTGGTGGGTCCCAGGTCTATGATCTCAGTCTCTCTTCTCTCCATCGTCTAACCTTTGCATGGTCACACACGAAGAGCGGTGCTAGCTTGCCGTGGTGTTATTACAACTAAAAAAACTTGGAAAATAGAAGAATCACCTAGAACAAGAGACGTTGTGGCTGGTCGAGACGGAGCTAACCACATCTATCCTCCGTGCCATGTTTGCATGATGAAGCTGTGTGGCTAGTGGGGTGTTTTCAACCGACTAGCTGGGTCCCGAGGTCGAACCATAGGTACTCTACTACATCTGATAAATTATATTTTTACACGCACATTTTTCCTTCGTGCCAAGACGTGGCACACCCTACCGCGCGGTTTCGGGGATCCTCCCGGGTGGTGCACGCATATATTATTCCTGACGTGGGACGCCCTACCGCGCGTTTTCTGGGTCCTCCTCGGTTGTAGCGCCGAAGCAAATAAATGAGTCATCAAATCATGAAAGACCACCTTTCCCGCCAAGTACATTAGTGAAGCATGGTGGCTAGCTAGTTGGGCTAGTTCGACCGATTAGCTAGGCCGCCGCCACATTTTTTTCACCCCTTTTTATCTCCTTGCCGGCAGGTAAATTTAAATATCCACCGCGGCGTTGCTCTGGTGTTTGGGTGCGGCAGGATTTTTAATTTTTTGATTGACGGGAGCAGGCACTGTAGCAATTAGTCATGATGACTCCGCCTGTAAAACCCACTGGTCCTTGATGTGAGAAATCGTCGACTCGTGTTTTCCATGGTGAAAACCAAAAGATTCCCCGCTCCTCGGCTGGCTCCCTCCGCCTTCCCGTAGATAGCTGTAACACCCCAGATGCAACATTCCATAATTGTAACTCCAACTCTTGCCATTTCCGGCTATGTTATATGTTATATCCTCTGTGGTTGGGTTTTGTCTTTTATTTTTCATTTTGTTCATGTCATGCATTTCATCTCATGTCATCATGTGCATCTCATTTGCATTCATGATCGTCTCACGCATCCGGTCATTTTCCTCATTGTCCGTTTCGAAATCCGGCAGGTAAATTTAAATATCCACCGCGACATTTCTCTGGTGTTTGGGTGCAGCAGGATTTTTCATTTTTTTGATTGACGGGAGCAGGCACGGCAGGATTTTTAATTTTTTGATTGACGGGAGCAGGCGCGGCAGCAATTAGTCACGATGACTCCGCCTGTACCCACTGCTCCCTGATGTGAGAAGTCGTCGACTGGTGTTTTACCGTGGTGAAAACCGAAAGATTCCTCGCTCCCTCCGCCTTCCCGTAGATTGGATTGCCTTTCGGCCGTTTCGCCCCCTTTGCTTCCTCTCCCCATTGCTTCTACCTGGTGCCATGGCAGCGCATCAGATCACGGAGTTCGAGGTGAGGCTCCTGACACAGGAGCTCCATGCCAAGGATGCGGAGCTCAGGGCCAAGGACGTGGAGCTCCATGAGCTCAAGGAGGAGAGGAGTGCCATGCTCCTCCGTTATGTGCGGGAGTTCACGGACCTTCAAAAGCGGCAGGCGTCCACCACAAAGATGCTCGAGGCATCAGCGGTGTTGTTGCAGAAAGTGGGAGATACAATAGGCCGTCAGGGGAGCCGGCTGGAGTGCGAGCGGGCCGATCGTGACGAGGTCTAGGATCGCCTCAGCCACTTGGTGAACCAAGTTGCCACGCACATGTTGCGGCTGCACGATGCCTATCGTCGTGCCAGCGCGATGATGCCGGCCGTCGGGCTAAACCCTCTGCATGGGCATGTCCATGTCTCGACGCAACATGACCGTTGGATCAAACTCAGACGGTGCAGATCAGTCACTGTAGCACAAAGCGTGTGGGTGTGTTTGGTTGCATTCTCATCTCGGTATAGTTGTTTCCTCTTCGTGTATTTTTCTCAACCTACTAGTGTGGACTCATGCACCCTTCATGCACTCTGCCAAACACCCAAAAGTGGGTCGAGAAGGGAACTTTTGCTCCCATCCCGTGCACCCTTCATACACCCTGCCTAACACTATTCATGCTTCATGTGGTTCATGTTTCATGGAGTACTGTAGCACCGTACTCTCCATGCGTTGTGGACCTAGTTCTGTTAGCATTGATCTCACCGTGCATTCTCGACCGAACAGTCGAAAAAGCGGTACTATGTTACATATAGGAGTAGTTGACATGCGCACAACATCATTTGTTATCGTCATATCTTACTACACTAGCAACAAGATTGTGTAGTATTGATGTATGAACCACTGCACATGCCTAGTAGTAGGAGCACTGTGTATGTTCAAGTGGCTGCCGTGTTTCGCACTCCTCCATCGTAAGAGTGGAAACGCTTGTTGTAATCATTTTTTTCTTCTGAAAAACAGTGGACACGCTCTACCGCGCGGATCCTCCTCCTGCCATGCACTAAATTACTCCATAGTAGAGTGAAGGTAGACTACCCCGATCGAAGCGCCGCAGTAATGCCCAATGAGCCGTCAAATCACAAAACCCCCTCCTTTCCAGCAGTAAGTTGGACGAACGAAGCAACCATCATTTCACTCTTCTCTCTCAGCTTCTTCTCTACCCAATCCTCACTTCTGCCTCATCTTTTTCCCCATTTCTTCAAGAAAACCCCGACGTGCTTCTGCCATTATTCTTCTCTCCCAAAGAAGGAAAGGTGAGCGCATCATTGGTGTTGATTCTGGCCAAGGCCTGGTCTTGCAACAACGAGACTGATCCTATAACTCCCTCTCTTTTATTATTTTGGGTTTGTGATTATGGTTTCTTTTCTTTTATTTCTATTTGAAAATTTCTTGATGGACGCTGGAGCACTGCCCGAAGTGATGTCTATTGCTCTGGCCAAAACCGTCAAGGCTCATGGTACGAAGAAGCGCAAGCACCCCGCTGAGACTACCGCAGATAACCTCAAAGCCATCGCCCTGTCCAAGCCCCCCTCTCCGGGATTCCTCATTAAGAAAGTCCAGGCAATATCTCTTCTTGACGATCTCTTTCTTGATCTTGATCGTGTTTTTTCATCTAACATGCAGTACTAGTACTAGTAGTACAACTTTCTGGGTGATCTTGCATGTGATTTTTATGTGCCAAATGACGGTTCTAAATTCCTATTTTGACCAAAACATGCGAGAGGTTGACATTGATTTCTTATAGATTACTTTCAACTACTCCCTCTGTCCCAAATTTCTTGTCTTAGATTTGTGTAGATACGGATGTATCTAATACTAAAATGTGACTTGATACATCCGTATCTAGACAAGTCTAAGACAAGAATTTTGGGATGGAGGGAGTACTTTATGAACATCAATGCTACCTTTTAAGAGGGTATATTTGCCTCAGTAACTTGTGTTATGGATATTGCATGTAATCCCTCTGCTCTCATGCCTTTGAAGACATGTTCTAGTGTCTTTGTTCACTCATTTCTGTGCGTATATGTAGTCATATATGGAGTATAATATCGAAAATCATATTATATTTCTGAACGGAGGTAGTAATAAAATATGGTTTCTGTTTGAATTAGAACCAGGTCCACGGTGGAGATGAAGTTCTCAAAGTCATGCCGTGTGAACTGGAAGACCAGATGATGAGTTCTACTACTGAACTATCCAGCTGATGTGTCCTTGTCACCACGTGTCCTGAACTAGTGTTTTCCTGTAACATTGTTGTCAGGCGTGTTCTCGAGGCTGTACTTGACCACAACAATTTCCTGGCTGTGCCTTCGATTACGAAGGGTGTGGTTATTGTAAAGCTTCCCAACAAATCTGATGCGGCATGTCTTCATCATCATGTTTATGAGTGGAAATACCACTTTGTTAGGTTCTCCAAGGTTGACAAGATGGTGATCGTGCATGTAGACATCTCACACGAAGTCCATGGCCTAGTCAGTTATGCGGGGTTCATCCCGTAGGTCGGTGGCAAAAAATAGTCTGCAGAGTTTAGTTAGTGCAACTTTGCTTGTCTGTAGTAAGTACTATTGTTCAGTACTTGATTTGTGTTTGTGAACCCTGTATTGTTTATTAGTACTACCGCTTTTGGTGTGTGGTCAGTCCTAAGAATGGTCTATGTTAATGTCTGTCCACTCAATTCAGTCTGTATATTTTGAAGTATCCATATCATATTTTTTGTGAGGACGGTCTATCAATTATGGTTACACTCCAATATCTGTATGGATTGCAGGGTTTATCGCACCCACCAGGATTTCCAGCCCCATGGATGCTCGGGCCATACGATTTGTCACAACCTTTGGACTGTCTTGCTTGTGGGAGTAGGCGGGGCCCCTGTATGCCACGCGTAGTTGAACGATCAATCTTCTGCTTAGTACTTCAACATAGTGATTTCCTGGTAAGGATTCACTCGTGTCACATCAAGTAAATCTTATTGATTTACTGTCTAAATCTTATTGATTTAATGTCATGTTTTCTTTCTTTTCCTGCAATTTTATGATGCAGGTTTTTCCATGTGACATTCATCACAGAATAAACCGTTTGGTTTGCTCTACGATGGCTATTTTTGCAGGTTTCACTTCTTATGTCATGTCAGTAACGAAGGCACTGTCCATCACTTATATTACTGGAAAAAATTGGATCAGTCTGTTGTCTGAGTACAAGCTGGATCCCTATGATGAACTGCAGTTTGGTTTAACAAAAATGGCACAATTAGTCCTTCTCACGTTTAAAAGAAATGAAGAAAAAGACTGGATCACGGTCACGGATCCTAGTCAAGTTAGATTGCTGATCATAGCAGACCAGACACGGTCGCCGCTGTCTCGCACAGATCGAGCACCGACAGTTGCTCTAGCACTGACAGCGGCAGCAGCTCAGTCTGATCCAGCTGAGGATTGGGCACTGACCGCGTTAGCGGATCAGTCTGATCTACCAGAGGATCGGGAATCGACACCGGCACCTGCTCCGACACCGGCACCAGCTCTACAAGGAGCACCATCTTCGGCAGCAGCGACTTCGGCACCTGCACCAACACTTGCACTTGCATCTGCTCCGGCCCATGCAGTTGCACTAGCAACAGACTGGGCTGCAGTTCGCACTTCATATACCAAAGTCCTTACAAAAACTGACATGTCCACCTTCTTGGTAAGCATTGGCCGCCCATGTGCTTCGTTCTTTTTTCTTTCCATGTTGTTTCACATGATTCACTGTGTTGATCTAACTGTTTGGGTATGTCTTCTTGTTTGAAAGTAGAGAATTCCTAGAGCAACGAGGGAGTCGTTCAACAATCCGGGTGACTGCGGCCAAGTTTCTCTTACCATGCACAGCCTTGGTGTGAATGAACCTGCTCAATATATCGTAAGTACAAAGGATGGTCGCATGATGATTGATGCTAAAGGATGGTCAAGGTTCAAATCTAAATCATATCTTGCGGTAGGGGATGATGTCAAAATCGAAATTTTTCGGCAAGGAGAGCTTCTCCAAATCAACTTTGAAATTCTTCAGTAGCAGCACGCAACTGCCTAACTGATCTATCCTCCGAGAGATTTTGATGTAATAATCTGGCATGGTGAAACAAGTGTCCTGTGTGTATAAGTAATACGATAGTATTATTTATCACATGGTATATCATTGATAGAATTGCAACTCTGATTGCTGGTTAGGAACTGTCGTTCGATTTCATTCCAACAACTGTCGTGCTTTATTCAATTTTGTGTATTCGCCTTGCGACAGCATCTAAAACCAGTGTCGTACCGATCCCTTGCAATATGAAAAGTGCTAAGGTAGAACACATGGGCCCCCAAACATGTAGGGTCGGCCTGCGGCCCAAAGTCCAGAACCTGGTTTCGAGAAGCACTAGCTCAGTGCAGAAGTGGCGTCCTCCTCCTGCTGTGGGCTGGGTGAAGATGAATGTTGATGCTGCGTTATCTCGCAATGGTGAAAGGGGAGCCCTGGCAGTTGTGAGCCGGGATCATACAGGCTTCTTCCTTGGAGCATCGGCACTGGTGTGCGAAAGTGTTACTGATCCAGAGATCCTAGAGGCAATGGCATGTTGCGAGGGGCTATCTCTGGCTCTTGACTTAAACCTGCAACAAGTTCAAATTAGCACCAATTGTTCAGCAACAGTCAAGCATATCGGAGAGGCATACTTGGGGCCCAGCAAAGTTATTATGGACAAGATCAAGATGAAGAAGAATATGTTCCAAACCATGGAGATCATACATGAAAAACGCGAGTGTAATGTTGAAGCGCATGTGCTCGCAAAAGCTGCTACTTCTTTGCCCTGTGGATGCCATCTTTGGCTCACAGGAACCGCCGAAATTATTTGTATACCTATGACTGTTAATCTTCAATAAAGCAGCTTTTATCCCTCAAAAAACATCTGAGTATTATATTCTCAGCTGAACCCCCATAATGCCCGTGCGTTGCAGAGGGAGTATTTTTCTCGGCAAAGTGAGCATGTGATATAAAAGATTTGTATATTTCTTTACAGAGGGAGTATCTCTCTGTCAAAAAATATATTTATGTGTAACTAGTTACTCCTGTCTTTCTACTTCCTTTCGATGATATGTGGGGCAACCGGCAACGGGGTCCACGTGCCATATGCACGAATTAGAGTCCACAACTTCACGGTAGACACACCCTGGTCGTAGTGCCGCAGTAATGCCCAATGAGCCGTCAAATCACAACCCCCCTTTCCAGCTTTAGCAGTAAGCTGGATGGACGAAGCGGCAATATTTCACTAGGCCTGAATCCCTTTCTCCCTCATCTGCTTATTCAGAGAAAACCCCCTCTCGGCGATTGCATAGGGTTTTCTCATGGAGAACCAGGTACGAATTTTTCATCCATCCCTGATAAACCCAAGTCCCTTGGTCGCAGGTAATCCTAGGATGGCAGTCGCCGCCGTTGATGCATTTTTCTTCCTACTGAATCTAGTGTGTTTCATTTGCAGTGCCCAAAGTGCGAGTACCCTACAGGTTTCTGCGTCCTCGGCGAGACGCCACACTTATTCCTTCTCATCCTAACAGAAAATTTTGAAACGCGCACAGTATGTTCCTAGAATCCTCTTTTCTATCCGGGAGGGTGGGGTTTTTTTGAACATGTTGTGTTCTCATATTATTTTTCCTGCAGTGTATTATTTGCTCTGCCAGAACACATGTACTCAAGATGCTCGGCCTTGCCATAACTGAATACACTAGTTTAATGGTCACAGTGAAGACACGCCATGGATATAAGTTCCGAGTTGGGTTCATGAACCAAGAAGACCGCTGCTTTTTTATGGCCGAACTTGGATAAACTTTCTCAAGTGTTACAGACTGAAAGTTGGCGCACAAATGTTGATTGGAATAGCAGAACCTGGTCTCATCTTCACTGTGATATTCCACACCGATGTTGTTCCAATTGTTCATCCATGTTAGTTTTGTATCTAGTTCTTGCTTGTTGCCTCGATTACTTCTTAATCCACCTATTCTGTCTAACTAATCACAATTTAACTTTAGAAGTAGCAATGAATCTCTCATGAAGATGCTACTTCTAACTAATATTTTCTTATAATTGGTGGCACGTGTAGGTTTTTTCAGAGTAAAGCAGTTTGCTCGTTTGTTACTCTGTAATAAATCGGCTGTCACTAGGCACTGAAGTTGACTGGATCGACATCCACAAGTTCCTACACTTTACTGATCGTCTTGAGGTCCTTGTGGGGCATTGCAATGGTGGAAGGCCACGTGAGATATGTGTGCCACTGATGCACTCTTGAACAGGTCCAACTGTGTCGAGTAACTTATGGTACGAGCTGTTTTCTGTTATATATGTTGTTCATAAACTATTGCTTATACACAGTTTTACAGCTATGATCTTCTTGAAACAGGAACTGCTGAGTTCTATTGTTCCTATACAGATGCCTGACCATGGTCGGGTCAGACTTGCGCTTGGTCACAACATGATGTTTATGTCGACCTACTCAATTCCCCTTGGAGGTGAAAAGATACTTATTCATGGTTGGTCTCAAATAATGAAGGCCCGTCCATCTTGGAGAATAGGACAGAAGATTATGTTCATGCTTTTCCATGGCTCTAAAGCGAATATCCTGTTTATTGACCACATTGCGAGATGAAGCCGCTATCAGAAGGTTGTGGATGCGCGGGATGGCGCCTGGGCCTTGTCCTGTGGCTAGGCGGCCTCACCCTTGGTTAACTATAGGCGAAGTAGCACTGTTCGAGGCGTGCTTTGTATGGTTGAATCTGTATAAGTACTCATACTGCTTTCAGCATTGGTTGTTAAGTGCCCCTGCTGGTTTCAGATAAGGTTGTTAAGTACTATAGTCTGTCGTGTTTCTTCAGTACTGTCTTCCTCCATCCACCAAATCCAAACCAGCGCTGGCGGGGCCGCCTGCTTCCGCCTCCCACGGCTGGCTGCGCCTCAGCGCATGCATCGCTGCCCCACCGTCTCCTAAATCCTTAACGCCGACGTCCTCCGCGTGCTTTGGTGCGCTCGCCGCGGCGCCGCCCTCTCGTGTTGTCAACATGGTCAACAAACAACAGGAATCGGCAGAAGTACATGGAGAGGATGACAGTAGGGGCCCACCACGTCAGCGTATGGAAAAATAAAATGCTTCCTCCTAGTGTTTTCCTGACATTTGGGACCCACGACATTGGGAGCGTATATAGTCAATAGACAAGAGAACATCACAAGATTGGTTGACACCTGGGACATAGCTACTCGAGCAGTATTTTTTCTGTTTGGTATTGTTGAGACAGAGCAGGGTTTGAACTGGGCTGTGGCCCGTCTAGCCCAGGCTTATATTTTATGTTCACCATGTGACCAGCCCAGCTATTTTTTCTTTGTGAAAATGAGCTGAGTTTATTTTTTTTGAAGAATACCCAATCCAGGCCTACTTATTTTCTACGCCCTGATGGGCTGCAACTCTTTCAAGACGCCTGCAAATCTTGAAATTAATATGAAATGGGTTGTAAATATAAAAACAGATGACAAATTGGCAATTACTTTATAATTTCTGAATTTTATTACATTTTTAGATTCCTATTTCACTGGGCATCAACCTAATTTAAATATATCTTCAAAGTACTTTAAATCTGGCTGGAAATTTTGGTATTAAAAATAGTTTGGAACCCATAGAAATATGCGAAATTGGCCCTGGCCAACCAAAAAACGACTGCATTAAATTGCATAAGAAGTTGCCATGAGCTATATATAAATCATTAAAAAAAGAGGGAGTGGTCTGACTTGTGGGCCTGTTTAGTTGACGCGTATGCAAGATTTTTTTAGTTATTATATACATCAGCAAACCATTCTAGCAGACATAACCGTTGGATGTCAATCCAACGGCCGTCGTGTGTCTTCAATCTCTGATCTTCTTGCTCCAGCCGCCAAAGCAGAGCCGGCGGGACCGCCTACTCCCGCCTCCCGTGGCTGGCTGTGATGCCGCACAGGCCTCAGCGCCCCCTACTACTCCCACTGCTGGCCAGGGCATCCCTCTTGTGACCCACACCCCTGTTATTCTGCGGCGACGGCAGCCTCACACCGCAGCCGAACCGGTGAACGCTCGTACTCCTCTCCGCGTGGGCATCCACTGTGGCATCTTCCCCGGCTCCACATCGTCCCCTTCCTATGCCTCACCGTCGCCACTGCCGTGGTGCTCTCGGCGCGGCGTGGTCAATGTGGTCAACTACCGACTTTCATCGAAACAGTACTGTATGTGGAGAGGCTGACAACTGGGTCCACGGTAGCCGCAAGGAAGTGCCTCCTTATTACGCGCAAAATAATTATTCCTCCACCTGACAGCGGGGACCTACCGGACGGGTCACCAGTATTTTGCGAAAAAAATTGTTTCCCCCTAACTGCTGGGACCCACCGGACGGGCCACCGTATTTCGCGAAAAAAATGTTCCCGCCGTTGTCAGCTCGGACCCACCGGAAGTGCCTCCTTATTACGCACAAAAAAATGAATACTCGCCCTCCTAGCTGGGACCCACCTTGGTAGGAGGCTGACTTGTGGGCCTACTAAGTTGACGGGGACGAAGGGCTTTGTCAACTTAGTCAATATGAACGATTCTAGCTCCAGTGACCGTACGATGTCCATCCAACGGCCGTAGTGCTTCTTCAACCTCTGGTCTTCTTGCTCCAGCCGCCCAAAGCAGCGCCGGTCGTGCCGCATGCTCCTGCCTCCCGTGGCCGGCTGTGCTGCCGCGGAGGCCTCACCGCCCCTACTATTCCCACCGCTGGCCAGGCCCTGCGGCGACGGCAACCTCACACCGCAGCCAAACCAGTGAACCCTCGTACTCCTCTCCGCGCGGGCTTCCACTGCCGCGTCTTCCCCGGCTCCACGTCGTCCCCTTCCTAGGCCTCGCCGTCGTCCACCGCCATGGTGCTCTTGGCGCGGTGTGGTCAATGTGGTCAATGACCGACTTCCATCGGAAGAGTACTGTGCGTGGAGACGCTGACAGCTGGGTCCACGGCCGCAGCAAGGAAGTGCCTCCTTATTACGCGCAAAATAATTATTCCTCCACCTGACAGCAGGGACCCACCGGATGGGGCATCGTATTTCGCGGAAAAAACGTTTGCCTCTGACAGTCAGGACCCACCTGGTCGAAGCGTACGTAGCGTTGTCATTCTGGTCGCGAACGTGTATGTACATATATACTGGTCGATGTAGAGGCGCGCACGTGTCGTAGTAGAGGCGCGCACGTAGCATGTACATGTATGTACAGCGGCCAGGGTGCAAGAAAGAAAATACGACCACGTATGTGTACATACGGGCGGGGTCTCGAACGCCTACTCGCGCATATGTACGGCCAGGGCTCGTGTACATGGCTGGGTCAGAACGGAGAAATAGCGTCGTCGTCGTGTTCATGGGGAGGCAAAGGAATGCGTCGTGTTCATGGGGTGGCAACGAAATGCATCGTGTTCATCGGGAGGGCTTGGACGGAACAGGCGATGGAAACGAGGCCTGGCGTACTGCAGAACGGAGGAAACGACCTTGTGTTTGACCGGCCACGTTCGAAACAGGATCCTGTTCATCGGGAGGGGTCTGGCCTACCGCAAAATGGAGGAAACAGACCTCCTACGGTCAAAACGGGGGTCCTGTTGATCGGGAGGGGTGTGGCGTGCCGCAAAACGGACGAAACGGACTTGTGTTGGAGCGCTACGGTCGAAATGGGGGTCCTGTTCATCGGGAGGGGTGTGGCGTACCGCAAAACGGGACTCCATGGGATACTGTTCATCTCCACCATCGACACCCTCCAGCCTCCACGAGCTACTATTTATCCACCGTCGACCTCCTCCAGCCTCCACCTGCGACTGTTCATCCACGGGCTCCTGTTCATCTAGCCTCCACCGCGCGCTACTCCACCGGCTACTGTTCAAGCACCCCTCCACCGTCTACTGTTCATCCAGCCCTCCACACCACGGGGTCCTATTCAACCACCCCTCCATGGGCACCCCTCCACCGTCTACTGTTCATCCAGCCCTCCACACCACGGGGTCCTGTTCAACCACCCCTCCACCGTCTACTGTTCATCCAGCCCTCCACACCACGGGGTCCTATTCATCCACCCCTCCACGGGCACCCCTCCACCATCTACTATTCATCCAGCCCTCCACCACACCACGGGGTCATGTTCATCCAGAGGCAACAGCACCGCTCACTGTTCATCCAACCCCCCTGCAATGCTCACTGTTCATCCCATCGACCGGCTTCAGTTAGCAGCAGTAGAGAAGGAATCGCTCGATTGGGTTCAGTTAACAGCCATCGATCAATTGCTTGGGTTCAGTAACGCGTAGCCTGCAGTGCAATCGCTCGGGTTCAGTTAGAGCCCAACAGCTCGCTCGGGTTCAGTTAGAGCCAACGCCTCGCACACACACGTGTATGTGTATGAGAGAAACGCGCATCACTCGGCCCCCGACCTCCCACTTTAACTGGGAACTCCCCGAAATTTTCCTCCCCCTCGCTTCTACCACGGTTTTTTCCGTCATGGACGGCCCAAAGAATGTCATGCAGCTGCGTCTCCGGCCCGCCCAGGACAAAAAGCCCATTTTCTGTCATGATTTTTTGTCATAGAAGTAGGAGCCCACCACATCTATGATGATACCGGGTTTTGTCACAATTATCATCATAGAAGTGTCATATGTATGACAGAAAAAAATTTCGTTCGGCCCAAAATGTCACGGATGTGTCTTTTTTTGTAGTGCATAACCATGGAGGCCACACCCATAATGGAGGAAGTTCGCATAATCACAGTGGCCCCAAGAATGGAAATGGGAATGGAGCAAGCAGCAACCAGAACCGTTCCAACCTAGCAACACCCGCTAAAAAGGATCTGAGTCATGTCACTTGTTACAAGTGCGGGAAGACTGGGCACTACACCAATGATTGTTATGAGTTGAAGAATGGCAATGAAAATGGAAGCTCTGGGAAGAAGCCCAACCCTTTCAACAGGGGACAGGTGAACCATGTTAGCGTGGGGGAGGTTGAAGAGCAGCCATATATAGTTATAGGTAAGTTTTTGGTTAAGTCATTTACTGCAATCATTCTTTTGAATACTGGTGCATCGCATTCATACATCTCGAGGGGGTTTGTGGATAAGTATAAGTTGCCCACAAAAGTTCTTAAGACACCTATGTTAGTAAGCTCGCTAGGAGCGGAGTATATGGCAAGCCAAGGATGTTTTCAGATACCATTGACCATAGGTAGGCATGTTTTCCCCTCAAACCCAATAATTCTGAGTCACAAGGATTGGATGTGATACTAGGCATGGATTAGCTATCGATGTATGGAGGGAACATCGATTGCGCCAGTAAGTCAATTTTGCTCACCACCCTAGAGGGTAAACGGATTAAGTATGTGTTAAGGCATGTGCCAAATAGGACCCAAGTGAATTCCCTCTCAAGAGTTGTTCAGGAGGAAGTGCCTGTAGTGAAGGATTACCCGGATGTATTTCCAGAGGAACTACTAGGCATGCCGCCGGATCGAGACATTGAGTTTTCGATAGAGCTGTTGCCATGCACCGGACTGATATCAAATAGACCATATCAGATGCCCGCAAATGATCTGGAGGAAATTAAGAAGCAGATTAAGGAGTTATTGGAGAAAGGTTACATTCGACAAAGTTCATCACCGTGGGGAGCCCCAGTGCTCTTGGTTGAGAAGAAGGATGGATCTTTGAGAACGGTTGTTGATTATCATGCATTGAATGAAGTGACGATCAAGAACAAGTACCCACTACCGATGATCGACGATTTGTTTGACCAGCTGCAAGGAGCTAATGTATTCTCCAAGATCAATCTGCGATCAGGATACCACCAGCTGAAGATCCGAGAACGGGATATACCTAAGACAGCTTTCACCACAAGGTACAGGCTATTTGAGTACACGGTCATGTCATTTGGATTGACAAATGCCCCGCCTATTTCATGAGTATGATGAATAATGTGTTCATGGAGTTCCTGGATAAGTTTGTTGTGGTGTTCATTGATGATATTTTGGTATACTTGAAGAATGAAGAGGAGCACAAGGAGCATTTGCGTTTAGTTCTCGAGAAGCTCCGGGAACATTAGCTATATGCAAAGTTCAACAAATGTGAGTTTTGTTTGAAGGAAGTTGGATTTCCTGGGCATGTTATATCAAGAGAGGGTATAGCAGTAGACCCTACCAAGGTCCAGTCAGTCACTGATTGGCTGTCCTCCACCTCAGTAGCAGAGATCCGCAGTTTTCTTGGACTCGCGAGATATTAGTGGAGATTCATTGAGAATTTTTCCAAGATTGCGAAGCCTATGACGGAGTTTCTGAAGAAGGACAGTAAGTTTAAATGGACAGATGAATGTGAGGCCAGTTTTTAGGAGTTGAAGAAATGTTTGGTTACAGCCCCAGTGCTGATTCTTCTGAATATACACAAGGATTTCCAAGTGTATTGCGACGCTTCTCTCTTAGGACCTGAGGAGTACTTATGGAGGACGAAGAGTTGTTTCATATGCCTCACGACAACTTCGACCGCATGAGTTGAATTATGCACGCATGATTTGGAGTTAGCAGCCGTAGTGCATGCGCTCAAGACCTGGAGACATTTTCTTATTGGAAACCGCTGTGATGTATACATGGATCATAAGAGTTTGAAGTACATTTTCACTCAGAAGGAGCTAAATCTCAAACAAATGAGATGGTTGGAGCTTATAAAGGATTATGATATGAAGCTGCATTATCATCAAGGAAAGGCCAATATCGTAGCAGACGCTTCGAGCTGGAAGAGTTATGTCAATACCCTCATAAGTGGTGGATTACCGCAGGAGTTAGTTGACGATCTCAAGGAACTTCGTTTGGATATAGTTCCAAGAGGTTTTGTCGCAGCAATGGAGGTTCAATCAACATTATTGGGAAAGATTCAGGAAGCTCAGAAGGATGACAAAGAAATTGCTGAGATAAAGGAGAAAATGAGTAAAGGAAAAGCCAAGGGTTTTTGAGAGGATGAGCACGGAACCTTATGGTTTGAGGACCGTGTATACGTACCCAATAATGCAGAGATCAGAATGTTAATACTTCAGGAAGCTCATGACTCGCCATACATGATACACCCCGGAAACACCAAGATGTACTTGGATTTGAAGGAGCGTTTCTGGTGGACTGGTATGAAGAAAGATATAGCCGAGTATGTAGCCGTGTGTGATGTATGTCAAAGAGTGAATGCGGAACATTAGAAGCCAGCATGATACTGCAGCCCATGCCGATATCCTAATAAAAGTGGGACAAGCTCGTCTTGGATTTTATCATCGGATTCCCCAGGACCCGATCATGATATGATTCTATCTGGGTAGTAGTGGATCGCTTGACCAAGGTGGCTCACTTTATTCCAGTGAAAACCACTGAAATTGCGTTATATCGACTAGAGGGGGGAGGGTGAATAGGCAATTTTTATTAAAGTCTTCAAAACGTGGAAGTTTCGGAGACAAACGATAGAAATAAACCTATTACCATGCAGCAGAAGGTAGACTACACTAGACAAACCATAGTCAAGTATTCAATGAAGTGAAAGCACAATGACTAATAGCAGCAATGTAGTAAGGATCAGGTAGGAAGATATTATGAAGCCAAACAGAACACGCAGTCACTCAGTGAAGACAAAAGATAGTGCAATCATACAATGACTTCACAAGGACCAACTGTAAGTAAAGGGAAGGGAAGGATGAAACCAGTGACTCGTTGAAGACAATGATTTGTTGGACCAGTTCCAGTTGTTGTGACAACTGTACGTCTGGTTAGGGCGGCTAGGTATTTAAACCTGAGGACACACAGTCCCGGACACCCAGTCCTGAACACGCA
Source organism: Triticum aestivum (assembly GCF_018294505.1). NCBI lineage: Eukaryota > Viridiplantae > Streptophyta > Magnoliopsida > Poales > Poaceae > Triticum > Triticum aestivum. Next base: position 398,057,001 of record NC_057800.1, on the reverse strand, counting down.
GCTCAGGACACCCAGTCCTCACCGTATTCCCCTTGAGCTAAGGTCACGCAGACCTCGCCCAATCACTCTGGTAAGTCTTCAAGGTAGACTCCCAAACCTTCACAGACTTCGTTCACCGGCGATCCACAATGTCTCTTGGATGCTCAGAACGCGACGCCTAACCGGCTAGAGGATTCACAGTCCTCAAGTGTAATAAGTCTTCAGATCACACAGACAAGAAGTCTTAAGTCATGCCTAACACTCTTTGGCTTTGGGTGGTTAGGGCTTTATCCTCGCAAGGAATTCTCTCTCAAAGGCTTCAAGGTGGGTTGCTCTCAAACGACAAAAGCCGTACTCTAACTCTGAGCATCCAACCGTTTATGGTTGTAGGGGGTGGGCTATTTATAGCCACTAGGCAACCCGACCTGATTTGTCCGAAATGACCCTGGGTCACTAAGGAACTGACACGTGTTCCAATGGTCAGATTTCAAACACACACGACAACTTTACTTGGGCTACAAGCAAAGCTGACTTGTCTGACTGTGGACAAGATTCGCTCTCATAGTCTTCACTCGAAGACATAGGTTTTGGTTAAGCATCACTTTAGTCATTCTGACTGGTTCTCTTTGACCCCACTTAACAGTACGGTGGTCTGAGTCTTCGAGCTCCATAGGCTTCATGCGATGTCTTCTCTTGTCATAGTCTTCAATGAGAATATCTTCATATACCACCTTTGACATCAATGTTTTCATACATTTTTAGGGGTCATCTCTGGTAGGAAAACCGAATCAATGAGGGACTTCTACTTGTGTTATCCTGCAATTCTCACAAACACAGTAGTCCCTCAACTAGGTTTGTCGTCAATACTCCAAAACTAACTAGGGGTGGCACTAGATGCACTACAATCTCCCCCTTTTTGGTGATTGATGACAAACTAGTTGAAGTTTTCAATGGGGAATATAATATGTGAAATTGTGAAGGATAAGGAATTGTCTTCATAAGCTGCAAGGGCTCCCCCTGAAGATGTGCATATGAGTAATTTGCTTTTGGAATGCAAATGCACATGGCAGGTTGTACTCGTGGAGATCCTCTTCAACTTATGATGACAATTTATTATGCATGAGAAGGTATGTGAAGATAATGACATGCATAATGGAAAATGGACGTCTGCAAAATGATCTAAGTGCGGAATTTATCGTCGCACATGCGGAATTTATCATCGCATCACAAGGTAGCAAATAAGTAGCAGACGACCATCGAGTTTAGGTGTTACAACTCAAAGAACCAAATGTATCAAAACGAGAGTTGTAAACACTAGGCAAAATATAAATCAACCGCCCATGTGGACCCGCTTGAAGACTATCAAACTCATATGCTTCTCCCCCTTTTGTCAGTAAGGACCAAAAAGGTTTGAAGACATAGAGCATCTACTCGTTCCCATGAAGAGTAGGTGAAGCAGCAGGGTCGTCGGTGGTGTTCGGCGGTGCAGAAGAACTTGGAGCAGTGTCGAAGCATGCTGAAGGAGGTGGTGGTGAAGTAGCATCGTCTTCGTCCTCGATTACTCTGGCATTCACAGTTGCAGCAGAGGAAGAGAACTCAGAGTCTTCAAGAGATGGAGTTCGTCGCAGCACTGCCCTTCGAGGAGGTGTGGAGTCAAACTTGAAGCGTTCAGAGAAGCCATCCACTTGAAGATCATCTTCAAAGCACATAAGCGTCAGCCCTTTGCATGTGCGTTGAGAGGTTTCATGGGCAACAAAGGCATTCTTGGTGGCAAGATTGCGAATTCAGTTGACATCCACCAAGAGGCTTTGCATTTGGCGCTTCATCCAGTCATGATGCCTATCCTGTTTCTGATGAAGAGCCACCAGAAGCCCTCGGTCATTGAGAACATGAGTGCGCTTCTTGGGTCGTTGGGCAATTGTGCTATCGGTGGCTTCAGTAAGGGCAGGATGTGGTGCACGTGTAGTTCCAGCCAAAGGATATACACGAGTGACTGCTTCAACTCCTTCAATGTTCTGAGAAAAACTTTGATGCTCCGCATTCTGAAGACAAAGAGGTTCCTTGGAAGGCTCAGGATAAATGGCTTCAATAGACATATCCACATCAGGCAGAAATATCCGATGATTGCGAGCAGATGGCTGATAGGAGATAGCGGAGTGGAGTTTAATCAGCCGCATTATCCATGGAGCATAGAACTTCAAGCCAAAAAGATCAGAGCCTGATGCAGCAAGTTGGCGGATGAAGAAGTCCTGTGCATTGAAGCATTTGCCATGAAGAATATAGAAGACCAAAGTCTTCATTGCACCTTCCAGCTTGGCATGTGGAGAATGTCCTTTGATGGGCCAGAGAGTTCGCCTTATGATGTGATAAATAGTCCTTGGCAGGTACTCAAGGTCTTCAACAAAGAACTCCTTAGGTATGCAACATCTTGTGGCAATGGCTTCATCATACTGAGCATCTCACTCATGTTTGGTTCAGGCTTCTGAAAGATGCTCTCCATAGCTTCACTGTGAAGCTGACAGCCAGGTTCATAGAGATCGCCAGGAGTGGGCAGCCCAGTGAGCTCAATGATATCAAGGCTTTGGCTTCGTGATGAACATTTCCTGTCATCCACTCCAGGACCCAAGTCTTCGGATCTCTGTTGTACCCACGGATGTGAAGTGTGGCATAGAATTGAAGCAGCAACTCTTCATTCCAGTGCTCTTGGTCGGTGACAAACGGCAACAATCCAACCTCTTTGAAGCAATCCAGAGCTTCTTCTAGACAGGGAAGACCAGCTATTGCTTCAATGTCAAGACGCTTATGTGGGAAGATGTGACCTTGATTGTACAGAATGCAGGAGTAATAGCTTCACTGCGGATAGCTCCAGAACCGATCAGAAGATATTCTTTCCCTTGAGTAGGGGTTCTTGGAGCTATTGAAGAAAGTGTTGTCTGCTTTGAAGCCATTGTCATTGAAGGATCCAGGTGTTGATGCAGGACCTGGAAACCTGGGCAATCTTGGGATTGGTTTCTGTACCTGAGGCCTGTGCTCAACATGATAGTCAAACTGAGGACCAGCAGCAGGCGCAAGAACAGAAGCAGTCGTATCATTAGCTTTGCTGACTTCTGGTGCTTTTGTTGGTGTAGGCTCCACATTGGCTTTAGCCATGACAGCGTCAGTGGCGTCGATGGCAGCCTCAAGATTCTCAACCTCCACTTGATGAGCTGGAGGGTCGGTCACAGTCGCGTTCTCCTCGAGAACAGCTTCTTGGTGAGACGGGGGTGTAGCAGCTCTTGGGGTTTCTTCTTCATCGGCTGATGCAGCCGGAATGCCTTCAGCTGCTTTAGCTTCAGACTCAGAGACTAGAGGCCTTGGTCCTTTGCGAAGCCTGCGTAACGCTGGCGACGCCTGTGGAGTTGGAGTTGGCTGGGCCTCAAAGTCATCTTCTTCTTGTGCTTGTGGGTGATCAGCCCATGATACATCCTGAGCAATTGGCGTCAGAGGACGACCAATGCTGATGAGTTTGCTGTGCGTTAGCACAGGCGATGATACCTGTTGGTGCTCGATCCGAGGAAGAGCTACATCATCTTCAACATGGTCATGGTGACCAATGTCTTCAGCAACGATGGGATCAGCCGCTGGAAAGTCTTCAGCTTAATGAGCCTCTGTGAAAGCAGGCTCATGGACAGTCAGTTGGCGCTCTTGGGGTTCAGTGGCTGGGAGAACCATGGAGATGGGCTCAACAATTAAGGGCTCTGTGGGAGCAGGCCGTTCCTTCTTGGTCTTCCGCTTCTTCTTGGAGGGAGCAGTAGCAGAGGCTTCATTATGTTTCCTCTTTCTGGCTTCAGCCTCAGCAGTCCTCGTCTTCTTCAGCTCTGAAGCGGTTGACCGGACCTTTGGCTTCGAGCCAGTCATGCTAGTTGGGAAGACAATGGGATCTGCTTCCTGCCTTGGTGCGTTGGGTTCGGCCATAGTGGGCTTCTTCTTCTGCTTAGCAGCCATCCTGGGATCAATGCCCGGACGCCCAAGGGCCTTGCGCTTCTCAGCCTTGTTGTAGCCTTGCAAACACTTGTTAGCCAGGCTCTTCATGCGCTCACGAGAATCTTGAGCTTCTTCACGCTTCTTGATAAAGGCTTCTTTAAGCTCATGCAGCATGATCTTGAAGTTCTTGACCTCTTGCACGCTGAGCTTGGCCATATGCTTCTTGAACTGAGCTTTTTCATAGTCAATCTTTTGCTTTAGTTTAACAATGCATTGGGCGATAGCTAACTCTGAAGAAATGGCGCCATGGAAGGCGACACTGAGGCTAATTGGAAGTTGCAGATCTTCGAAGCTGAGGTTGGGCGTGTCAAACCACTCATCAATGAAGTTGTGGATGATTGCCACGTCAAAGAGAGGCGGATCATTGAAGATTTCTGCTTCTTCTTTGCTCTTGATCAGTTGCTCAAGAGCGTCATCTACAAGATCTTCATCACTGGACAGATCGATGGCATCGTTGCACAGAATAGCAACAGCTGTCAGTTCTTGGCCGGTGTGTGGCAGAGGCATCTTGACTTTCTGGGGCTTGGAGATGCGGGACAAATCTTTAGACAACACACTGTCTTCAGGAGGTGCAGTAGCCAGTGGATTCGCCCATGAGATCTTTGGTGCAGAGGCAGGCTTTGAAGCTTTAGGCTGCTTCAGTTTCTTTGGCTTCGGCGCTGCAGGCGCTTCATCTGATTCAGCGTCATCTGCAGGCTCATTCACGGTTGTCCCTTGAACCACGATATGAGTGATGAGACCTTCCAAGTTGTAGAAAGGACCAATGACATTGTGTTCTGCATCGCGTGTGCCATCAGCCCGGGGAGCAGAAGGACCAGGGTTGAAGTCTAGTCCCAATGACTTCTTGTTTTCCTTGGCCGATGCCTTTGCGTACTGGAAGTTGCGCTTGAAGAGATTATCGTCACGACACCATAACAATGATGATGGGTCGGCATCTTCAGGCTGAGGTCCACGGACCATACACGGATAGAAACCCTGAGCAATAGCTTGAGCTTTGTTCTTGGGTGGAAGGCCTCGGAAGAGAATATCACCCCAAGGACTTTTGATAGCACTCTTCTCAGCATATTCCTTGGTCATGAATCTGTATTTGTACCACTGTTCTTCCCAATATCTTCGAATCCACTAGATTCGGGTATTGCGCTGATTATAATCCTCTTCAGGATCTGTCTTGTAAAGCTCTGAGAGGTCATCAGGCAAATCTCTTGATGTTCCCCCATGACGCTGTCTGCCTCCCTTCCTTGCAGATTTCTCTGTAGCGATGAACTTTAAACTGAATGGCTTCAACACGTTCAAAGGCTTCAGAGGCTTTCGCTTGCTGGACAAACAGGAACTAGCTTCGGGAGAATTTATATGATGCTGTAAGAATTCTGCAAATGAATGTAGACTATGAGAACAAAGGGATTCTCCCACGGACATGTACCTGTGACAGCATTAAGGTGCGAGGGAAGGGAAAGAGGTCATATGCATTCTCAGAAGATTTTGAATATAAATCAGTTTAGAAGACATTGACCTCATCGTGCGAAGACATTCACTCATAGATAAGGAGTTGGTTCCAGATTTGTACGAATCCATAGATCAGTACAAGTGAGGAATCTAACTGCTTTGTGAAGCATAAGTGAACATACTAGGCATAATATGAGAGGCAGTATGAAGTGGATCCAACATGTGTGAACAGAAACTAATTGTGGTAGAAAGTGACGAATCTGTAGGATCAAAGGGGCCGTAAAAAGGAAGTTTTATTTACCACACAAGGAACTACTAGACGGAGTGGAAGAGGAGGCCGAGCAGTTCCATCGTCCGTGCCCTAACTTGGCGACGGAGGACACCTACGGCGACGGCGGAGAAGACGATGTCCGCGGACGGCGTGAAGACGGCGTCGGAGAGGTTGCGGCAGCTAAGCGCTTCGTCGCCGGCGTCGTCGAGGGCTAGCGGTGGCGCTAGGGTTCGTGCGAGAGTGGAAGAAGAGATAATGACTGCGGTAAGGTGTGTATTTATAGGGACAGGGGCAGCTCAGTGTTTTTACATAGGTGCCCCTGGTGATTCACATATGAGGAACACGTGGCCATCATGTAGCATGTCGGAGGTTGTTCCACGTCCCACGCACGCCTGGATTGTCGGGTGGTCGTTCCCACTTCTCCGGGTTTTAGGTGAGGGAATTAGCATTGAAAGCGGACTTAATGTTTGTCTCTGTATCTTCTGCTGACAAGGACTCAGAGAAGACATTTGACAGTTTCAAAAGAATGCATATGATTTGGATAGATAGAGTTTGAGATAGAAAGCATAGAGAGGTTAGGGTCCAATCACATTCACTTAGTTCAAAAGATTCAACAAGAAGACATGGCTATAAGTGAATGTTGTAGAGGACAGAACACTAGTATATATATATATAATCAACATAGTGAAGATAATCATGAAGACATGTTGAGATTGAAGCCAAACCAAATGTGAAGACATAGCAAATGTAATGCCATGAGTGAAACACTTCAAACAGAACCTTTGGTGGTGGCGTTACCCACCGTATAGGAAGTATTAGACCCAGACACGGCGCACAATTATCGTGGCGCTCCGAAGTCAAATTCCACATTAATGTATTCACACTTAGAATGTATGTCTTCATTGATTGAAGATATACTTTACTTCGTGTGTTGCACATCTAAGTCATCAATATGCATAAGTGTTAGGATGTGTGCCTGATCACAGGACATTTGAGGATTCCAAGATATTTAGCTCACACCGTAACTTGCAAAATCTCTTCTCATCCAAGGGCTTGGTGAAGATATCTGCCAATTGCTCTTCAGTGTTGACGTGTATGATATCAATGTCTTCCTTCACAACATGATCTCTGAGAAAGTGATGACGAATTTCAATGTGCTTTGTCTTCGAGTGCTGAACTGGGTTGTTGGCAATCTTGATGGCGCTTTCGTTGTCGCAGTAGAGTGGCACTTGCTTCAGATGAATGCCATAGTCCTTGAGTGTTTGCTTCATCCACAGAAGCTGAGCGCAGCAAGATCCAGCAGCAATGTATTCAGATTCAGCAGTGGAGAGAGATACACAGTTCTGCTTCTTTGAAGACCAACATACAAGTGATCGTCCCAGAAAATGACATGTGCCTGATGTAGACTTGCGATCCACCTTGTCACCAGCATAATCAGCATCCGAGAATCCAACCAGATCAAACTCTGAGCCCTTTGGATACCATAATCCTAGAGTTGGGGTGTGAGCCAAATATCGAAGAATTCGCTTCACAGCTAAGTGATGCGACTCCTTTGGTGCCGCTTGGAATCGAGCACACATGCAAACACTAAGCATAATATCTGGCCTAGATGCACATAGATAAAGTAAAGAACCAATCATGGAGCGGTATACCTTTTGATCGAACTCTTTACCATTGTCGTCGGGACCCAGATGATGTTTGGCTGGCATTGGCGTCGTGAAGCCTTTGCAGTCTTGCATACCGAACTTCTTCAGGCAATCTTTGAGATACTTCTCTTGAGATATGAAGATGCCGTTGCGTTGCTGTCGTATTTGAAGACCGAGGAAGAACTTCAGCTCTCCCATCATGGACATCTGATATTGCTCTTGCATCATATATCCAAACTCTTCACTGTACTTCTGATTGGTGCAGCCGAAGATAATGTCATCCACATATATTTGGCACACAAACAGTTCACCATCATATGTCTTCGTGAAGAGAGTGGGGTCGAGGGAACCAGGTATGAAGCCTTTGCTCTTCAGGAAGTATTTGAGTGTGTCATACCAAGCCCGAGGGGCTTGTTTGAGGCCATACAGTGCCTTGTTGAGCTTGTATACCATGTCAGGATGTTTTGGATCTTCAAAGCCAGGCGGTTGTGCAACATACACTTCTTCTTCAATCTTGCCATTGAGAAAAGCGCTCTTCACATCCATTTGATATAGAAGTATGTTATGATGATTTGCATAGGCCAGCAGTATGCGTATGGCTTCAAGTCGAGCCACAGGAGCAAATGTTTCATCGAAGTCAATCCTTCCACTTGAGTATATCCTTGAGCAACGAGACGAGCTTTGTTTCTGACAACTTGACCATGCTCATCTTGCTTGTTGCGGTATATCCATTTGGTGCCTATTATATTGTGCTTCCGAGGATCAGGACGCTTAACCAGTTCCCATACATTATTCAGCTCAAACTGTTGAAGCTCTTCTTGCATAGCTTGAATCCATTCAGGTTCCATGAAGGCTTCTTCAACTTTCTTGGGTTCTGTTATTGAGACGAATGCGAAGTGCCCACAGAAATTTGCTAGCTGTGTTGCCCTTGAACGAGTGAGCGGACCGGGTGCATTGATGCTATCAATTATTCTCTCAATCTGCACTTCATTGGCAACACGAGGATGTACAGGGCGAAGATTTTGCTCTTGCTGATCATTGTCATTGTTAGTGGGATTGTCTTCAGGCTGAGCATTGTCTTCAGGTTGATCAGGTGCGGAGATGATAAGTTCCTCTTCAGGTTGAGCTTCAGAGGGTATGATTTCTCCAGTTCCCATTAGTTTGATTGATTCACTGGATGGAACTTCATCTAGCACATTTGGCAGGTGCTCTCTTTGTGAACCGTTAGTCTCATCGAACCGCACATCCACTGTTTCAACCACTTTATAATGAAAGAGATTGAAGACTCTGTAGGAGTGCGAATCCTTTCCATATCCAAGCATAAAACCCTCATGTGCTTTTGGTGCAAATTTTGAAGTGTGATGTGGATCCTTGATCCAGCACCTGGCGCCAAATACTCTGAAGTAACTGACATTTGGCTTCTTGCCAGTAAGGAGCTCATAAGATGTCTTGTTCAGAAGCTTGTGAAGATAAACACGATTGATTGTATGGCATGCAGTATCAATGGCTTCAGGCCAGAATTTTCTTGGAGTCTTGTATTCATCTAGCATCGTTCGGGCCATCTCAATGAGTGTTCTGTTCTTGCGTTCGACGACGCCATTCTGCTGTGGCGTGTACGGAGCTGAGAATTCATGTGTGATGCCCAAAGTATCAAGATATGTATCAAGGCCAGTGTTCTTGAATTCAGTGCCATTGTCACTTCTGATGTGCTTTATCTTGGCGCCATAGTTGTTCATTGCTCGATTGGCGAAGCGTCTGAAGACATCCTGCACTTCAGTCTTGTAGAGGATTATGTGCACCCAAGTATATCTAGAATAATCATCAACAATGACAAAGCCATAGAGACAAGCAGTAGTAGTAAGAGTTGAGTAATGAGTGGGACCGAAAAGATCCATGTGGAGCAGTTCGAAGGGTCGAGTTGTTGTCATGATTGTCTTCGAGGGATGTTTGGCCCTCGTCATCTTTCCTGCTTCACAGGCACCGCATAAGTGATCTTTCTTGAACTTGACGCCCTCGATGCCTATGACATGCTTCTTCTTTGCAAGGGTGTGGAGGTTCCTCATGCCAGCATGCCCTAGCCTCCGATGCCAGAGCCAGCATTCTGAAGCTTTTGCTAGAAGACATACGGCAAGCTGTGGTCCTGCTGAGAAATCTACCACGTACAAATCATCTTTCCGATACCCTTCAAACACTAGAGACTTGTCAGATTCCATTAGAACAAGGCAGCGATATTTTCCAAACATTACGATCATGTTCAAATCGCAAAGCATTGAGACAGACATTAAGTTGAAGCCAAGGGATTCAACAAGCATGACTTTATCCATGTGTTGATCCTTTGAGATTGCAACTCTACCTAGACCCAATACCTTACTTTTACCAGTGTCAGCAAATGTGATGTGACTCTTGTCGGATGGACGTAAGGTTGAGTCCATAAGAAGGCTTCTTTTGCCAGTCATGTGATTGGTACACCCACTATCAATAATCCATTCTGAAGACGCTGGTGTCGTACCCTACAGTGCAGTTAGGGGGATAGGCTTCACGAAGAGAATTGTGAAGCAAAAACATTTGACGAACCAGTGGGTTATGAAAGCTTAGATCCAGATTAGGACTGATAGGGAGAGTAGCAAGCGATTCAGGAACGAAGTACATAGTAAGACCATTCGGGCATTTGATCTTGCGCCCTACAAGATGTTTAAGGTCCCCAGCAATAGCGTCAGACGATTTTGGTTTTCTGCTGGAGACCTTTCCCTGCAAAAGAGAGTTAAGCTTTCTTAGCCACCCACATCTTCAAGGGTGGCTTAGAAGCAATAAGTCTAAGTGCAGCGTCTGAGAACTTTGGCTTTGGAGCCCTAGCAAAAAGTCTTGCAGGCGGACAATAGTACTCATAAGAATAAGCAGAATAGTTCTTGGTCTTATGAACATGGCGGTTTGATGAACCGCGCTCATATTCATAGGCCTGAGTATGGTTTCCCTGCAAAACATTTGCGTTAGTGCGACTCAGGTGAGTCCTCTGTCTGTATGAAGCCTTTGGACCGTATGAAGCCTGTGGTCTGGGGTTTGTCTTCTTCACCTGTGGTGTCATGATGACATTCACAGGAAGATTCTCCAAACACTTTTTCGGCACCCAGATCTTCTTCATAGGCGGTCCATTCCTGCAGTTAGTACCAATGTACCTGGCAAACACTTCACCATTCTGATTCTTAAACAGTTTATAGTTTGCATCAAAGGATTCATCAATGACAATGGGGTTAGCACAAGTGAAGCCAGATAGAGTGGATGGATCTGCTGAAGTTCCTTTGCAGCAACCCATGTGGTTTTGGGGTACTGCTCAGGTTTCCAGTAAGAGCCATCAGCATTCATTTTCCTTACGAACCCAACACCCTCTTTCCTCGGGTTTCGGTTCAGGATCTGCCTTTTGAGGACATCACATAGTGTCTGATGCCCTTTAAGACTTTTGTACATCCCTGTTTCAAGCAATGTCTTCAACCTAGCATTCTCATCAGCAATAGCAGTGGTATCCTCAGCAGAGGGGTTAGTTCCCACATCAACAGTTGAAGATATTGCAACAGTAGCAGCAGTAGAACATTCAGCAACAGAAGTAGCATTATCACGCTCAATGCATTTAAGACATGGTGGTTCAAATCCTTCCTGAGCGGAACTGATCTGTTCGGCGCGAAGTGACTCGTTTTCCTTTTGAAGATCTTCATGAGCCGCTCTCAATTTCTCAAGATCTTGCTTCCTTTGAAGATAATCATAGGAAAGCTTTTCATGAGTTGTTGAGAGCGTTTCATGACGACTTTCAAGTTCCTCATACTTAACGTGAAGATTTTTTATGTCTTCAATTAAGGACTCAGATCGAGTCATTTCAGCGCCTAACAGATCATCGCTTTTGTCTAACAGTTTTTGAATATGTTCCATAGCTTTCTGTTGTTCAGTTGCAATTTTAGCAAGTGTTTTGTAGCTGGGTCTTGAACCACAATCAGAGTCATCTTCACTAGATGTTTGATAGTGAGTAGTGCGTGTGTTTACCTTGGCACCGCGTGCCATGAAGCAGTAGGTAGGAGCGGAGTAGTCCTTGTCATTTGCATCGGTGTCGGTGATGAAGTCATTGTCTTCAGTGTTGAAGATGGACTTGGCAACGTATGCTGTAGCCAGACTTGCAACGCCAGAATCGGACTCCTCCTCAGACTCCACCTCCGCCTCCTCAGAAGCGGACTCCTCCTCTGAATCCATTTCCTTGCCAACAAACGCACGTGCCTTGCCAGATGAGCTCTTCTTGTGTGATGAAGACTTTGAGGAAGACTTGGAAGAAGACTTTGAGTATTTCTTCTTCTTCTTGTCGTCAGAGTCATATTCCTTGCTCTTCTTCTTCTTTTGTTCTCATTGTCCCACTGCGGACACTCAGAGATGAAGTGGCCAGGTTTCTTGCACTTGTGACATGTTTTCTTCTTGTAGTCATGAGCAGAAGCTTCATCATTCCTTGAGCTTGATCGTGAAGACTTTCTGAAACCTTTCTTCTTGGTGAATTTTTGGAACTTCTTCACAAGCATAGCAAGTTCCTTTCCAATGTCTTCAGGATCATCAGAACTGCTGTCAGATTCTTCTTCAGATGAGGAGACAGCTTTTGCCTTCAAGGCACGAGTTCGCCCATAGTTTGGACCGTAGATATCTCTTTTCTCAGAAAGCTGAAACTCATGTGTGTTGAGCCTCTCAAGTATGTCAGACGGATCGAGTGTCTTGAAATCAGGACGTTCTTGAATCATCAGGGCTAGGGTGTCAAACGAACTGTCAAGTGATCTCAGTAGTGTCTTGACGACTTCATGCTTGGTGATCTCAGTAGCGCCGAGGGCTTGAAGCTCATTTGTGATGTCAGTGAGTCGATCAAACGTGAGCTGGACATTCTCATTGTCATTTCTCTTGAAGCGGTTGAAGAGGTTGCGAAGGACACTGATTCTCTGATCTCTCTGGGTTGAGACGCCTTCGTTGACCTTGGAGAGCCAGTCCCAGACTAGCTTAGATGTTTCCAAAGCACTCACGCGGCCATACTGTCCTTTGGTCAGATGACCACAGATGATATTCTTGGCAGTAGAGTCCAGTTGAACGAACTTCTTGACGTCAGCAGCAGTGACACCTTCTCCAGCCTTGGGAACGCCGTTCTTGACGACATACCATAGGTCGACGTCAATGGCTTCAAGATGCATGCGCATCTTATTCTTCCAGTAGGGATATTCAGTTCCATCGAAGACGGGGCACGCAGCGGAGACTTTAATTATCCCTGCAGTCGACATAGCTAAAACTCCAGGTGGTTAAACCGAATCACACAGAACAAGGGAGTACCTTGCTCTGATACCAATTGAAAGTGCGTTATATCGACTAGAGGGGGGTGAATAGGCGATTTTTATGAAAGTCTTCAAAACGTGGAAGTTTCGAAGACAAACGATAGAAATAAACCTATTACCATGCAGCGGAAGGTAGACTACACTAGGCAAACCATAGTCAAGTATTCAATGAAGTGAAAGCACAATGACTAATAGCAGCAATGTAGTAAGGATCAGGTAGGAAGATATTATGAAGCCAAACAGAACACGCAGTCACTCAGTGAAGACAAAAGATAGTGCAATCATACAATGACTTCACAAGGACCAACAGTAAGTAAAGGGAAGGGAAGGATGAAACCAGTGACTCGTTGAAGACAATGATTTGTTGGACCAGTTCCAGTTGCTGTGACAACTGTACGTCTGGTTAGGGCGGCTAGGTATTTAAACCTGAGGACACACAGTCCCGGACACCCAGTCCTGAACACGCAGCTCAGGACACCCAGTCCTCACCGTATTCCCCTTGAGCTAAGGTCACACAGACCTCGCCCAATCACTCTGGTAAGTCTTCAAGGTAGACTCCCAAACCTTCACAGACTTCGTTCACCGGCGATCCACAATGTCTCTTGGATGCTCAGAACGCGACGCCTAACCGGCTGGAGGATTCACAGTCCTCAAGTGTAATAAGTCTTCAGATCACACAGACAAGAAGACTTAAGTGATGCCTAACACTCTTTGGCTCTGGGTGGTTAGGGCTTTATCCTCGCAAGGAATTCTCTCTCAAAGGCTTCGAGGTGGGTTGCTCTCAAACGACAAAAGCCGTACTCTAACTCTGAGCAGCCAACCGTTTATGGTTGTAGGGGGTGGGCTATTTATAGCCACTAGGCAACCCGACCTGATTTGTCCGAAATGACCCTGGGTCACTAAGGAACTGACACGTGTTCCAACGGTCAGATTTCAAACTCACACGGCAACTTTACTTGGGCTACAAGCAAAGCTGACTTGTCCGACTCTGGACAAGATTCGCTCTCATAGTCTTCACTCGAAGACATAGGTTTTGGTTAAGCATCACTTCAGTCATTCTGACTGGTTCTCTTGGACCCCACTTAACAGTACGGTGGTTCCTATGACTCAACAAAGAAGAAAAAGAACTACGAAAGATCTAAGTCTTCGAGCTCCATAGGCTTCATGCGATGTCTTCTCTTGTCATAGTCTTCAATGAGAATATCTTCATATACCACCTTTGACATCAATGTCTTCATACATTTTTAGGGGTCATCTCAGGTAGGAAAACCGAATCAATGAGGGACTTCTACCTGTGTTATCCTGCAATTCTCACAAACACATTAGTCCCTCAACTAGGTTTGTCGTCAATACTCCAAAACCAACTAGGGGTGGCACTAGATGCACTTACAACCACCTATACGAGTGCGAAGTTGGCCAAGATATATACGAACAGAATCGTATGTCTGCATGGAGTTCCGAGGACCATCATATCAGATAGAGGGACACAATTTACCTCAAAGTTTTGGAATCAGCTCAACCAGACTTTGGGTACCAGGCTAGAGTTTAGTACAACCTTTCCCGTAGACAGATGGACAGACAGAGAGAGTCAATTAGATTCCGGAGGACATGTTGAGAGCCTGTGCATTAGATTATGGATCTAGTTGGGATGATAATTTACCTTACGCGGAGTTCTCATACAACAACAATTATCAAGCTAGTTTGAAGATGGCACCTTTCGAAGCTTTGTATGGGAGAAGGTGCAGGACACCGTTGATGTGGGATGAAGTTGGAGGCCGCCAGTTGTTTGGACCGGATCTGATCAGGGAGTCCTAAGAGAAGGTTAAGTTAATTCGCGATAGACTAAAGGTAGCTCAGTCCAGGCAGAAGAGTTATGCAGACTCCAAACGCATGGAGGTAGTCTATGAAATCGGAGACAGAGCATATCTTCATGTGTCACCTCTACAAGGAGTTAACGATTTGAAGTTAAGGGAAAGTTAGCCCCGAGATTCGTAAGACCATACCGAGTTTCGAAACGTATGGGAGAAGTGGCCTACAAGTTGGAGTTACCCAAAGGATTGTCCGGAGTTCATGATGTGTTTCACGTTTCCCAGTTGAAGAAGTGCCATGCAGAGATGGCTGATACTCCTCTAAGAGATATAGTGCCCCTGGAAGCAATTCAGTTTGATAGTGATCTGACCTACAAGGAGAAACCCGTCAAGATTCTCGAATTTGCCAGCCGAGTTACGCAGCAAGGTTACCAAGTTTTGCAAAGTTCAGTGGAGCCACCATACCGAGGATGAAGCCACATGGGAACGAGAGGAAGACCTACGGAAAGACCACCCACACCTATTTTCTAGCCAACCCGAATCTCGAGGATGAGATTCATCTTAAGGGGGGTAGGTTTGTAACATCCCAAATTTTCAATTTGGATGTTATACATAGGTCATCATATGCATATCCTATTTTATTTGCATTTTGTAGATGATCCTAGAAATCCTAAGCAACTCAAGGACCCACGGAGAGAGTTGGGGATTTCATTTATTTTCATATTTGACTTTTCTCAAATTTGAAAAGAGAATCCTTTTTGATTTTAATAATTTTCTCTCCAAAAATATTTCCAATATTAAAATAAAATGAGAGGAGATAAAATGACTTCTCCAAAATAAGAGAGGAAATTTTGGAGGAAAAATGTTAAAATCAAATAAATATTTTATTTGGATTTTTATTGCTATTTTATTTGAATTAGAAAAATATGCATTTTTGAAAATTGCATTATTAGGCCAGAGAAATGTTCACTTTGTTCTAAATATTTTATTTAGATGGTGAAAATTATTTTTGGAATTTTTACAATTTTTCATATATTTTATTACGATTTTTGTTTTTCGACGGAATTTCTTTTTTTAAAAAAAGAGGCTCCCGCCCGACTGGGCCGAAGGCCCAGCAGACCATGGCCGGCCCGCCCGCACCGCACCACCGTGCGGCCGCCGGACTCCAACAGGAGACCGAGCCGGACTCCACTCGTGCCGGCCCCCTCCCCAAGCCGCCCCCCCGAGGCTTTAAAAGCCAGAGCCCCAGCCCCTCTCTCCTCACCACCACCGCCCGCCGCCTCCACAATAGCAGCAGCAGCAGCCGCTGCCGCTTGCTACGCCGCAACCGCAGCCCCGCGCCGTCGCCCCACCCCGCCGACCCCGCCGCCCGAGCCGCAGCCCCGCCGGAGCCCCACCCCGTAGGATCTCGCCTCGTTGCCGCCAATCTTTTTCGACGAACTGGTAAGAACCGCCGTCGTTGCCCAGTTTTTTTGGTTTTCGTTTGGATCCGTTAGATCAGTTTTTTTCGGCTTCGCTAATTAGCGAACGTTCGCCCGAATGCGTCTGTTCACGAACGCGTTCGTTTGTCTCTGATAACAAACATTCGTTCGTTAGTCTATTTCTTTTTATTTTATTTTCGGCCAGGGACCTATCCGTGATTATTTTTATCACAGATTAGCCCCTGATCTTCAAACCCTCGCAACTTTTTAACCGTTCGTCCAAATCCAGTGAAACCAACGGCAAAATCTTCGTCTCGAACCCCTCTTTCCAGATAACCAACTTGAACATGATTTTGACAAATTAAAGTTTGGTTTCAAGCAGATTTGAATTCAAACTTCTTTTGATCGTAGTTTGAGTTTCGTAGCTCCGATTTGATTGATTCTTTTCTTAAATCGAAGCACTTCAGTTGAACTTTCAGTTTGGACTTTCTCATCTGAGTTTTAAGCTTGCATCTATGCATGTGTGCTTTTGTATGATATTGTTTGTTTGCGATAGAATTTCCGGAGTGTGATGTGTGCTACTACGAGTCACTAGGATTTGTAGATCGTCAGCAAGGGAAGTAACACCTTGATCATACTTCTTCATTACCCAATTTTTATGCATTAGTTTCAACCCTCAGACACTGCATGGTTAGGATTTGATAACATGTGGGTATTGGGAAGTATTTGATGAGGTAGAACCTATTGTCCTTTATTTAAACCCTGGGTGTTACTACGTTATGTTTATACTGCTATGCTATGCTCGTAGACGTGGTGTGGTTTGAGAGATTCATGACAGTTTTGAGTACTATTAAGAACTAAGGGTTTATCTAAGGTGGCTACTTTAACACACATCTGGGTGGATTGTTTGTGGGCACCTGGGGAATCTAGTGTTGTCCAAGGAGATCCCGGGGAATCCGCGTGGTCATCCTACGGTCACCACCCAGGCTCAAAGGGATCATAAGATCATTCATGCTAGAAACTTCCGTGTGCAGCCACACGCCATTATGGGCTCTGGCATAGTTGAGTAACTTGTGGGAATCCTTTCCATGATGGGCTAGCAGATGTAGGGGATTGTAGGTGTACCGGCCTATCTATCGGTTAAGGGGACCTCTTCGGAAAGACTGTGTCTCGGTCATCCGTTTCTCAAACATCATGCAATGCGAGAAATTTAATGGAGGAGATCAAGTATTGTGGGGAAAAGTGCGCAAACCTCTGTAGAGTGTACAAACTAATCATGGTTAGCCGTGTCCCCGGTTATGGACATCTTGACTATCTGGTTCTTGAATTATTGATGTGATCTCAACACTCTAAATTAATATTGTTGGGTTTTTAATTACTATTTAATTGGGATTGATGTGGGTTTTCCATTCTCAATGTTTATCAACCAACTTTGTAGTTAAATAAATTATATTCCTTTGCAGTAGGGAAAAACTGGCTTTTCGCAAAAACATGATAACCGTAGAGCCTCCACCAGCCATATTTGCATGTAGCGTTAGCATTTATCTTGTTCATTGCTCTACAGTGTTATTTTGCCAGCATATTCCATGTGCTGACCTGTTTCGGGCTGCAACGTATTATGTTGCAGACTTTTCAGATGAAGAGTAAGGTGTGCTAGGTCGTTGTCGTGCACTCAGCTATGCCGATGGAGTTGATGGACTCATTTACCTTCAATGCTTCTGCAGTTATCCTATTTAGATGGCCCTAAGCCATATTATTGTAAGAAGTTCTCTTTTGAGACATTCGATGTAATAAGTGTGTGATTGCACTTTGTTATAAATCCTTCAAGTACTATGTGTGTCAGCATTACTGATCCAGGGATGACACTTATGCACAGAGATTTGACCGTTTGAGGTCGGATCGCTACATGAAGTGAACCTAGAGGCATGCTAGCAGGGGAGTACTACTCATGTTCCTTCTACTCCTAGTAGTAGTAATAGTAGTACCACTGTGGTACACTTGATGGTCAATTTTTTTCATCCAGTCCTCACAGTGAAGTGACAAGACCCTGCGCCCGAGGTGACACCAGTCCAGGCAGCATGTCCAGGTTACCAAAGTCAGCCTCACCTTGTGCACTGTGCAGTCACTGTCACCGCCATCGTATAGCATGCCTCACCTCGTCTCCCTCTCCCCTAGCACCACTCCCTCTCCATCTCCGTCTCGCCGGAGATCCTAAGGTCACTCTTCATCATCTCACTGTGCCCCCGCGTACCCTCGCCTCGCTTGCCTCCCTCTCCCCTAGCACCACTCCATCTCCATATTCGTCTCGCCGGAGATCCTGAGGTCACTCTTCATCATCTCACTGTGTCCCCGCATACGCTTGCCTCGCTCGCCTCCCCTAGTACCACTATTCCCTCGCTAGCTGCTCCAGCAGCGAGAGCCTTCTCCCCCGTAAATCAATCCCCCCAAAACCCCACCTTCCAAACTCCACCATGGCCGAACGCGAACCACACAGCATCCATATGAGCCGCGATTGGAGCAATATCCCCAGTGACATCATCGACCTCTGTTGTTCGTGTATGGATATGTTGAGTGCCCTGTGGCTAGCTGCATGCTCGAGGGACATGCACATGACCATTATCGAAGCGAGGCCTAAGATTTTCAAGACACCCTGCTTGCTGCTATCTAGTCTTGCAAGATTTGCTCACCATGATACAGAGGCGTAGATGATGCCCCTCAACTTCAATCTGACCTCCATTAGCCAAAATTTCTTTAGGTATGTAGCGGGTCACCATACATCATTTCCCTCGACTTCAATCCAATCACCATCGCCCGAAACTTCTTGGCAGGTATGTACTGGGTCGGCATGAGCTCCTACTGGATGGTTGCCGTTAGACAAGACCAGAAAAAGTTTGTGCTTGTGAACTTCCACACCTCCCATGAGATTATTCTTCCTACGTTGAATTATATAGGGTTTTACCGTCGCGGTCCATGTCATCTAGATTACGAAGTCAGTTGGACGCACCTTGTTTTGCAAAAGATTGTAATCTGCCAAGTTCCCACACGAGATGCGAATTATGCAGACTTCAAGCTAATTTCCTTGTTCGACCGCGGACTCGCCTATCTTTCTGCTGGTGCCTTATTTAGCTGGAGACGGCTCACCTCGTAGTGGATCGTCAAAGCTGATACACACTTCTGTGATGCTATTGAACACAATGGCATCATCTACGCAATCGACAAGCAGATGGCACCAGGTATTTTTGGGACAGCGCGTGTAAGTTGTTTCCGTTTGATGTTAATGATGACGCCATGACACTATTTGAACTTTTTGTGATGATTAGCATATCCCTGTTTGAGCAAAATTTGAGTAGAGCAATGACAATGTATTAGAGACACCATAAATTAGCTCTATTTGGAATGAGTTAATTCACGCGATTGTGACAATGCCATTACAGCCAATTTGTACCCCTGAATAATCAAATGGTTAGGAAGATATGGATATTCTCCTTATTTTATAGTAATCTATATACTACTAAATATGAGTGTGTATCAATGGCCATGTTAGTTTCCTCATCTTCATGATGTAGAAACATGCGTCACACCGTTGGTTTCATCTAACCATACATTAGGGAAGTAAATGTGCGTATGGAGAACTCTATATTTGGAAGTAGTGAAATCCTGTAATGCTTACCATGTGTACATACCTATATTCGCCCTTCAGCAATCAATGTGTAGAACAATATCCTCACAAAAATTTTGCCCACAGAACATGAGTATATATCAATGCATGGTCTATTAGTTTCCTTGAAGAATTTGTTTGTGAGGACAGAACATGATTACATAACATGCCTGGCATGGTAGTTTCCTGTGAAGAATCGATTGTGAGATAACATGAGTATAACCATGCATGGCACTTCTATATTTTTGAACCCAGTATACATTTCCCTGTATTTTCCTCCCAATTCCAACAGGGACATATCAATGTTGTTTCTTTCATTATCCTACTCATACTCTGAACAATGCTGATCTTACATTAACAATGCATGTCCTATTTGATATGATGCAGTGTCCCTACAGTTACTGCACTTTGTAATCACACCACCTTTGCCAAAAATAGGGAAGCACAAATGGTTCCTTGCTCGATCAGATGACGACAAAAGACCGATGATCATTCGGACACATGAGCCGGAAAAGTTATGTTGCAAAAACCCCACTGTATACAAGCACCGTGAAATACGTGAGTGTCCGGATAGTGGTTGTTACATCTATGAGCAGGATACCAGCTTGTTGGGGCCTTCCGGATTTTTTAGTTGGAGGCGGGTAAACAACCTTGGTTCACAATCTCTGTTTCTCGGACTCAATTATCCGATTAACCACGAGATCACCACTGGCAAGGACCTTGATGGCAGAGAGGCTCTATTTGCTATGGAAAACTATGTCTACACGGCGAGCCCTAGAAATCCAGGAGCAAACTCCCTAGATTGTGAACGATACAGCCTGCAGCCAAAAGAAGGTGAGAATGACAAAGGCATCTAGATTGACATTGATCCTTGGATGTGTTGATTTCGACAGGTAGTGATGTGGTTCAAGCCTTCTGGTTGATAGGTAATTGGGCTGTTGCGTCAAAAGGGTGGAGTACTGGTGTCTCCGGATCACTGGTGGCTGAAGCAGGGCTACAAATTATGATGGTGTTGGATCATCCCTCTTCGAATGACTTGTTGTCTTTGTTGCTTGTTCTGGATGGGTAGTTCTCTCTTTTGTTCTGCATATTCCTTGTCATTTGTTCATCCTCGATGTCGGTGGGAAACGACACCTATGGGGTCACTAGGATCCCTTCTATGGTTCGTGGGCGCGGGGTTGTGCAAAGAGCGGGTCTGGCTATCAGCACGCAAATCGTTTACCCAGGTTCGGGCCGCGGAGACGCGTAAAACCCTAGTCCTTCTTTGATGTATATTTGAGTGTTCTTGTGTTCTTGAACTAGCTGCGATGTCTCTCTAGTCTAAAAGATCTGAATCCCTCTCCAATACGCCTCAGGCCTCCTTTTATAGACAAAAGGGGTTGCCACAGTGGCACACAGGAGGTGGAAAGGTATACAGTGGCTGAGTCTCCTCTGGCATCGTTGGACAAACACATTTAATGCGCTGCTGACGTGCCCCTCTTGCTTTATTGGGGACGGCAAAGAAGCTTGTCCCAGCTATCATCGCCTCGCCTGGCTCCAACACGCGTCCAATCTGACGAGGCATTGTAGCTCCATGTTGGCCGACTACTGGGCTGGCATGGTGGTGGAGCCTTCACTAAGATCTGCATGCCACCACACAGGTGCTTGCTGAGTTGGTGTAGAAGCCGCGTGCTGCCACACAGATGCCTGCCTAGCTGGTCGAGTTGGCAGCTGCATGGGAGCGGCGGTGGAGTCTTGGCAGGCGTGGGCCTGGCTGCGGCCCCGCAGACGTCCTCCGCAAGGGTCTTGCCGAGGGACCGGCAAGGGTCCCACTACGGCACCACGGTCGTCCCCGACAAGGATCTTGCATGGGGCCTCGTGGATTTCCTTGGCAAGGATCTCGCCAAGGATCGTCGTATTCTGGTTCTCATCTGATCTGGTGTATTTATGATCTCTACAAAGATCTGCATGCCACCACAGAGGTGCCTCCCGAGCCTTGGTTCCAGTGTGGTCGATGGCGTCGGAAACCCTTGGGCTCAAGGGTGGCGTGCTCTGCTGGCGTCAGGCAAGTTGCCCCGGCAAGATCACACCACCTCGGCAAGAGTCTTGCCGAGGGAGTCCACCTCGCCATCTTTCTCTCTTTGCGCCCCTGGTCTTGGCGTTGCTCTGGCTGTCTTGTGCTCCGGCATCCCTCCTCTGCCCTGCTTACTACGGCCGTGGGCGTGGCTCTGATTGCCCGCACACAAGTAAAGGGGTGCAAAAGGAGAGCCCCTACTTCTGTACACCGACAGGAGCCCCCGGGCCTAGGCCACACATAAGCACGATGCGTTGTTGGGCTAGGCCCAGAACGGTGCGCGGGCAGGCGAGGCGGATTTTTACTGCAGTAACTTCTCCGTCTGCTGCGCTTCCCCATGACCCGCGTGGAATGCGCGACGTGGGGGATTGAGCTGTTGGGGAACATAGTAATTTCAAAAAAAAATCCTATGCACACGCAAGATCATGGTGATGCATAGCAACGAGAGGGGAGAGTATCGTCCATGTACCCTCATAGACCGTAAGCGGAAGCGTTATGAGAACGTGGTTGATGTAGTCGTACGTCTTCACGATCCGACCGATCCAAGTACCGGACGCACAACACCTTCGAGTTCAGCGCACGTTCAGCTCGATGACGTCCCATGAACTCCGATCCAGCAGAGCTTCGCGGGAGAGTTCCATCAGCACGACGGCGTGATGACGGTGATGATGTTGCTACCGACGCAGGGCTTCGCCTAAGCACTGCTACGATATGATCGAGGTGGATTATGGTGGAGGGGGGCACCGCACACTACGTGGAACAATCAACTTGTGTGTGTTCGGGTGCCCCCCACCCCCGTATATAAAGGAGCAAGGGGGGAGGCCAGCCGGCCTTGGTGTGCCCCAAGGGGAGGAGGAATCCTCCTAGTAGGAGTAGGATTCATCCTTTCCTAGTCCTACTAGGAAGGGGGAAGGAAAGAGAGGGAGAGGGAAAGAGGGGCCGCGCCCCCTCCCCTAGTCCAATTCGGACTGGTCATGGGAGGGGGCGCGCCACCTCTTGGGCTGCTGCCCTCTCTCGCCCCTCAGGCCCACTAAGGCCCAATACTTCCCCGGGGGGTTCCGGTAACCCCTCCGACACTCCGGTTTTCTCCGAAACCATCCGGAACACTTCCGCTGTCCAAATATAGTCGTCCAATATATCAATCTTTACGTCTCGACCATTTTGAGACTCCTCGTCATGCCCGTGATCACATCCGGGACTCTGAACTACCTTCGGTACATCAAAACACATAAACTCATAATACCGATCGTCGCTGAACTTTAAGCGCGCGGACCCTACGGGTTCGAGAACTACGTTGTTCCCTTCGTCATCGGTATGTTACTTGCCTGATATTTGATCATCAATATCCTTATACCTAGTTCAATCTCGTTACCGGCAAGTCTCTTTACTCGTTCCGTAATGCATCATCCCGCAACTAACTCATTAGTCACAATGCTTGCAAGGGTTATAGTGATGTGCATTACCGAGAGGGCCCAAAGATACCTCTCCGACAATCGGAGTGACAAATCCTAATCTCGATCTATGACAACTCAACAAGTACCATCGGAGACACCTATAGAGCACCTTTATAATCACCCAGTTATGTTGTGATGTTTGGTAGCACACAAAGTGTTCCTCCGGTACTCGGGAGTTGCATAATCTCATAGTCATAGGAACATGTATAAGTCATGGAGAAAGCAATAGTAACAAACTAAACGATCATCGTGCTAAGCTAACGGATGGGTCAAGTCAATCACATCATTCTCTAATGATGTGATCCCGTTAATAAAATGACAACTCATGTCTATGGTTAGGAAACATAACCATCATTGATTCAATGATCTAGTCAAGTAGAGGCAAACTAGTGACACTGTGTTTGTCTATGTATTCTAACATGTACTAAGTTTCCGGTTAATACAATTCTAGCATGAATAATAAACATTTACAATGATATAAGGAAATATAAATAACAACTTTATTATTGCCTCTAGGGCATATTTCCTTCATGTGCGTGACGTGGGGATCATGCGTGGGGCGGTTTCCGCACGCATGCGTCACATCATGGTAAAGAGGCGGCTCACGCCTTCCCCATAAAAATAGGAAAACCCAGAGGCGTGGCTCATTTACTGAGTGGACTCGGGTCATGGTCTTCAAGGCGTCTGTGCCCCACGATCACGGGGCGGAGAACGGTTGCCTCACCCGTCCCCTCGAGTTCCGCTTGCTCGCCACGTGTCCCCCGTGCTCCGAAGATGGCAGGCGGCGGGTGCGGGCCTTGAATGACGGGGTGGGGAAACGGGCCGCTGCTGATTGGAGTAGCAGGGCGGCCTCGATTCTCTACACCCCTGATGGTCGGATTGGCTAAGTGGGGCGGCCGAGCCCCGACCCCGCCCCTCTATAAGAAGTGGAGGAGGACGACACCCCACAATCTTTCATCATCCCTTTCCTTCCACCTCGGCTCCGCTCTTTCATCTGTCATGGCGAGAGGAGGCGCCAGCCCTTCGACGGTGGCGGTGAGGGTCTCTACTCGACAGCGCGTCCCTCCTTCCCAAGAGCTCGTGGCGGCAGAGCCGACCATGAGAGGAAGGGGTAGGGGCAAGGCCGAGGCCGGCGTGGCACTCGGGGAAGAGGGGGACGGGGCGGCGCACCAGCCTTGCCTCCACCAGCGATGCATCCACTAATGGAGGGCCATGTCGAGGACCAGCCTCGTGGGTTCCTCATCAGGCTGCGTCGGCCACCGTGCCATCGCCTTCGCCTCCCTGTGCCATTCGCTCAGGAGATGGAGCTCGATCCACCCCAGACCCTGAGGTTGCAAATGAGGGGCTGCAGGAACGGCTGCACGCGGGTCGACTTCGACTTTCCCGCCCCTCACGTCATGTATCTTTGCCGCGGATGGAAGACTTTTGCTCATATCCACAGCCTGATGGCGGGGCTCGTTCTCTATTTCAAATTAATGGAGAACAGCCTGTTCTCCGTCAGGGTCTTTGGAGACTTTGGGACTCGCCTGAAGTGCTGCGTGGAGAGCTCCTCCGACGATGAATACTTCTCAAGCGGGAGTGACGAGGAGGGCAGCGACAGCGACAGCGACGACGAGGACATCGAGCGAGGGCACGTCGACCTTGTCTCTGACTGACCGCGTCGCCCCTCCCTTCGTCGCGCGCTCTGCCGAGGGCCTTCCTCGTCAAGCTCTCCATCGGCGCGTTCCCCGTCCCCTCCTTTTTGCCTTCACCTGCCACACCTGGGAAGAAAAGGGCAAGAACGGGGATCACGGGGCACTTATCTTTTCTAGTTTGTAAGCCTGCAGGCACTCGTTAAATTTCAAAATTTGTAATCCCCTTGCTCGTGTACCCATTCCGTATGAATTGTACTTGTTTGCAACGTATGAATGAAAGGAAGGGTGTTTTTCGGGTTTCATTTGCGCGTGGGCTAGGGCCACACCAAGGAACGCGTCCTCGTTATCTTAAGATAAACATAGTATCCCGGCAACAGACCTTGTCGTTCTCCTGCTCTATGGCTCGTCTACACTCACACTCTTGGCGGAGGTAGGGGCCGAGTAGGATTAGGCCTTTCGCTCGCCCTCTTCCCATCGCACTACAACCAAGTCCCGGTCCAAAGTAGAGTTTTCGGACACGGGACGGAAGGGGCAAGATGGTACGAGAGCGAGCGGAGCCTTATATGTTCAAGGTTCATATAGGCGCACGGAGTGGGGGAGAAAAACTTATCTGACATTGCAGCCCCCGGCAACCTTGGCTTGCCGCGATTAGATCCTTGTGTCTGTAGCCCCCGGCAACCTTGGTTTGTCGGGGCCGGAGCGCCGGCTTGCTCTTTTTCTTCCCGATAGCTCAGCAGAAATGTTGATGTACCCTGCAAACCAAAGAGGACAGAAAGGAACAGAGTGACGCACACTCGACCTCTATGCTAGGGGTTAGCCGCCGCTAAGCACTATCAACCCTAACTGAGGGAGATACTCAACCTAGCATGCATGCTAAAACTTAGGGCACCAATGCTTCATTTATCAGGGTGTGCGCCTGGCTTTGTACAGAGGGTTACATGCCTTGCCGGCAAGGCTCGTACAAAAGGTGGCTTGCCGGGGGGCGGCAACCGTGCCTTACGGGTAAAACTTGAGAAGATGTTCGATGTTCCAGGAGTTGCTCACTGGAATAACATCTTCAGTCTCCAGGCGGACTGTGCCGGGCCTGGTGACTCGTATTACCTGATAAGGGCCTTCCCACTACGGCGTCAACTTGTTGGAATTCTTGGCCGACTGAACGCGCCGAAGAACAAGGTTGCCTTCCTCAATGCTTCGGGCATGGACCTTGCGGCTATGGTAGTGGCGCAAGGCTTGTTGGTAGCGCGCTGCTCTCACAGCCGCCCGAAGACGATCTTCCTCAAGGAGCGCTGCGTCGTCTTGCCGCAACTTATCTTTCTCAAACTCGTCACAAGCGAGCACTCGAGGCGACCCATATGTGAGTTCCGTGGGGAGAACTGCTTCTGCCCCGTATACCAGGGCAAAGGGTGTCTTGCCGGTGGCTCGATTTGGTGTCGTTCTGATTGACCAAAGAAACGTCGGCAACTCATCAATGCAGCGCCTTCCGCTCTTGTGCAGCCTGTCAAAAGTCTTTGTCCTTAGGCCTCGCAATACTTTAGCATTTGCCCTCTCTGCCTGGTCGTTGCTCCGTGGGTGCGCCACAAAAGCAAAACAGGCCTTGCTGCCGAGGTCTTGGATGTATTGCATGAAGGTGTGGCTTGTAAACTGTGTGCCATTATCGGTGATGACTCTGTTTGGCACACCAAAGCGGCAGACTAGCCCCTTGAAGAATTTGATGGCTGATTACGCTGTCACCTTCCATACCGCTTCCACCTCCGGCCACTTTGTGAACTTGTCGATTGCAACGTACAAGTACTCAAAGCCCCCGACAGCGCAGGGGAAGGGCCCAGTATGTCGAGCCCCCAGACCAAAAATGGCCAGGAAAGAGGAATTGTTTGAAGGGCTTGAGCTGGTTGATGAATCTTCTTTGAATGGAACTGACACGCTTCACACTTGGTTACTAGTGCCGTTGCATCCTGGAGGGCAGTGGGCTAGAAGAAACCTTGCCGGAATGCCTTGCCGGCAAGGGCTCTTGACCCTATGTGGGAGCCACATATGCCCCCGTGTATCTCTGCCAACAGCTCCAGTCCTTCCTCCTGAGGAATGCACTTCAATTTCACACAGTTTGGTCTTTTCCTGTATAGGACGTCGTCGACGACCTAATACATGGCTGACCGACGGGCTACTTTCTTCGCTTCTTCCTGCTCCTCAGGGAGTTCCCCTGTTTGGAGGAATTAGACGGTATGTTGTGCCCATGCCGGAGCCTGGGGCTCAACAGCAAGGACTAAAGGCAATTCCTCTGCCATGGGAGCGACCATCTCTACAGCCAGGGCTTGACGCCCCGCTGGAGTCCGTTGCCCCATGGCAGGCTCAGCATCCACGACAACATCTTTGCCGGTGGCTCCTGGGAGCTCGGCGGGAAAGTACTTGCCGGGACCTGATTTTCTTCGCTTGTTCTGCTTTGTTGATGGTTCAACGGATGGTTGAGTCAACCGAAGCACAAAAGTACCTGGTTCCACAGGTAGTTTGAAGGCGGCGCGTTTCGACAGGTAGTCAGCGATGTTGTTCTCCACTCGGGGAACATGCTCCGCATGTATACCATCAAGACACTCCTCCAGCTTCCTCACCTCATCTACGTAGGCCTCCATCAACGGGATTTGATAATCTTTGTTGACTTGCCTAACGACAAGCTGTGAATCACCCCTGACAATGAGCTTCTTGATCCCAAGGTCTGTTGTGATCCTTGAGGGAGTCCTGGACTAAGGGGTCCTCGGGCGTCCGGCCTGTTAGCCATGGGCCAGACTGATGGGCTAAGAAGATACAAAGACCAAAGACTGCACCCGTGTACGGATGGGACTCTCCTTGGCATGGAAGGCAAGCTTGGTGATCAAATAAGTAGATTCCTTTCTTTGTAACCAACCTTGTGTAACCCTAGATCCTCCCGGTGTCTATATAAACTGGAGCACTTAGTCCGGAGGGGGAACAATCATGACCATAGTCATACATGCTCTTTTAGGGTTTAGCCATCTCGATCTCATGGTAGATCAACTCTTGTAATACTCATATTCATCAAGATCAATCAAGCAGGAAGTAGGTTATTACCTCCATAGAGAGGGCCCGAACCTGGGTAAACATCGTGTCCCCTGTCTCCTGTTACAATCAACCTTAGACGCACAATTCGGGACCCCCTACCCGAGATCCGATGGTTTTGACACCGACATTGGCGCTTTCATTGAGAGTTCCACTGTGCCGTCCTCAAAAGGTTTGATGGCTCTTTGAATCATCTACAACGGCGCTGTCCAAGGGGAGGTCTTCCTCCCTGGACAAATCTTCGTGTTTGGCGGCTTTGCACTGCGGGCTAACTCGCTTGGCCATCTAGAGCAGATCGACAACTACGCCCCTGGCCGTCAGGTCAGATTTGGGAGCTTGAACTACGTCGTGGATATCCGTGGAGACTTCATCTTTGATGGATTCGATACCATGATAATCTCTCCCCGTCACCCCGATGAACATGACTTAGATCTGTCATCGGGCCATACCCAGGAAATTGCACCTGTAGCCACTCTGGCCTTAGATCCAGAGCAGGTTGCACCATCCGGGGACAGGAAGCTCAACCCCGCCACGGAAGCCGTAGACTCCACGGCATTGGAGCCGCACACAGACCTAACTTCCGGTAATGCATGTGTCACCAGAACCTTGGACTCGTTTCCGGTTATAAGTTCCGAACTATGTGTGTCCGTGCATGTCGAGCATGATCGGTCACTGATCACTGAATTCAATGCCACGGACATCTTCCGGCACTCACCTTTGGGCGATGTGCTGAACTCATTAAAAAATCTATCCTTAGCGGGGGATTCACAGCCGAACTATATTCGGTTCGAACTAGGAGCTGAGGACAGGGAATTTTGCTTCCCACCCGCCACCCACTTCATAGCCACTGTCGAAGACTTAACCGACATGCTCGATTACGGCTCCGAAGACATCGACGATATGGACGACGATACAGATGAGGAGCATGGCCAAAACCCGCCATTTACCGGACGCTGGACGACCACCTCTTCGTATGATGTATACATGGTGGATACACCTAAAGAGTCTAATGACGACGACAAAGAAGACCTAGTCGAGGATAAACCTCCTGGGACACAGCCTAAGCGCCGACGTCAGCGGCGCTGCTCTAAATCACGCCGCACCAAAGACAGCAACAACGGCATGTGAGACGATAACACTCCAGACGATGCCGAAGACAGAGAAGATCCCGAGAACGAACTGTTGAACAGGACAATCGAGAAGATGGGAAAGTTAGCCCTAATGAACAAGCCATAAACGAAGATTCGGAGGACAGCAGTTACCTTCCGCTCTCCGAGGAGGTGGTGAGCCTCGGCAACAAAGATTTTATCATACCTTAGGAACCTCTCGAGCAGGAGCGCTTTAAGCGCCAGTTAATAGACACTGCAAGGAGCCTGAAAAAGAAACAGCAGTAGCTTCAAGCTGACCAAGATCTGCGCAATGATAGATGGACTGATGTCCTAGCAGCCGAAGAATATGACCTCGAGCGCCCAGCTAAAAGCTACCCGAAGTGCAAATTGCTACCTCAGTTCGATGATGAGGTGCTGGAGCCCATACCATCATCACGCAATGGGGTTGACCGACCACCACGAGGTCAGGATAAAGAGGCAACTCAAGCCAAATACCAGCCCGCCCCGCCTCATTATAAAGGCAGAGATAAAACAGCTCGTGGTCATACATATGACCTTTGGCAGGACCTGAACAATAGAGCAGGACATACCAAATTGATATACGGATCGCGATGACGTACCTCGACACATGACGACGGCTATCTATTCGGACATGACAAACCTAGTCATGTGCGGGCCGAAAACCCATACAGACTCCATCGGAGCGACGTTGCGATGTGGCCCGATATAGAGGCGCCACACACCCTATTTACTTCACTAACGAAGTAATGGAGCATGAATTCCTAGAAGGGTTTAAAACCGTGAATATTGAATCATATGATGGAACAACTAATCATGCGGTGTGGATTGAGGATTTTATTCTCCACATTCACATGGCTCGTGGAGATGACCTCCACGCCATCAAATACCTCCCGTTAAAACTTAAAGGGCCAACTCGGCACTGGCTAAACAGTCTGCCTTAAAACTCTATTGGCAGCTGGGAGGACTTGGAAGAAGCCTTCCACGAAAACTTCCAAGGTACATATGTCCGGCCACCAGATGCCAATGACTTAAGCCATATAGTTCGGCAGCCTGGAGAGTCAGCCAGGAAATTCTGGACTAGGTTCCTAACTAAAAAGAACCAGATTGTGGACTGTCCGGATGCTGAAGCCCTAGCAACCTTTAAACACAACATCTGTGACGAATGGCTCGCCCGCCACCTTGGCCAAGAAAAGTCAAAGTCTATGGCAGCCCTCACGGCACTCATGACCCACTTTTGTGCCGGTGAGAATAGTTGGCTGGCCCATAGCAAGAACAATGCAAAAGATGTCGGCACCCCTGAAGTCAGAAATAGTAACGACAAATCTCGATGCAATAAACACAAGCATCGAAACAACAATGACAACACCAAGGACATGGCGGTTAATGCCGGATTCAGTGGCTCTAAGTCCGGACAGCGAAGAAGTCATTCCAAAAGAACAATTCAGGCTAATCTAGCTTGGACCGTATACTCGATCGCCCGTGCCAGATCCATGGCACCCTAGATAAACCACCCAATCATATCAACAGAGATTGTTGGGTTTTTAAACAGGCCGGCAAGCTAAATGCCTAAAGCAAGGAGAAGGGATCGCAAAGTGATGAAGATGATGAGGAGCCCGGGCTACCGAACACTGGGGGACATAAGAAATTTCCCCCTCAGGTCAAAACGGTGAACATGATATACACTACCCACATCCCCAAGAGGGAGCGCAAACACGCGCTCAGGGACGTCTATGCGATAGAGCCAGTCGCCCCAAAATTCAACCCATGGTCGTCATGCCCGATCACTTTTGATCGTCGGGATCACCCGACCAATATCAGTCATGGCGGTTCAGCCGCACTGGTCCTCGACCCAATCATTGATGGATTCCACCTGACGCGAGTCCTCATGGACGGCGGCAGCAGTCTCAATCTGCTCTATCAGGACACAGCGCGCAAAATGGGCATCAATCCATCACAGATCAAACCCACAAAGACTACCTTTAAAGGAGTCATTCTAGGTGTAGAGGCCCGCTGTACAGGCTCAATCACACTAGAGTGTCGGCGTTCTGGGAACGGGGGTCCCCAGACTTAGCTGCCTGCGGCCCGCGGCGTGCCGAAGCCAGCAGGCCGTACGGCCAACCTTCATCAACAAGGCATCCAAGACCCTCGCGAGGGGCCAAGCCTCACGAGGCGGATGACACAAGACCTCCTGTGGAGTGGCCTAGTCGGGCAGGCTCATGAGGGGCAGAGATAACAAGGCAAGGCAAACCTCACGAGGCTCTCATGACGTGAGCCATGACGATCGACACCAGGCGGGCGCCAGCGCACACAGCGTCCTTGTTTCCTCTTTGGTGCTAAGGAGGCCAGTGCATGCAAGGAGTACCGAGGCATCAGGCAAAGGTTTCCATTTTGGTGCAACAAGACCAGGACCAGAAGGACGGCAAGATGTAGGTCATCGTGGAACCCAAGACGGCGTCACCACCAGAGCCTTTGGCAGGCGAAGACCACTTTTGTCAGAATGGCTTGTACTAGCTGCCCCCCTTCAAATTAGCTCGCTGTTGTTGGCTCTCTTCCCGCTCAATATTTGGGGAGAGGACCAGGGCCTATATAAGTAGAGTTAGCCACCACTAGAAGGGGGGGAGAAGGAGGACGATTCAGATCACTCTCACCCACACAAGTTAGCCAAGCACAAGAAAACCTCAACCTCAGGAGGCTGTTCTTCCCCTTGTATTGTTCATCATCAGCCCAAGAGGCAATCCACCACCACCACACTGGAGTAGGGTATTACACCACAACGGTGGCCCGAACCAGTATAAATCTTGTGTCCTTCTGTATTGCGAGTTTGTCGAGTTCGTCCGCAAGATCTTAGTGAGCTAGGGCGTAGATCGGTGGGAGGAAAAGACTTCACGCGCACCCCAATGTTGGAACCTTAAGGGTTTTCCGGGACACCACATCCGACATTTGGCGCGCCAGGTAGGGGTGCGCCGCAGCTTCCCCTCCGTCGATCTGCGCTCCGTCGCCACCGCGCCTCGCCCACATGGCAGGCGCCCTGACGCCGACTCCGACGGTCAGCGTTGACAATGGGGCCAGGGGGCTCCGAGCCCTGGCCCCCGCCCTGCAGCGGGTGCAGTGGCCGCCCAAGTTCAGGCCGGAGATGCCGCCGCGCTATGACGGCGCGGCGAACCCGTCAGCTTTCCTGTTGGCGTACGAGGAGGCCGTCCTCGAAGCTGGGCTTGATGACAAGGTCATGGCTAACTGGCTTCCCATGGCCCTCGCCGGCGAGCCACGCGCCTGGCTGCTCAACCTTCCCGGATCCATGGTGGCATCTTGGGAGGAGCTCCGCGACCTCTTCACTGCTCGCTACGTGGTGCCGGCGCACCACGCAGTCGTGGCCCTGCTGGGCGGCTCTCAAGCACCGCCGTCAGACCACCATGCCAAGCTGTTCCTCCATCAGATCGGGGCCACCTCCAGGTGCCCGGGGGCTCTGCCGAGTTGGGCTGCGCCAGAGGCCGACCTTACCTTCGGCTCAGAAGACCACCCCGACTCCACCACCGGCTCCGGAATGCTCCCGATGCTCTACACGCCCACCATCTGCAACGTGGCCGTCACCAAGACCCTCATCGACGGTGGTGTCGGCCTCAACTTGCTCTCCGTGGAAGCCTTCAGCCTTCTCCACGCGCCACTCGAGCGGCTCGGCCTCGGCAAGCCCTTCTCGGGAGTGGGTGGTGGAGCTGCCAACTCCCTGGGACAGATCCGCCTCCCTGTCACCTTCGGCACACGCGACAACTACGGCACCGAGCTGGTGGACTTCGACATCACTTGCATCGGTCTCCCGTACAACGCCATCCTCGGGTACCCGGCTCTCGCTCAGTTCATGGCGGCGACTCACCCGGCTTACAACCTCATGAAGATGCCGGGGAGCAAGGGCGTCCTCACCATCAAGGGGGACACTAAGGAGGCCGTGACGGTGCTCAGCCTCGCCCTCAAGACCGCGGTAGCAGCACAGCCCACCGACGCCGGCACCCCCGCGGCCAGGGAGGCCGCGCCCACCAAGAAGAAGCAGTTGTTCACCCAAGACAAGGCGGAAACCAAGCAGGTGCCGGTCAGCGAGGAAGGGCCTTCAGCAGCCACCTTTACCATAGGAGCCGGTTTCGACCAGGAACAAGAAGAAGCCATGGTGAGGTTCTTGCGCGCGAACAAGGAGATATTCGCGTGGGAGCCCAATCAGCTGGTAGGGGTCCCGAGGGAGGTGATCCAGCATCATCTAAGATTATGCCCCAACATCCGTCCTGTCAAGTAGCAAGCAAGACGGCAGTCCACTGAGAAGCAGGCCTTCATCGTCCAGGAGACACGCAAGCTAGAAGCGGCAGGTGCCATCCGAGAGGTCCGATACCCCGAATGGCTGGCAAACCCTGTCGTGGTGCCGAAAAAAGGCGGGAAGGAACGGATGTGCGTCGACTTCACCAATCTTAACAAATCCTGCCCTCAAGACCCGTTCCCACTCCCGCGCATCGACCAGATTGTCGACTCCACCGCCAAGTTTGACCTGTTGTGCTTCCTGGATGCGTTCTCAGGGTATCATCAAATCAAGATGGCGGTGGAAGGTGTGGAGAAGACGGACTTCCTGACACCATGTGGGGTCTACTACTACACCTACATGCCCTTTGGGCTGCGCAACGCGGGCACGACCTTTCAGCGGTTGATGCACATCGCTCTGGGGTGGCAGCTCGGGAGGAACGCAGAGGCTTACGTCGATGACATAGTGGTCAAGTCTCGCGAGGCAAGGACATTGATTCAAGACTTAGAGGAGACCTTCGAGAGCCTGCGCCAAGTGAACTTGAGGTTCAACCCAGAGAAGTGCGTGTTCAGTGTCCCCTCGGGCAAGCTGCTGGGATTCCTCGTATCCCATAGAGGGGTCGAGGCGAACCAGGAGAAGGTCAAGGCTATCGAGGACATGAGCCCGCCGCAGACCCCCAAAGAGATGCAGAAGCTAGCAGGGCGGGTGAACGCATTGGGACATTTCATCTCCAAACTAGGAGAGCGCGCCTTACCGTTCTTCAAGCTCATGAAGAGGAAGGGCCCGTTCGAGTGGAACCCGGAGGCCGACCGGGCCTTCCAAGACCTCAAGAAATACCTTACTAGACCGCAGTGATGGTGGCACCGCGGCCCCTCGAGCCTCTGGTACTCTACCTTGTTGCCACCCCGTACTCCGCCAGCGCGGCGTTGGTGGCGGTTCGGGAGGAGCGCCAAGCCAAGGGCGCCCCCCGCCAGGCCAAGGCCGAAGTAGCGCGGGGTCAGGAAGGCGCAGCAAAGGCATCAGCAATGGAAGGCCAAGCTCAGCAAGGCGGCGTCACAGAAGCTCCTGAGGACAGTCGGGTCTCAGGGACCCTTCCACCTCAGGATATGCCCCGATCTCCGCAGGACCCGAGCCTCGACAGCGTGCCGGCCCTCATCGAACACCCGGTGTACTTTGTCAGCATCGTACTACGGGACACGAGAGCGCGCTACCCCATGCCCCAGAAACCCCTGCTTGCACTCCTGGTGGCTTCATGCAAGCTGCGACACTACTTCCAGGGCCACCCCATCAAGGTCCTCTCAGCCTACCCACTGGAAAGGATACTTAGGAGCCCTAACTCAGCCGGAAGGGTCGCAGAGTGGAACATCGAGTTGCAAGCGTTCCAGTTGGAGTTCAGCACTACCAGGGTCACCAAGGGGGCCACACTCGTTGAGTTTGTGGCAGAATGGACGGATGCCCCGACACTTGAGGAAGGAGAAGACCGGTCCACCTCCCCAGGAAGTGAGGCTCCAGACGGTTGGGTCATGTATTTTGATGGCGCCTTCGCACACCAAGGCGCGGGGGCTGGAGCAGTGCTCATCTCGCCCACCCAGGATAAGCTCTACTACGTCGTGCAACTCTGCTTTCAGCACGGCGAGAAGGTCTCCAACAACATCATAGAATACGAAGGCCTCATAGCTGGCCTTAAGGCTGCAGCGGCCCTAGGGGTGAAGCGCCTCACCGTCAGAGGCGACTCACAACTCCTCGTCAACTTCTCCAACAAGGTGTATGAGCCGAAGGACGAGCATATGGAGGCCTACCTCGCAGAGGTGCGCAAAGATGGTGAAACAGTTCTCGGCCTGGAGCTGTAGCACGTGCCCTGGGGCACCAACAAGGAAGCCGACGACATCGCCAGGAGTGCATCCAAGCGGCAACCGCAAGAGCCAGGCGTCTTTGAGGAGCGGCTCTTCAAGCCATCAGCTGCACCACCTCTTTCAAGCATGACTCAGCCTCGGGAGGAGCTCCCCCAGCTTCCGGCCGGGAGCCTCGACCTATGGACCGACCTCCGGAGCTCGGCTGCTCTTGGCACTCGAGCCCCAGGAGGAATGCTGGACCAAGGAATTCAAGGAGTAATTAACGCACGCGACGTTGCCGGAGAAGGAACAGGAGGCGGAGCGCGTGGCCCAGCAAGCCACATCATACTGTATCCAAGACGGCGAGTTATATAGGAAATGGCCGAACAATGTCACACTGCGCTGCATATCCAGTGACCAAGGAAGGGAGTTGTTGATTGACATACACGGCGGGGACTGCGGACACCACTCGTCATCACGGACCGTCATCGGCAAGGTGTTCCGCAGTGGATTCTACTGGCCTACAGCACTCAACGACGCAGCCGAGCTGGTGAAGTCTTGCGAAGCTTGCCAATTCTACGCCAAGCAAATCCATCAGCCCACTCACGACCTTCAAACTATCCCACTCACATGGCCGTTTGTGGTCTGGGGGCTGGATATCCTAGGCCCGTTCCCTCAGGCGCAGGGGGC
This sequence comes from Triticum aestivum, assembly GCF_018294505.1. Taxonomy (NCBI): domain Eukaryota; kingdom Viridiplantae; phylum Streptophyta; class Magnoliopsida; order Poales; family Poaceae; genus Triticum; species Triticum aestivum. The sequence continues at coordinate 398,021,278 of NC_057800.1, read as the reverse complement.
TACCATTACCTCTACGTTGCCATCCACAAGTTCACCAAGTGGGCGGAAGTGGAAGCCATCCGTACCATCCCAGCCGGCTCTGCTGTCAAGCTCATCAAGGGCCTCGTGAGCCGCTTCGGGGTCCCCAACCACATCATCACAGATAAAGGTTCGCAATTTACTAGCAACCTCTTCAAAACCTACTGTGCTAACCTTGGAATGCAGATCTGCTATGCTTCCGTGGCCCACCACAGGAGCAATGGTCAGGCTGAACACGCCAACGCGGAGGTCCTGAGGGGCCTCAAGACCAAGACCTTCAAGAAGAAGCTGGAGGCCTGCGGCAGGGGCTGGCACGACGAGCTCCAGTTTGTACTGTGGTCCATTGATATGTCTCCAACATATCTATAATTTTCGATTGCTCCATGCTATATTATCTACTGTTTTGGACTATATTGGGCTTTATTTTCCACTTTTATATTATTTTTGGGACTAACCTATTAACCGGAGGCCCAGCCCAGAATTGCTGTTTTTTTGCCTATTACAGTGTTTCGGAGAAACAGAATATCAAATGGAGTCCAAATGGAATAAAATCTTCGGGAACGTGATTTTCTCACCGAAAGTGATCCAGGAGACTTGGACCCTGCTCCAAGCAACAAAAGAGGTGGTCACGAGGGTGGGGGCGCCCCCCCTAGGGTGCGCCCTTGCCCCGTGGGCCCCTTGTTGCTCCTCCGGCGTACTTCTTCCTCCTATATATACACACGTGCCCCCAAATGATCAGAAGAGGAGCCAAAAACCTAATTCCACCGCCGCAACTTTCCGTATCCATGAGATCCCATCTTGGGGCCTGTTCCGGAGCTCCGCTGGAAGAGGGCCATCATCACGGAGGGCTTCTACATCATCCTAGCCCCTCCGATGAAGTGTGAGTAGTTTACCTCAGACCTTCGGGTCCATAGTTAGTACCTAGATGGCTTCTTCTCTCTCTTTGAATCTCAATACAAAGTTCTCCCCCTCTCTCGTGGAGATCTATTCGATGTAATCTTCCTTTTGCGGTGTGTTTGTTGAGATCGATGAATTGTGGGTTTATGATCAAGACTATCTATGAATAATATTTGAATCTTCTCTGAATTCGTTTATGTATGATTGGTTATCTTTGCAAGTCTCTTCTAATTATCTGTTTGGTTTGGCCAACTAGATTGGTAGTTCTTGCCATGGGAGAAGTGCTTAGCATTGGGTTCGATCTTGCGGTGCCCTTTCCCAGTGACAGAAGGGGCAGCAAGGCATGTATTGCATCATTGCCATCGAGGATAACAAGATGGGGTTTATTTCATATTGCATGAATTTATCTCTCTACATCATGTCATTTGCTTAAAGCGTTACTCTGTTTTTAACTTAATACTCTAGATGCATGCTGGATAGCGGTCGATGAGTGGAGTAATAGTAGTAGATGCAGAATCATTTCGGTCTACTTGTCACGGACGTGATGCCTATATACATGATCATGCCTAGATATTCTCATAATTATGCTCAATTCTGTCAATTGCTCAACAGTAATTTGTTCACCCACCATAGAATACTTATGCTCTTGAGAGAAGCCACTAGTGAAACCTATGGCCCTCGGGTCTATTCTCATCATATCAATCTCCATCACTTTAATATTGTTTTGCTATTTACTTTGCCTTTACTTTTTACTTTGCATCTTTATATCAAAAATACCAAAAATATTCTATCTATCAGATATCACTCTCGTAAGTGACCGTGAAGGGCTTGACAACCCCTAATCGCGTTGGTTGCGAGTAGATATTGTTTTGTGCAGGTACGAGGGACTTGAGCGTGGCCTCCTACGGGATTGATACCTTGGTTCTCAAAAACTGAGGGAAATACTTACGCTACTCTGCTGCATCATCCCTTCCTCTTCGGGGAAAACCAACGCAAGCTCAAGACGTAGCAAGAAGGATTTCTGGCGCCGTTGCCGGGGAGTCTGCGCAAAAGTGAATATAAAGAGTACCCATCACAATCCCTATCTCTCGCATTACATTATTTGCCATTTGCCTCTCGTTTTCCTCTCCCCCTAATTCACCCTTGCTGTTTTATTCGCCCTCTCTCTCTCTCTATCCTCCCTCTCTGTTTGCCTCTTTTTGCCCGTTTGCTCTTGTTTGCTTGTGTGCTACATTGCTTGTTTGTCGCGATGGCTCAAGATACTACTAAATTGTGTGACTTCACCAATACCAATAACAATGATTTCCTTAGCACTCCGATTGCTCCTCTTACCAATGCTGAATCTTGTGAAATTAATACTGCTTTGTTGAATCTTGTTATGAAAGATCAATTCGCCGGCCTTCCCAGTGAAGATGCCGCTACTCATCTGAATAGCTTCGCTGATTTATGTGATATGCAAAAGAAAAAAGATGTCAATAATGATGTCGTTAAATTGAAGCTATTTCCTTTTTCGCTTAGAGATCGTGCTAAAGCTTGGTTTTCGTCTTTGCTTAAGAATAGTATTGATTGATGGAACAAGTGCAAAGATGCTTTTATCTCTAAGTATTTTCCTCCCGCTAAGATCATCTCTCTTAGAAACGATATTATGAACTTTAAACAACTTTATCATGAACATGTTGCACAAGCTTGGGAAAGAATGAAATTAACGATACATATTTTCCCTACGCATGGATTGAATTTGTGGATGATTATACAGAATTTTTATGCCGGATTGAATTTTGCTTCTAGAAATCTTTTAGATTCGGCCGCGGGAGGCACTTTTATGGAAATCACTTTAGGAGATGCTACTAAACTCCTAGATAATATTATGGTTAATTATTCTCAATGGCACACTGAAAGATCATCTAATAAAAAAGTGCATGCGATAGAAGAAATTAATGTGTTGAGTGGAAAGATGGATGAACTTATTAAATTATACTAAGAGTGTTTCTTCTGATCCTAATGATATGCCTTTGTCTACTTTGATTGATAATAATAATGAATCTATGGTGTGAATTTTGTTGGTAGGAATAATTTTGGTAACAACGCTTATAGAGGGAATTTTAATCCTAGGCCATATCCTAGTAATCCTTCTAATAATTATGGGAATTCCTACAAGAACTCTTATGTAAATTATAATAAGATGCCCTCTGGTTTTGAATATAATATTAAAGAATTTATTTCTTTGCAAAAGAATTTTAATGTTATGATTGAAGAAAAATTGCTTAAGATTGATGATTTGGCTAGGAACATTGATAGAATTTCTCTTGATGTTGATGCTTTAAAACATAGATCTATTCCACCTAAGCATGATATCAATGAGTCTCTAAAAGTCATGAGAATTTCAATTGATGAGTGTAAAGAAAGAACCGCTAGGATGTGTGCTTCCAAAGATGCCTTTATTAAAGCATGTTCTTCCAATTCCTATGGAAATCAAGATGAAGATCTAAAAGTTATTGACTTGTCTCCAATTAAATCTTTATTTTGCAATATGAATCTTGATGAAACTTAATATGATCTTCCTTTACCTAGAAGGCGTTCTAAAAATTCAGAGTATTTAGATTTTAATGATGAAATTGATGAAAGTGGGATTGAAAGAAATAAAAATTTAGATGTTGCTAAAACCATTATATTGGATTTCAAGTAATTTAATTATGGAAGTTGCTCTTTAATTGATTGTATTTCCTTGTTGCAATCCATGCTAAATTCTCCACATGCTTATAGTCGAAATAAAGCCTTCACCGAACATATTGTTGATGCCTTGATGCAATCTTATGAAGAAAAACTTGAGTTGAAAGTTTCTATCCCTAGAAAACTCTATGATGAGTGGGAACCAACTATTAAAATTAAAATTAAAGATTATTGGTTTTATGCTTTGTGTGATTTGGGTGCTAGTGTCTCTACTATTCCCAAGACTTTGTGTGATTTACTAGATTTTTGTAATTTTGATGATTGCTCTCTAAACTTGCATCTCGCGGATTCCACTATTAAGAAACCTATGGGAAGAATTAATGATGTTCTTATTGTTGCAAATAGGAATTATGTGCCTGTAGATTTCATTGTTCCTGATATAGATTGCAATCCTTCTTGCCCTATTATTCTTGGTAGACCTTTCCTTAGAACGGTTGGTGCGATTATTGATATGAAGGAAGGGAATATTAGATTTCAATTTCCATTAAAAAGGGCATGGAACACTTTCCAAGAAACAAAATAAAATTACCATATGAAACTATCATGAGAGCCATGTATGGATTGCCTATCAAAGATGGCAATACCTAGATCTGTCCTCGCTTGTTATGCCTAGCTAGGGGCGTTAAACGACAGCGCTTGTTGGGAGGCAACCCAATTTTATTTTTATTCCTTGCTTTTTGCTCCTGTTTAGTAATAAATAAATTTTCTAGCCTCTGTTTTGGTTGTGTTTTTTGTGTTTAATTAGTGTTTGTGCCAAGTAGAACCGTTGGGAAGACTTGGGGAAAGTCTTGTTGAACTTGCTGTAAAAATAGAAACTTTAGCACTGACGAGAACTGCTGCCATTTTTATTTGAAGAGTGATATATAGTTAATTATTTTTGCAGATGATTAATAGATATATTCCTCACGTCCAGCAATTTATTTTATAATTTTTGGGGTTCCAGATATTGCGCTAGCTACAGATTACTACAGACTGTTCTGTTTTTGACAGATTTATTTTTCGTGTGTTTTTTGCTTATTTTGATGAATCTATGGCTAGTAAAATAGTTTATAATCCATAGAGAAGTTGGAATAAAGTAGGTTTAACACCAATATAAATAAAGAATGAGTTCATTACAGTACCTTGAAGTGGTCTTTTGTTTTCTTTCACTAACGGAGCTCACGAGTTTTCTATTTTGAGTTTTGTGTTGTGAAGTTTTCAAGTTTTGGGTAAGAATTTGATGGATTATGGAAAAAGGAGTGGCAAGAGCCTAAGCTTGGGGATGCCCATGGCACCCCCAAGATAATACAAGGACACCAAAAAGTCAAATCTTGGGGATGCCCCGGAAGGCATCCCCTCTTTCGTCCACTTCCATCGGTAACTTTACTTGGAGCTATATGTTTATTCACCAACATGGTATGTGTTTTGCTTGGAGTGTCTTGTATTATTTGTGTCTTTGTTTGTTAGTATGCCACAATCATCCTTTCTATACACACCTTTTGAGAGAGCCATACATGAATTAAAATTTGGTAGAATACTCTATGTGCTTCACTTATATCTTTTGAGCGTTATAATTTTGCTCTATATGTTTCACTTATATCTTTTGAGCTAAGTAATTTTGCTCTATGTGCTTCACTTAGATCTTTGAGGGCATGGTGGTGGATTTGTTTTAAAGAAACTATTGATCTCTCACTCTTCACTTAAATTATTTTGAGAGTCTCTTAATAGCATGGTAATTTGCTTAATAATAATATGCTTGGTATTCAAGATTTGTGAAACTTTCTTTTGAGTGTGTTGAATACTAAGAAAAGATTGAAGCATGATAATTGTTTTGAGATATGGAGGTGATAATATTAAAGTCATGCTAGTTGACTAATTGTGAAATTAAAGAATACTTGTGTTGAAGTTTGTGATTCCCGTAGCATGCACGTATGGTGAACCGTTATGTGATGAAGTCAGAGCATGATTTATTTATTGATTGTCTTCCTTATGGATATCCTAGGCCCGTTCCCTCAGGAGCAGGGGGCTACCATTACCTCTACGTTGCCATCGACAAGTTCACCAAGTGGGCGGAAGTGGAAGCCATCCATACCATCCCTGCCGGCTCTGCTGTCAAGCTCATCAAGGGCCTCGTGAGCCGCTTCGGGGTTCCCAACCACATCATCACAGATAAAGGTTCGCAATTTACTAGCAACCTCTTCAAAACCTACTGTGCTAACCTTGGAATGCAGATCTGCTATGCTTCGGTGGCCCACCACAGGAGCAATGGTCAGGCTGAACATGCCAACGTGGAGGTCCTGAGGGGCCTCAAGACCAAGACCTTCAAGAAGAAGCTGGAGGCCTGCGGCAGGGGCTGGCACGACGAGCTCCAGTTTGTACTGTGGTCCATTGATACGTCTCCAACATATCTATAATTTCTGATTGCTCCATGCTATATTATCTACTGTTTTGGACTATGTTGGGCTTTATTTTCCACTTTTATATTATTTTTGGGACTAACCTATTAACCGGAGGCCCAGCCCAGAATTGCTGTTTTTTTGCCTATTTCAGTGTTTCAGAGAAACAGAATATCAAATGGAGTCCAAATGGAATAAAATCTTCGGGAACGTGATTTTCTCACCGAACGTGATCCAGGAGACTTGGACCCTGCTCCAAGCAACAAAAGAGGCGGTCACGAGGGTGGGGGCGCCCCCCTAGGGTGCGCCCCTGCCTCGTGGGCCCCTCGTTGCTCCTTCGGTGTACTTCTTCCTCCTATATATACACACGTACCCCCAAATGATCAGAAGAGGAGCCAAAAACCTAATTCCACCGCCGCAACTTTCCGTATCCATGAGATCCCATCTTGGGGCCTGTTCCGGAGCTCCGCTGGAAGAGGGCCATCATCACGGAGGGCTTCTACATCATCCTAGCCCCTCCGATGAAGTGTGAGTAGTTTACCTCAGACCTTCGGGTCCATAGTTAGTAGCTAGATGGCTTCTTCTCTCTCTTTGAATCTCAATACAAAGTTCTCCCCCTCTCTCGTGGAGATCTATTCGATGTAATCTTCTCTTTGCGGTGTGTTTGTTGAGATCGATGAATTGTGGGTTTATGATCAAGATTATCTATGAATAATATTTGAATCTTCTCTGAATTCGTTTATGTATGATTGGTTATCTTTGCAAGTCTCTTCGAATTATCTGTTTGGTTTGGCCAACTAGATTGGTAGTTCTTGCCATGGGAGGAGTGCTTAGCATTGGGTTCGATCTTGCGGTGCCCTTTCCCAGTGACAGAAGGGGCAGCAAGGCATGTATTGCATCATTGCCATCGAGGATAACAAGATGGGGTTTATTTCATATTGCATGAATTTATCTCTCTGCATCATGTCATTTGCCTAAAGCGTTACTCTATTTTTAACTTAATACTCTAGATGCATGCTGGATAGCGGTCGATGAGTGGAGTAATAGTAGTAGATGCAGAATCATTTCGGTCTACTTGTCACAGACGTGATGCCTATATACATGATCATGCCTAGATATTCTCATAATTATGCTCAATTCTGTCAATTGCTCAACAGTAATTTTTTCACCCACCATAGAATACTTATGCTCTTGAGAGAAGCCACTAGTGAAACCTATGGCCCACGGGTCTATTCTCATCATATCAATCTCCATCACTTTAATATTGTTTTGCTATTTACTTTGCCTTTACTTTTTTACTTTGCATCTTTATATCAAAAATACCAAAAATATTCTATCTATCAGATCTCACTCTCGTAAGTGACCGTGAAGGGCTTGAAAACCCCTAATCGCGTTGGTTGCGAGTAGCTATCGTTTTGTGCAGGTACGAGGGACTTGAGCGTGGCCTCCTACTGGATTGATACCTTGGTTCTCAAAAACTGAGGGAAGTACTTACGCTACTCTGCTGCATCATCCCTTCCTCTTTGGGGAAAACCAACGCAAGCTCAAGACGTAGCATCCATCCGGACCACCGCCACCAACCCAACGGGAGAGACTCCATTCTTCCACGTCTACGGAGCTGAAGCGGTCCTCCCTCACGAGGTCAAGCATCGCTCCGCACGGGTTCTGGCGTTCGACGAAACGCAGCAGGACGCTACGCGGGGGATGGACCTTGTGTTGGGGGAGGAACGTCGCCGCGAAGCTGCGCTACGGGCGAGGTACCAGCAAGCACTGCGGCGATACCACTGCCGCAACATCCGCTCCAGGACACTCGAGACGGGTGAGCTAGTCCCGAGGCGGGTCCTCTCCAGGGAAGGTCTACATAAGCTTTCACCAATGTGGGAGGGCTCGTTCAAGGTCGTCCACATCTCCAGGCCTGGCGTCGTGCGCCTGGAGACACAAGACGGAGTACAAGTCCAAAACACCTGGAACATCCAGCACCCCCAGAAGTTTTACCCATGAAGCAAGGCCTAGAGCCTATGAAGCAAGGCCCAGAGCGCGTGAAGCAAGGCCTAGAGCCTATGAAGCAAGGCCCAGAGCCCGAGAAGGAAGGCCCAGAGCCTGTGAAGAAGGCCCGGTGCCTGTGAAGAATCGCCGCCCGTGACACACTCACGTAATAATGAGTTGGGGCTGTACACGCCCCGGAGTCTCAGGAGTGCCGGCCTCAGGCCCTGGGGCTCCCGCCCATGCCTAGTGGCAGCACTTAGCTCTGTGCTGGTGAGAAGATTTGAAGACTAGATTAGGTGCCGGACGCGGCTTTTCATTTGCTTTCCGTATTTGGCTCCCTTTTTCCTTATCAAAATTTGCTTTTGGCATTCCTTGCTGATTTGAACCCCTCACCTCTCGCTGCATTTTTTCGGCTCGGGTTAGCTCGTGTTCTCTCTCTCGCATGCCTCACGAGGGGGCTGGGCAGGTGCCCTCGTGAGCATTTTCTCCCTTCTCTGCCTTCTCGTGAGCCACCCTCATTCGAGCCCAAAAGCTAGCGTGCCTCTCCTAGTCTGTGCCCCTAGGGTACCGTGATACAAGGCGCCAGGTCAGGGCCAGGGCGAACGGCAAATCTTTTAACGCACTTCCTAACGAGCTTTTGTAGTTCCCGAGCAAATGCAGGCCACCAAGGCAAGATGGACACGAGGAAATGAGCGCCTCGTGAGGAATAGGGCGTCCCGGATATACCAGGTTAAGTTATCTTTGCACGAAATAACAACACAACACGCATGGTGCCAGAACCGAGGAACCATAGTTCGATACACGCCCCCCTGGGCCCAAACTAGTTACATTCTTGATGCAGGAAAAAGAGCAAAACAAAAGCAGCGTTGCAGCAATCTGCGGAGGTAGACCCCTAGCGGCACCCCGAGCCTAGCCGGATCCTTCTTCGCGCTTCACGGAGGCACGACGACGAAATGACCCACTGCCGCCTTCAAAGCGGGCGCGGCGGCTGGTCGTGGCCACTGCTGCTGGAGCTATCACCGGAGGAAGAGCCACCGTAGCTGGACAAGACACAACCACCCCGAGGGCAGGCTCGCCCTCATCCTCGTCGCGACAGTCCTCGAGACCGAGCACCTCCTCACCATCGTTCGCCTCGGGGCAGCACCCGGTGCGGTGACCATCTTCCCCAAACACCCTCACGTAGAGGGTTGATTCATGGTCATACTTGAAGTGGAGGGTGCACCGCCGGCCCAAGCCGCGCGCACGGGCGAACGTCTACCAATCGTGGGCCAGGGCTATCTTTCCCGCGGCGGAAGTCATGACTGCAACCCGAGAGGCCTTGCTGCAGCAACCATCCGCCTGCAGCCAGAGTCCGCCTGGACCAGAGGCCGGCAGCTCGCCGGTGAAGAAGCGCGGAAGTTGGAGCCAGTTGTCGGCCGGATTCTCTGACCAGATGACAAACTCCGGCGACACTTCCATCGTGTGGAAGCACGGACGGGGGGGGCACCAAAGCACGCCTCCCCTCGTCAACTGGATCGCCATGGCTGGGACGCCCCCCTCCGCATGCCATGGCATCGCTTTGACAGTGGGCCGCGAGAGGGGACGCGGCGTGCTTGCGTGGACGGCCACGTCCGCGCTTGGGCGCCAGCGAGCCGGGTCCCTCGCGAGGGGTCTTTCCCTTCTCGGCGGTGAGAACTTCCTTCGTGGCGCCATTGGTGGCACAACGAGCAATGGAGCGAGGAAGAAGAAGCAAGCGAGCAAGGAAGAGATGGGAAACGGGGCCTCCGCCCTCCGCCCCGTTTATAGCAAGAGAAGGCCAACCGGCACCCCCATGATCGCAGGTAATGATGGTTTCCCTTGCATGTCGCAAGGACTCGTCAAGTCATGCAGTCGCCGAGGCAGCATGGGGAAGCGGAGACGCCCACATCCAAACAATCGCCACGCGTCAACCGAGGCTGCAGGCTTTTGGGGCCCGCGGTGCTCCGTGCTTGACCCTTGGCTTCGCCGCGAAGCCAAGCCCGAGCGCACCTTGGGCCCGGGGGCTACTGTCGGCGTTTTGGGAATGGGGGTCCCTAGACTTGCCTGCCTGCGGCCCACGGTGTGGCGAATCCAGTAGGCTGTACGGCCCACCTTCATCAACAAGGCATCCAAGACCCTCACGAGGGGCCAAGCCTCACGAGGCGGACAACACAAGACCTCCTCTGGAGTGGCCTAGTCGGGCAGGCTCACGAGGGGCGGAGATAACAAGGCAAGGCAAACCTCACAAGGATCTCATGACGTGAGCCATGACGATCGACACCAGGCGGGTGCCAGGCGGGCACCAGCGCGCACAACGTCCTTGTTTCCTCTTTGGTGCTAAGGAGGCCAGCGCAGGCGAGGAGTACCGAGGCATCAGGAAAAGGTTGCCATTTTGGTGCAACAAGACCAGGACCAGAAGGACGGCAAGATGGAGGTCATCGTGGAGCCCAAGACAGCGTCACCACCAGAGCCTTTGGTAGGCGAAGACCACTTTTGTCAGGATGGCTTGTACTAGCTGTCCCCCTTCAAATTAGCCCGCCGTTGTTGGCTCCCTTGCCGCTCAATATTTTGGGAGAGGACCAGGGCCTATAAGTAGAGTTAGCCACCACCAGAAGGGGGGGGAGAAGGAGGACGATTCAGATCACTCTCACCCACACAAGTTAGCCAAGCACAAGAACACCTCAACCTCAGGAGGTTGTTCTTCCCCTTGTATTGTTCATCATCAGCCCAAGAGGCAATCCACCGCCACCACACTGGAGTAGGGTATTACACCACAACGGTGGCCCGAACCAGTATAAATCTTGTGTCCTTCTGTATTGCGAGTTCGTCGAGTTCGTCTGCGAGATCTTAGCGAGCTAGGGCATAGATCGGTGGGAGGAAAAGACTTCGCGTGCACCCCAGTGTTCGAACCTTAAGGGTTTGCCGGAACCCCACATCCGACATAGAGGTTGTCTTCGGATCGCCGGACAACTTCCAAAGCGGGGAGTTAATCTTGGATATCGTCCCCTTTCGCAGCGGCTATCACGCACTGCTCGGACGAACCGCGTTTGCTCGATTCAACATAGTACCACACTATGCTTACCTCAAGCTCAAGACGCCCGGACCGTGCGGCGTAATAACAGTTAATGGAAACACAGAACGCTCCCTCCGTGCGGAGGAGCACACCGCTGCCTTATCAGCAGAAGTGTAGAGCGGCCTTTTTAAGCAGAACATCAATTCGGCGGCCGAGCACCCGGACACCGCCAAGAGAGTCCGGACCACTCTACAAAAGGACAGTCCAGCTCGTTAGGAACTCGACTAGTGATTTGGCCTCTGTCCCTATCCCGATCAAGTAGCGGTGTTCTTACCGCGCGTACATAATTATGCACTCAAGATACCATGGGCATAGACGAAGGCATAACTAGCATGTGATCCACAATACGGCTCGAGTGCTCCCGGACACACATACTCTCACTGTTTCCTCTTCTCCTTTTCAGGTTTTCTCTCCATAGGTTACCCCTAGTGGCCCAATCACCGGCCCTTTCAAAGGATAAATATACCAAGATGTTATGGAGCACATACGTATAGGGGAATTTCTTAGGTGGTTTCTTCAACAATCAGTCTACCTGTTTTCAGGACCCACACGCAGCTCTCTCTTGGTCATGGCCTCGCCCATTGCTTATTTGCACTACTTGTATCAATGCGCTTCAATGTGTTAATCAAACTATAACGGAAACAGTTTGCGGCCCAAATTCTGCGACCTTGGCTCATTACCCTTGCTCTTTTTCTGTTTTCACTTTTCCTTATTGATAATCTTATCAGATAGCGCCCGTACACTTTGGTACGTTCCAATTTGCCAGGGCTTCATAGTACCCCACAACACGGCAACAAAATCCGAACACTTTCCGCTGTTCGGCACCCTGAATTTAGCACTATATGCACTGGCTCTGAATCATGTCTTTGGTCAATAGTTGGGTTGCCCGGCTCCTGTGCTTTCTACCTTACGTTCCGCTATATCGGCTAACGTAGTAAAGGGAGAACTACTGCGATTGTGCCCTGGTTTACATGGGTGAGCACCTCAGTAGAGCAAGCCGAAAACTGACTGTCATGATGCGGCGAGAGCCGGTCAGCTCTTCGGAGGTCTCAAATCATTAGAGATTTTTTCCGCATTACGCGAGGGATTGGTACTTTCCCGATCAGGTGTTTATAGTTTCCTGGTTCGAATACCAGGGGTTGCGCCTAAATTTTTATCATCAAACTCCTATGGCTAAGTGAGGGTATTCAAGCCAAATATTCTGATTACCTGGTTCGATGCGCTAAACACCTCCTTCAAGGACCAAACAATTGGATCAAGAGTGTTTAGATTATACCCCAAACACCCCCATACTTCCTACGTGGGGGCAGAAGCCGACGACTGGCCAACTCTCAGATTTCACACAACACGGCCGCACAGGAGGTGAATTTTTTTAAAACAAACATTATATTACATAACAAAATTTGTTTCATTATACAAGGTAGAGACAACATGAATATATTCATTTGAAAATAATGTCTTGCGCACATTGCGTCACCACAATGCGGGACCCCTCCAGGACGTCTTCAAAATACCACTCCGGCGTGCAGTGCTCCTTGCCTTTAGGTGGCCCCTCGGTCACAAGCTTGACGACATCCATCTTCGCCCACCACACCTTGACGCGGGTGAAGGCCATGCGCGCACCCTCGATGCAGGCCAACCTCTTGACGATGTCCAGCTGAGGGCAGACACCTACCAGCCGCTTCACGAGTCCGAAGTAGCTGCTGGGTATAGCTTCGGCAGGCCACAGTCAGATTACTAAATCCTTCATGGCCAGTTCAGCCACCCTATGCAGCTCGACCAACTGTTTTAGCTGATCGGTGAAGGCCACCAGATGTTCTGGCGCAAGGTATTGCGACCAGAATAGCTTCTCCGTCGAGCTCCCTTCTTCGGCTCGGAAGAACTCCGCAGCATCGGACACGCTGCGCGGGAGATCCGCAAATTCCCCTGGAGAACTCCGAATCCGGGTTAGTAGGAAATACTTCTCCTTCACATATTTGCTTTGCATACTAAATGCCTTACCCGCCGCGATCTTCTTGGCCTCATGGATCTCCTGGAGGGCACCCTGGACTTCAACCGGGTCCCCTTCCGTGCTTTGGCGAGCCTTGGCGAGTTCGGTCTCTAGCCGAAACATCACCTTCCAAGGCCCCACACTTCCTCACAGCGTCCAGGAGCTCTTGCTGGACCTCCTTCAGCCTGGCCTTAAGCTTCTTACGAGCGACCTGCTCCTTGACACTTTACCCTTGGCTTTGGCCAGGGCCTTTTTAAGGGCCTCGACCTCGGTTGTCGCTCCTACACATATCATGACACTACGGTCAATATACGTCATTTCTTATTTCCGAATACATAGCGAGTCATTACATACCTTGCTGGTCTTCCTACTGCTTCCTCGCCTGGCCGAGCTCCTCTTCGGCCCGCTCCAGTCTCTGCTTTAGTCCGGAAACTTTGGCAGTGTGTGAGGTCGTGGACAGTAGTGATGCCTGCTTATTCACATCAGACACATTTTGGTTAGTCTCCTGCGAAATTTAATTGATCCTCTGTCCGGCTTTTCTTTACCGGACAGTGTCTCAGGGGCTAATGTCTATATTGGGATTTTCTCGGTTAAACGCCGCTTATCTCAAAACCTGTCAGCAGGCCGCTGCAGGCTTCGGTCAGTCTGCTCTTGACGGGCTGAACCTTCTCAATCACCATACCCATAAGGATACGGTGTTCTTCCACAATGGAAGCTCCCCGTAGCGCTTACAATAGATTATACGGTGCCTCTGGTTGGACAGAGGTCACCGGCGGGACGGCTACGCCTCCTTCTCTTGAAGGAGGCTGCTTGTCGGACTCCGGGGCCATATGGGTCTCCGGATCCATGCTCGAATGAGGGCCGAACTGAGCACGGCCCTCATCGTCAGTCTCCATGGGCGTCTGTTCCCCCATATGTCTGGCGGCTGAGGTTTCACCCTCCAGCACCACCATGATAGCCTCCTGAACCTCTCCCTGGCCTGGGAAGGTCCTTTGGGACAACACCTCATTGTCTCCCTTGGCCTTGGGAGAGTAAGCGGCCGGCGGTGTCTCACTGGCCATTGCCTTCGAACCCAACGAGCCTCTTGATGAGGATCGCTGGTAGTTGTCATGGGCCGGACTGCAATAACATGATTAGCCATATAAAATACCATAAGAAGGAGAGGCTGGATAGATGGACATGTGCGGGTTCTTAGTACTCACGATGCGTCTAGGGGCTTTGTCTGGGGGCTTCGCTCTGGGCTGCTGTCGACATCCCACGCGGAGTTATCCGCAAGGGGGCCTTCCCCTCTCTTGGGCGCCTCCGCCTCCAGATTTGTGGAGGCCGCCCTCTTCTTCCTCCCCCCATCAGGGGGAGAGTCGCTCTCCTCTTCCTCCTCATTGTTGTCGTCTTCGGCGGCGGAGGAGTAGGTCTTGTCTTCGGACGTCACGTCCGAAGCGCCCTTGCGGCGGGGGCCACTCCGGACCCCCTTGGCCTTCCCATTGGCCTTCTTCTCCGGTGCCATATAGGGCGCCAGCACCAGCATCTTCGCCAGGCGCGGGATGATCGGTTCCTCAGGTAGCGGAGCCGAACACCGAATCTGCTTCGTCCTCTCCATCCATTCCTGAAGAAGCAATGATAATAGAAGTCCAGATATCCTCCTTGAAACAAGAAAGTAGAGGATGTGTTAAAGGCTTACCTTGTTGGCGGGGTGGGTAACGTCATGCCCACAGTCCGAATCTATGGCTAGTGGCATCTCGTTTCCTTTGAAGAGAAACTTCCAGGCATCTTCGCAAGTGGTTCCGAAGAGCTTCTCCAGAGTTTGGTGCTTTTTCGGATTGAATTCCCATAAAGGGCGGCTTCGGCTTTGGCACGGGAGAATCCGGTGAACTAGCATCACCTGGATTACGTCGACAAGCTTGATATCTTTGTCCACCATGCTTTGAACGCGTGTTTGCAGCGCTATCAACTCGTCTGACAGAGACCAATTTGGGCCCTTCTCAATCTAGGAAGTGAGCCGCATCGGAGCTCCGGAGTTGAATTTGGCAGCCGCGGCCCAGGTGGCACCGCGGGGCTCTGTGATGTAGAACCACAGTTTCTGCCACTCCTTGATAGTCTCTATGAAAGTACCTTTTGGCCAGATGGCATTGGGCATCTTGCTGACCATGGCGCCTCCGCACTCTGCGTGCTGGCCATCCACCAGCTTTGGCTTCACGTTAAAGACCTTGAGCCACAGTCCGAAGTGGGGTTGGATGCGGAGAAAAGCCTCGCACACAACAATGAATGCCGAGATGTTGAGGAATAAGTTTGGGGTTAGATCATGGAAGTCTAGCCCATAATAGAACATCAGCCCGCGGACGAAAGGGTGGAGTGGAAACCCTAGCCTGTGGATGAAATGAGGGATGAATACCACCCTCTCGTTGGGCTTCAGTGTAGGGATGACTTGCCCCTTGGCTGGAAGACGATGGGCGATTTCCTTCGCCAGATACCCGGCCGCCTGAAGCTCAGTAATATCCTTCTCCTTGACGGAGGAGGCCATCCACTTGCCTTGACCTCTGGATCCAAACATGGTTGAGTGCTTGCTCGAGTTGGGAAAGATGAGAACTTGGGCACTGGAGCTCAAGGATGGAAGGGCAGAGGAACAAGGCATGGGAGAAGAAAGGGAGTCCTTATACCCTTATAAAGACAGTAAAATATCGAACGTCTTCCCACTCACCTTAAAACTCGCCTATTCCCAAGGTCTGTATAGACGGCATGGTTGGATTACCCACGCCCGTATTGATGAGAATCCCGCAATAAGGGGGACATGATCTCTGCTTTGACAAGATGTGCCAATGGAAACCGCATCTCGAAGCACGGAACGGCAGACAAAAACGGTTCGATATAATGACCGGACATACGTGATGTCATCTTACAAAATGTTGTCAGCTGATGGGATTCGTGAAATATTATATTCTCTGCGGTTGTGTGTGGTGTGTGTGTTATAGGTCCGGACAAGACCATTACGTCCGAAGACCATTTTAGAGTTCGGAAGGAGGAACCCGCCTTGCAATGCCGAAGACAGATCTATGCGCCGGATACCTTGTCATTGAAGCCAGGTTCAGGGGCTACTGAGGGAGTCCTGGACTAAGGGGTCCTCGGGCGTCGGCCGGTTAGCCATGGTCCGGACTAATGGGCTATGAAGATATGAAGACCGAAGACTGCACCCGTGTCTGGATGGGACTCTCCTTGGCGTGGAAGGCAAGCTTGGCGATCAAATAAGTAGATTCGTTTCTTTGTAACCGACCTTGTGTAACCCTAGATCCTCCCAGTGTCTATATAAACCGGAGGACTTAGTCCGGAGGGGAACAATCATGACCATTGTCATACATGCTAGGCTTTTAGGGTTTAGCCATCTCGATCTCATGGTAGATCCACTCTCGTAATACTCATATTCATCAAGATCAATCAAGTTGGAAGTAGGGTATTACCTCCATAGAGAGGGCCCGAACCTGGGTAAACATCGTGTCCCCTGTCTCATGTTACCATCGACCTTAGACGCACAGTTTGGGACCCCCTACCCAAGATCCGCCAGTTTTGACACCGACAATCCTGAGACAGGCAAGCAACCCCTCGTATTCAGCAGTGTTGTTTGTGGACATCTCCTTGCAAAAGTGCATCTGGATTACATACTTGAGGTGCTCTCCGGTGGGTGCAACGAGCAGCACACTAGCCCCGGTGCCTTGCAGCAAGAAAGCCCCATCAAAGTACATAATCCAGTTGCAATCTGCCTACTTGCTGGGGAGGGTGGTCTCCTGGATCTCTTTGTCAGGCGTTGAGGTCCACTCGGCAATGAAATCCGCTAAGACTCTGCTCTGGATTGTCAAAGTACTTTCAAACTTCAAACCAAAGCTCGATAGTTCCATGACCCACTCCACAATCCTCCCGATCGCGTCTGGGTTGTGCAATATCCATTGCAACGGGAGACGGGTGACAACGGTGATTTCGTGTGCTTGGAAGTAATGACGCAGCTTCCTCGAGGCCATAAGGAGGCCGAAGAGCAATTTTTGCACATCGGAGTATCTTGACCTAGCCCCCTGCAAGAGGGAGCTAACAAAGTAAACTGGGTGATGCATCATTCTCTTCTTCTGCACCACTTTGTTTGGTTGCGTAGGCCCTGTCCTGCCAGCGCCAGACTCTGCCGGGGGCCTTGCCTTGCCGGCTCCAGGCCCTGCCGGAGGGAGCTTTGGCTTGCCATCCGCCAGTCCTTCCACTGCCACTGCCTCTTCGTCGACCTCCCTCTACACCACTAGCGCGGCACTGACCACTTGATTCGTTGCCGCCAGATACAACAGCAATGGCTCTTGTGGTTTGGGCGCAACCAGTATCGGTGTAGAGGAGAGGTATTTCTTCAACTCCTGCAGCGCTGCTTCGGCCTCTGGAGTCCATTCCATTGGGCCCGCCTTCTTCAAGATTTTGAAAAAGGGAAGGGCGCGCTCAGCGGACTTGGAGATGAATCTGCTCATGGCGGCAATGCAATCAGTGAGCCGACGCACATCCTTGATCCGCTTGGGCACCTCAATCTGCTCAATAGCCTTGATCTTATCTGGATTCGCCTTGATCCCACACTGTGACACAAAGAACCCTAGAAGTTTGCCGGATGGAATGCCGAAGACACACTTCTCAGGGTTCAACTTGAGGTTGATCCTGCGCAGATTTGCAAATGTCTCTTCCAAATCTTGCACAAGTGTCGCCCTGTCCTTGGTTTTGACCACTATGTCATCCATATAAGCTTCCGTATTTCTATGTAGCTGGGGCTCAAAACCAATCTGGACTGGCCTTGCGAACGTCAAGCCAGCAGTCTTCAACCCGAAAGGCATCCGTAAAAATCAATATGTGCCACATGGGGTGATGAACGTTGTCTTCTCTTCGTCTTCTCTTGTTATGAAGATCTGGTGGTACCCCAACTATGCGTCAAGGAATGATAACAGATCACACCCGGCCGTGGAGTCAACAATCTGGTCAATGCGCGACAACGGGAAAGGGTCCTTGGGACAAGCCTTATTGATATCTGTGTAGTCAATACACAGCCTCCACTTCCCATTTGCCTTGTGCACCACCACCAGATTGGCCAACCACATTGGATGGAGTACTCCTCTCACCAAGCCTGCCGCTTCCAACTTCCTAATCTCCTTCATAATGAACTCTTGTCGTTCCAAAGCTTGCTTTCTGATCTTCTACTTGATGGGTCGCGCATGTGGACAGACAGCAAGATGTTGCTCAATCACCTCCCTAGGAACACCGGGGATGTCGGATGCTTCCCATGCAAACATGTCGACATTCGCCCACAGGAAGGTGACGAGCGTGCCTTCCTATTTGCTGTCTAGGGTGGAGCTTATGATGAAAGCCCCTCCCGTGCCATCCTCCTTGACGGGCACCTTCTTGGTCTCTGGTGGTGCAGCTCTGGATTTCTTGCTCTTGTTGGTAGAGCTCTCTGGCACGTCCTCGATGGGAGGACAACACTCCGAAGAGGCGCGCTTGCCAGAGTGGGTGCGAGAGGTCATGCCAGTCTTCTTCTCTCTCGGGACTCCAGCGGCAGGAGCAAGTGCCTTGGCGGCAGTCACTGCAGCTGCTTCCCAATAGAGTTGGTCGGCGCAGATCAGTGCGTCTTTCTTGTCGGAGGGGACGGTGATAATGGTCTGATACGTCTCCAACGTATCTATAATTTTTGATTGTTCCATGCTATTATATTATCTGTTTTGGATGTTTTACAGGCTTTATTATACACTTTCATATTATTTTTGGGACTAACCTATTAACCCAGAGCCTAGTTCCAGTTCCAGTTTCTGTTTTTTCCTTGTTTAGAGTATCGCAGAAAAGGAAAATCAAATAGAGTCCAATTGACCTGAAACTTCACAGAACTTAGTTTTGGACCAGAAGAAGCCCACGGAGTATCAGAGATGGACCAGGAGAGTCCCGAGCTGCCCACGAGGGTGGGGGGCGCGCCCACCCCCTGGGCGCGCCCCCTACCTCGTGGACAGCACGAACATCCACCGACGTACTTCTTCCTCCTATATATATCCATATACCCTAAAAACTTCGGGGAGCACAATAGATCGACAGTTCCGCCGCCAGAAGCCTCCGTAGCCACCGAAAACCAATCTAGACTCGTTCTGGTACCCTGCCTGAGGGGGGAATCCCTCTCCGGTGGCCATCTTCATCATCCCGGTGCTCTCCGTGACGAGGAGGGAGTAGTTCTCCCTCGGGGCTGAGGGTATGTACCAGTAGCTATGTGTTTGATCTCTCTCTCTCGTGTTATTGAGGTGATACGATCTTGATGTATCACGAGCTTTGCTATTATAGTTGGATCTTATGATGTTTTCTCCCCCCTCTACTCTCTTGTAATGGATTGAGTTTTCCCTTTGAAGTTATCTTATCGGATTGAGTCTTTAAGGATTTGAGAACACTTGATGTATGTCTTGCTTGGGATACCCGTGGTGACAATGGGGTATTCTATTGATCCACTTGATGTATGTTTTGGTGATCAACTTGCGGGTTCCGCCCATGAACCTATGCATAGGGGTTGGCACACGTTTTTGTCTTGACTCTCCGGTAGAAACTTTGGGGCACTCTTTGAAGTTCTTTGTGTTGGTTGAATAGATGAATCTGAGATTGTGTGATGCATATCGTATAATCATACCCACGGATACTTGAGGTGACATTAGGGTTTTGGTTGATTTGTGTCTTACGGTGTTATTCTAGTACAAACTCTATGATAGACTGAACGGAAAGAATATCTTCATGTTATTTTACTACGGACTCTTGAATAGATCGATCAGAAAAGATAACTTTGAGGTGGTTTCGTACCCTGCCGTAATCTCTTCATTTGTTCTCCGCTATTAGTGACTTTGGAGTGACTCTTTGTTGCATGTTGAGGGATAGTTATATGATCCAATTATGTTATTATTGTTGAGGGAACTTGCACTAGTGAAAGTATGAACCCTAGGCCTTGTTTCCAAGCATTGCAATACCGTTTACACTCACTTTTATCATTAGTTACCTTGCTGTTTTTATATTTTCAGATTACAAAAACCTTTATCTACCATCCATATACCACTTGTATCACCATCTCTTCGCCGAACTCGTGCACCTATACAATTTACCATTGTATTGGGTGTGTTGGGGACACAAGAGACTCTTTGTTATTTGGTTGCAGGGTTGCTTGAGAGAGACCATCTTCATCCTACGCCTCCTACGGATTGATAAACCTTAGGTCATCCACTTGAGGGAAATTTTCTACTGTCCTACAGACCTCTGTACTTGGAGGCCCAACAACGTCTACAAGAAGAAGGTTGTGTAGTAGACATCAAGCTCTTTTCTGGCGCCGTTGCCGGGGAGGTTAGCGCTTGAAGGTATATCTTTAGATCTTGCAATCGAATCTTTTTGTTTCTTGTTTTAGCACTAGTTTAGTTTATAAAAGAAAACTACAAAAAAATATGGAATTGAGTTTGCCTCATACGCTTCATCTTTTTAATATTTTTCATGAGTATGATGGAAAGGAAAATTGTTCCAAAGTGTTAGAAGTAGAATGCATTAAAATGTTTGGGACTAAATCTTTGAATGATGCGCATGATTGCAATGTTGTTAGTATGAATTCCTTGAATATCCATGATGCTAATGATATGCAAAGCCACAAGCTTGGGGATGCTATGTTTGATGAAGATGATATTTTTGTCCCCCAAGTTTTGATGAGCAAATTTATTATGATGAAAGAATCCCTCCTATCTATGATGATTATTGTGATGACACTTATTCTATAAAGAATAATGATATCCATGAAACATGTCATCATGATTTTAACTTTCAATTGGATTATGCCTCACATGATAGTTATTTTGTTGATTTTTCTCCCACCACTATTCTGAATGAGAAGAATTTTGCTTATGTGGAGAGTAGTACATTTTCTATGCTTGTGCATCATGAAATCAATGCTTTATGTGATAGTTATACTGTTGAATTCATTCATGATGCTACTGAAAATTATTATGAGGGAGGAATATATGCTTGTAGGAATTGCAATAATACCAAGTTTCCTCTCTATGTGTAGTTTTAAAGTTATGCTTGTTTTGCCTTCCTATGCTAGTTGATTATTGTTCCCATAAATTGTTTGCTCACAAAATCCCTATGCATAGGAAGTGTGTTAGGCTTAAATGTGCTAGTTATATCCTTCATGATGCTCTCTTTATGTTACAATTCTTATCTTTTATGTGAGCATCATTGAAATCATCATGCCTAGCTAGGGGCGTTAAACGATAGCACTTGTGGGGAGGCAACCCAACTTTATTTTTGTTCCCTGATTATTGCTCCTGTTTAGTAATAAATAATTTATCTAGCCTCTGTTATGATTGAGTTTTATGTTTTAATTAGTGTTTGTGCCAAGTAGAACCGTTGGGAAGACTTGGGGAAAGTCTTGTTGATCTTGCTGTAAAAAACAGAAACTTTAGCGCTCACGAGAATTGATGCCATTTTTATTGGAGATTGATATTTAGTTAATTCTTTTTGAAGATGATTAATAGATAAATTCTCACGTCTGAAAATTTATTTTAAAATTTTTTGGGGTTCCAGAAGTTTGCGTTAGTTACAGATTACTATAGACTGTTCTGTTTTTGACAGATTCTGTTTTTCATGTGTTGTTTACTTATTTTGATGAATCTATGGCTAGTAAAAAGTTTATAAACCATAGATAAGTTGTAATACAGTAGGTTTAACACCAATATAAATAAATAATGAGTTCATTACAGTACCTTGAAGTGGTGTTTTGTTTTCTTTCGCTAACGGAGCTCACAAGATTTTCTATTTTGAGTTTTGTGTTGTGAAGTTTTCAAGTTTCGGATTAAGTTTTGATGGATTATGGAACAAGGAGTGGCAAGAGCCTAAGCTTTGGGATGCCCATGGCACCCCAAGGCAAAATTCAAGGACACCCAAAAGCCTAAGCTTGGGGATGCCCCGGAAGGCATCCCCTCCTTCTTCTTCGTTCATCGGTAACTTTACATGGAGCTATATTTTTATTCACCACATGATATGTGTTTTGCTTGGAGTGTCAATTTATTTTTTTAGTATTTGCTTGCTTTTATTTAGAAAAATGTTTTGCATCTTTTATTTCAATAAAATTGGCATTGATAGCCTTTTACTATGCCTATTTTACAAGTCCACATGTTGCTGTTTGAAAACAGAATATTTACCGCTGTTGCAAAAATTCCCTAGAAAAGTCAGAATGTGATAAATTGTTGAAACCTTTTGCATAATAAGATCTGATAAATTTACTACAGTGGGAATTTTCTTTCGTAATTTTTGGAGGTAGGGAAGTATGGATCTTGCTTCATTCTTTACAGACTGTCCTGTTTAGGCAGATTGCTGTTATGTTTGCATTGTTTGCATATGTTTGCTTCTTTAATGATTCTATTTGAGGATAGGACTATTAAATATGCAGAGGCATTTAGTATGAAATGTTGAATAATAATTTTAGTGATTTTCTACAGTAGAGTATGATAAGGTTTTTGCATTGGTTTATACTAACTTATCTCACGAGTCCTTGTTGAGTTTTGTGTGGATGAAGCTTTTGAGATTTAGGGAGACCGTGATATGAGAGGAATTAAGGAGACACAAAAGCTCAAGCTTGGGAATGCCCAAGGCGTCTCAAGCGTCTAAGCTTGGGGATGCCCCGGTTGGCATCCCACCCTTCTTCTTCAACAACTATCGGTTAGTCTCGGTTGATCCTAAGTTTTTGCTTCTTCACATGATGTTTGCCATTCTTAGAATGTCATTTTATTTTGTTTTGCTTGCTGTTTGAATAAAATACAAAGATCTGAAATTATTAAATGTTAGAGAGTCTTCATATAGTTGCATAATTATTCGACTACTCATTGATCTTCACTTATATCTTTTGGAGTAGTTTGTTGTTGCTCTAGTGCTTCACTTATATCTTTTTAGAGCATGGTGGTTGTTGGGGATATTACTACTGGGCATAAACCGGCCTACCTGGGCTGGTTTAACTCCATCAGTAGTTCAAAGGTGTTAAAGCCCAAAGAGGCAGATAAAGGCCCAGGGCCCGTAGTCGGTTTACAACCTGTAGCCGTACATCAGCTTTGTGCACATACTTGTAATATGAGTTAGGAACAAGGAGAGACCAACCCGGATACGAGTATGAACCGGTGTTGGGACTCTCTGAACCGGCAGGCGTCACCCATGTATATAAGGGGACGACTCGGCGGCGGTTCAAGGACGACAGACAACGACTCGAGACATAGGTGAAGCTTATTCGCTCCCTATTCATCGAAACACCCATCAATTCCATCACAACTAGAAGTAGGCTTTTACCTTCATTGAAGGGGCCGAACTAGTATAAACTCTCTTGCGTCCTTGTGTCCGCTTTAACCCCTTCAAGCTAACCCGTAGCGATGGCTCCACGACTAAGTCCTTTCTCTAGGACATCTGCCGTGACAAAACCACGACAGTTGGCGCCCACCGTGGGGCTATCGCACGATGGTTTCCGGTTCTTGGAGGGCCGCTTTGAAGGACTCGCGGGCTATGCTGTAGGCCGGATGACTAAGAGTCATCGCGGCAGGCTCTACATCGACGATGCAGGCTGGGGCCCCGAGGCCGGCTCAGTTGAGTACGGGTACCGGGTCCCCTTTGGTAGCATTCACGTTTTCATTGGGAAGATCGGTGAACCGGGCCCTGAGCCGGACATCTGCACCGACCTCGTCGAGACGGCTCAGCGTGCGCAATCCGCCCGGGTTAAACCGGCCATGAAGCGTGCCTTCGTGGGAGTCATCCATGGAGGAAGTCATGAGGACGGATCGGGATTTCGCGGGGCGACTGTCATTTGTTCCGGTGACGAATCTTCGACCGGAGAAACTGAATCTCTTTATCAGCTACAAGATGGCCGGATTGGGAGCTGTTCCGATGGCGACAGTATTCCGGACCCCTCTGATCTGCCCAACCGGGTTGGAGTATTCATGGCCGGAACACAAGCAGCGCTTCATTCTTCGACAGCTGCGGCAACGATTTCCGGTTCAGCAGCAGCAACGGCCGCCGGGGCAGGAGGCCCTGTGCGCCCGCCGGCTCAGGTTCTATCAGAGCTATTTGATGCGTTGGCTGTGCTTATGGCGGAAGTTAATCCGCCAGATCAGGACGTTCACAATACGGAGATTGCAAAGGTAAAGTAACAGATCACCCAGGCCAAGGCGGATCTGGCGGCTGAGGACACCAGGATGGCCGCAGAGCGGGCTGCTTTAGACGCACAGGCCTACAGGCTTATGTTAGACCAGAGCGCATCACATGAAGTCATGAGGAGGAAGCACCGGTCCCGCTTACCTCCGGTTTTCAAGGCCAGAGACCTTTTCAACACTCCAGGGCCAAGAGCCGGCAATCCGCTGGAGGGGAACCGGGCAGAAGCCCCTGGGACCGGTGCACCGGTTCAGCCTCATCAAAACACCGTTGTGCCTCAGGCTGCTTTAACACCCCCGGGTCACTACTCCAGCCCAATGGACAATCTTGTTGCCGCTGCTGCACGGCTGGAGGCCATTCCAATTGAAGGTGACTCGCCACAGGCAGTAGAGACACGGCGGGTCAAGGAACTTCTGAGGACCGCTTTGGCCCAACAGGAAGCATACTCGTACAGCCGCGACCGAATCCACTCGACCCCTCGTCCAAGCCGGAGCTATAGCAGACATATGGATGAACCGGTAGTGTCGAGTAATGAACGACGTGGGGCACCCCGGGACAACAACCCGACGGGTGGTGCTGATGACGCTCAGGAAGTGGTGAACCGGGCCCGAGCGCGTAGGGAGGCCGAGTTAGCCGCACAGCATCAGGCTCGGCAGCTCATGCCGGTTCGTCCAACCATTTCGATCGAACCTGGTGTTACTTCTAGTTCTTTGGGGGTGCCTTGCCTCGTCCCCGCTTTACGCAACGTGCGCTTGCCCAAGGATTTCAAAGGCCCACGCAAGGTACCAAATTATACGGCGGATCAACCACCAGAGACATGGGTAGAGAGCTATGAGATGGCCATGGAGATGCTTGATGTGGATGACACGGCGTGTGCGAAATACTTCACCATGATGCTTGAAGGAACGGCCCGTACTTGGTTAAAAAGCTTGCCCGCTAATTCTATCAGTTCATGGGCCCAATTACGAGCCCGGTTTATCAACAATTTCAAGGATACCTGTAAACAGCCTATGTCGATAGTGGACTTAGCTGCATGCGTCCAGGAGGAAGGAGAGTCAACGACTCATTGGGTGCGCCGGGTTTCACAAGTGTTGCACTCCTCAGACCGCATCAACGCTGACACCGCAGTATTAACCCTAGAAGGCAACTGCCGGTTTGGGCCCCTGAAGTTGAAATTGGGACGGATGAAGCGTCATTGCACCGACATGGGGACCCTCATGGCCGCTTTGGTAAAATATGCTGATTCTGATAGTACCAAGGATCCCGAATCTGATGATGACAAGACAGGGAAGGGGAAGAAGAACAGCAGCTCCAAAGGTCAGCAGCATCACTGGGTAGGCAATGGCGGAGGAGGCAAGCGTAAAGCGGATGGCAACATGGATTTTGTGGCTAATACCAACGTACAGGACAATGGCCAGCGGCGCAAGGGTAGGCCGAAAAATCGTAGTGGAGCGCCCAACCCCAACCCAAACCGCCTGAACTATCTGCTAAGCCAGCCCTGTCCAAGACATGGGACGAAGGAGGAGCCAGCAAACCACCTTTGGAAGGATTGCTTTATTATGCAGGAGTTCAAAAATTCTAATAATTTCCGGTATGATCACGGATCTGGCGGTGGCTCAGGGTCCGGGCCGGGTTACGGTGGAGGAAGTTCCGGTTCAGGATTTAATGGTAATCCGGGCGGACATAATGGTCAAAATAGTCAGAACAACCAGGGTGGTTACAACCAACAGCAGCAACAGTCAGGTTACCAAAGCAACCCAAAGCAGTTGAGTAATGGGCAGTACCATGTCTTTACCACTAGCTTGGACAAGCGAGACCGGAAGGTTCAGAGGCGGGCAGTCAACTCTGTTGAACCGGCCACACCCCGTTATCTACGTTGGTCTGAACAGCCAATCATATGGAGCAGAGAGGATCACCCACTCCAGGTCGATAATCCGGGTCAGTTGGCTCTGGTGGTGGCGCCTCAGGTGGGAGGTTATAAGTTCACCAAGGTGCTCATGGATGGAGGGAGCAGCATTAACATCCTATACTATGAGACCTTCCGTCGTATGGGACTTACAGATAAGAATCTCAAACCGTCCAATACAGTATTCCACGGTGTAGTGCCTGGCAGATCAGCATATCCCGTTGGTAAGATAGCTCTTGAAGTGGCCTTTGGGGATGATCATGATTCCAGGTCGGAGACATTAACGTTTGAAGTGGTGAAAATCCAAAGTCCATATCATGCCCTGTTTGGGCGTCCGGCATACGCCAAGTTTATGGCTCGGCCCTGTTATGTGTATTTGCAGCTCAAGATGCCGGGTCACAAGGGGACAATAACGGTTCACGGAAGCCGCAAAATCGCTTTGGAATGCGAGGAAGGAGATGCGGCTTATGCAGAGTCGGTTTGTGCCACCGAGGAGTTGAAGTACTATAAAGACAATGTTGATCCGGCGGACATGACTCCGTTGAAGAAGCCAACTACGGAGCATGATCCGGCCCTGAAGTTCAAATCGGCAGCAGAAACTAAGCTTGTTGACTTCGTACCTGGCGATTCGTCCAAGCAGTTCAGCATTAGTGCCAACTTGGATCCGAAATAGGAAAGCGCGCTCATCGAGTTCATCCGTGAGAATCGGGACATTTTTGCATGGAAGCCCTCTGACATGCCAGGTGTACCGAGGCAACTCGCTGAGCACACACTTAATGTGGATCCTAAATACAAACCGGTGAAACAGTTCCTCCGCCGGTTTAACGAAGAAAGACGCAAGGCGATTGGAGAAGAGGTAGCCAGGCTCTTAGCAGCTGGTTTTATTGTTGAAGTTTTTCACCCTGAGTGGCTTGCCAATCCGGTGCTAGTCCTTAAGAAAAACGGCACCTGGCGTATGTGTGTGGATTACACAGATCTTAATAAAGCTTGTCCAGCAGATCCTTTTGCCCTCCCCCGTATTGATCAAATCATTGATGCTACGGCGGGTTGTGAGCGTTTAAGTTTTTTGGATGCATATTCTGGCTATCATCAGATCAAAATGGCAGTTAAGGACCAGGAGAAGACGGCATTCATAACTCCCTTTGGAGCCTTCTGCTATGTGTCTATGCCCTTTGGGCTCAAAAGTGCCCAGGCAACTTATCAACGGTGTGTACAAAATTGTCTTCACAAGCAGATTGGCCGTAATGTACATGCTTACGTGGATGATATCGTGGTTAAATCCAGGGAGAAGGAGACTCTAGTTGATGATTTGAAGGAAACCTTTGATAACCTAAGGACGTACAAGATGATGCTTAATCCGGACAAGTGTGTCTTTGGTGTACCGGCGGGCAAGTTATTGGGTTTTCTGGTGTCCAACAGGGGAATTGAGGCTAATCCGGAGAAGATCACAGCCATCACCTCCCTGGCTAAACCGAAGTGTATCAATGATGTTCAACGCCTGGCAGGCCGGATTGCCGCGTTAAGCCGGTTTATCAGCCGCCTTGGTGAGAAGGCGATCCCTTTGTATCAGATGTTGAAGAAGACGGATCAGTTCGTCTGGAGTTCTGCTGCTGATGAAGCGTTTGAGGACTTAAAGCGGCAATTGGCCAATCCGCCTGTGCTCGCCGCTCCCATTGACAAGGAGCCGTTACTGCTATATGTTGCTGCTAATGCTCGTGCGGTCAGCGTGGCTGTTGTGGTGGAACGAAAGGAGGCAGGTAAGGAGCATCCGGTTCAACGTCCGGTCTATTATATCAGCGAGGTACTCATTGAGTCCAAGCAAAGGTATCCGCATTGGCAGAAGCTGGTGTACGGAGTTTTTATGGCAAGCCGGAAGCTTAAGCAATACTTCCAAGGGCACCCAATTACGGTGGTCAGTTCTGCTCCTTTGGGAGATATCATCCAGAACCGGGAAGCAACTGGCCGGATTGCAAAGTGGGCTATAGAGCTGGGGCCGTACGGTTTGAAATATGTGCCTCGGACAGCGATTAAGTCTCAAGCACTTGTTGATTTCATCAATGATTGGACGGAAATGCAAGCACCTGAAGAAAAGCCGGATCATACGTATTGGACCATCCATTTTGACGGATCCAGGCAGTTGGAAGGCTCGGGGGCTGGAGTCGTATTAACTTCCCCACGAGGTGATAAGTTTTGTTATGTTCTCCGTTTAATGTTCCCTTGTACTAACAATGCAGCTGAGTATGAAGCCTTGCTCCATGGTCTTCGGATGGCTAAGGAGATGAATCTAAGTCGAGTTAAGTGCTTCGGTGATTCGGACCTTGTGGCTCAGCAAGTGTCTGGCACTTGGGACTCCAAGGACCCACTCATGGCAGCATATCGTCGTGAGGTGGATATTGTTGCAGGTTATTTCAGAGGCTATCAGGTGGACCACGTGGACCGGCGGAAAAATGAAGCGGCGGACGCTTTAAGCCGGTTGGGCTCTCAGCGCAAACCGGTCCCACCCAATGTTTTTCTGGATGTGTTGCACAACCCGTCGGTGAAGATCCCTGGTGAAGAGGATTTGGCCATTCCTGATCCGGAGGCTCAATTGGTGGCAGTTCTTCATGTTATTCCGGATTGGACGCTTCCTTATCTGGCGTACAAGAACCGGGGCGAGTTGCCAGAAGATGAGATTCTGGCCCGGCAGATAATCCGGCGATCCAAGTCCATGGCTGTCATCAACGGTGAGTTGCATCATTGCAGTGTATCAGGAGCTTTTCAACGTTGCGTGTCTCCTGAAGAAGGCCGTGAAATTTTGCGGGAGATCCACGAAGGAGATTGTGGTCACCACGCCGGTTCAAAATCTCTGGTGGCTAAAGCGTTTCGCCATGGTTTCTATTGGTTAACTGCTCATGCTGATGCGAAGGATCTGGTCAGACGATGTGATGGTTGCCAAAGGTTTTCAAGACGTGCTCATGTACCGGCTCAAGAATTGAGGATGATTCCAATTACTTGGCCGTTTGCGACTTGGGGGCTAGATATGGTTGGGCCTTTCAAAAGGTCCAAAGATAAGAAGACCCACCTCCTGGTGGCGGTGGACAAGTTTACAAAGTGGGTGGAGGCAGAACCTGTTAGCAAGTGTGATGCGGCCACGGCGGTTCAGTTCATCAAAAAGGTGATTTTCCGGTTTGGCTTTCCGCACAGTATTATCACAGATAATGGTACCAATTTATCCAAAGGTGCTATGAAGGAGTTCTGCGAACGGGAGCACATCCGGCTCGACGTTTCATCAGTGGCACATCCACAGTCCAATGGTCAAGCAGAAAGAGCTAATCAAGAGATCTTGAGAGGCATCAAGCCCCGGCTCATGGTTCCTTTGCAGAGAACGCCGGGTTGTTGGGTAGAAGAATTACCATCTGTGTTATGGAGCATCAATACAACACCCAACAGATCAACAGGATACACACCGTTCTTCATGGTTTATGGAGCGGAGGCGGTTCTCCCCAGCGATATCCGTCATGACTCACCTCGTGTCACGGCTTATGTTGAAGCGGACAACGAGACAGCACGACAAGATGCTTTGGACCGGTTGGATGAAGAGCGTGACATCGCAGCCGCCCGGTCGGCGATTTACCAGCAGGATCTTCGTCGTTATCACAGTCGCCGAGTCAGAACCAGAGCCTTCCAGGAAGGAGATTTGGTGCTTCGGCTCATCCAAGATCAGACTGATATGCATAAGCTATCCCCACCTTGGGAGGGGCCTTTCGTGGTCAGCAAGAATCTGCACAACGGGTCGTACTATCTGATCGATATTCGAGAGCATAAGGACTCACGTACATCAGAGGAGGAGACTAACAGGCCGTGGAATATAGCTCATCTTCGGCCTTACTATACCTGAGCCATTGGCTATACTTATGTACATACAATGTATATATTATGATTAAGTAAAATAAACCGGAACCTCAGCTAAAGCGGGGTATCTGTTCTTTTACATCATGTGAGGTTACACGGAGTTGCTCTAAAGCGGCCTCCGGTTTACCCCTTGAGTTCGCTTTGCTAAAAGCATCGTGTTATATCACTTGGAGGATTGGTCGTGTCCGAACCAATACCATGCCTCTTGATAGGCGAAAGCCACCAGATCACTTGGGGACTTGGTCATGTCTGAACCAGTCATGCCTCTTGATCGGCCTAAGGCCACAGAATCACTTGGGGGCTTGGTCGAACCCGAACCATGACCACGCCATTTGGTCGGCATAAAATGCCACAAGAATCACTTGGGGACCTGGCTAACTAGAACCATAGTTACACCTAACGGGAGCTTGGTCGTGTTTGGCCATGGTTACGCCATTTGATCAGCTTAAATAAGTCTTTTTTGGCAAACGTTTTTTTCGTTGCTTTTGCTTCATACTTTTCTTTGAAGGGGGTTTTTTGCTTTTTATTGTGTTTCTTAAACCGACAAATTTTTTTCAATTGACGGAACACAGTTCACGTCAATCCGGAGGCTATTTGACCGGTTTAATCCGCGTTGTTAACATCCTCTTATGGAGTAACACGGTATTTATCGTAACCCGGCACGGTTTACATGGTAAACCAGCGTCATATATATATACAGGAGCTGTTATCTCCTCCAACAGTATGGGTTTGCAAAACTCCGCTTCAAGATTGGCCAAGCCAACTTCACGCTCAATGACGGCAGGTATTATGTATCTCAAAATTTGGTCATACTTAAAATTTTGTTTTGATTTCATATATGCAGACATCATATTCCGCCTGACGGTACAACCGCGGTGGCACTTGACGAATTTTTCATTTCAGAAAGTGTTTTGGAAAGTTCATTGCCACAGGAAGAACAAATTATGCACGAAGGCATATCAACATCAAAGGTATCAGCTAGCCTATTACAAGGCAACATGGTGCCCATAATAATATAATTGTTTTTCGCGAAGAAGAGGCAGTTTTAAACCGGCGTCCGGTTCAAGCTTGGTCACCAGCCTGGCCTGATGGTTGTGGGTCGTCCTGCGCCGCTTCAGCCTCCGTATCCCTACCCAGTGGCTGGAAATCCACAGTTGTCCAGTCGATTCCCATTAATGCTTGAAAAACAGCTTCATCGTGGATCAGCAAGGACGGGTCAATATCGGGAGCGTAAGTATGCTTACGGATTGGAGGAATCAGATTTTCCGATTCATGGATTGGCGCAGCTATTCGCTTGTTCTGACTGTCATATTGCGCTTGATAACGAGACAAGTCTGCTTCCTCAGCCAACTGACAAGCTAGTGGACGCACCTCCCGGTTTATCGCTCGCAGATCCGCTTCACCGAATTCTGATCCGTCTTCCTTCAAGCTGGGATAGCCCTGAGCCGCTTCAACAGGATCAAAATCCGGCACCCAGGCTTTTGCCCGGATTAAAGCATTGATTGCGCCGGTTCGAGCAGCAGATTTCTTTAGCTCTTCAATCCGGGCAGGAAGCACCGACAGTTTCATCAGAGTATCTTGAATCAAAGTAGGCGCCGGTTTGTTATGAGAGGCGGTACAGATGATCCGCTGGGCACCAGTATACAATTGTTCAACCAATGTATAGGCGGCTTTTAGCTTCTTCCGTACATCTGACCCCAAGTGACCAATGCGTGTCCCTGAAATACCATAAAGGGTTAATAAGCCGGCGACTTTGTCAGAAGGCAGAGCCAATTCAGTAGGAAAACTGGCTTACCAAAGATAGCAGCAGTCATGGCATGCACGTGCCGCTTTATGCTGGTCAGTTCATCTGCCACTGGTTTTAGTGCAGCCTCAGCATCCTCTGCTCGTTTGATCAAAGCGGATTTCTCAGTGGCCCAGTCCGCCCGTTTCTTTTTGAAGTTTTCCTTAAGTTGTTCCATGGCGCTTAAAGCACTGGCCAATTCCTCTTTTGCTTTGGAGGTTTCAGCTTGTTGGGTTTTCAGGGCTTCTTGAAGATCGATGACTTGGTTCTCTTTCGTCTTCAGCTCCGCCTGCATGCATACAGATATATGCTTCAGCAAACTGGTAGAAGGATTCAAGTACCAACCACATAACAAGTTATGCGCTTAGTACTTGGGGGCTAATGCATATTTGATCTAAAGCGGCCCCCGATTTACCCCTTCATCTTTCGATTGTTTACAAAGTCCCAAGATCAATACAAGTATTCAACTTGGCACTTGGGGGCTAATGGCTATTTGATCATATATATTCTGATACGGCAGTTTCAATTACTTAAAGTACCGGTTTAACTACGCTAAAGTTGAACCGGCCCTTGGGGGCTACATCAGCAAATTTCAAAGCAACAAGATTTATATTATTTAAGTCCCGGTTTGAAAGAATATTCCAAACCGGCCCTTGGGGGCTAGGAGAGTCAGGAATGGAAGCATACAAGCAAGAAGGAGCATATGGAAATTACCTCATATTTGTCTTTCATCATGTTGACCAGACCGGCTTCATAGTCACGGCTGGTATACAGCCGGTTCAGATAGCCGGAATGGATATCTTGGGCGTTCAGAGCAGCGTAAGTCGTCAGATCAGCGTTCCACTTGCCTTTACCAAAGGCAGCAAGTTCTTCCTTGGCAGAATGTTTGGATAAAGCGACAGGATTGTTTGGCTCAGTATGGCCAGTACCAGTAATGACAACCTCATCATCTTTGGTACCGCCGGTTTGCACTGGAGCTGTTGGCTTGTCAGTAGGCTTTGCTGGACCGGTGGAGCTTTCAATCCGGATGGAACCTGTGGGCTGATGGGTAGGATCTGAGGTGTCAGTGGGTCTCTCTTCTGCAATAAGATCATCATCTTGTTGCGGTGGATCGTTGGGAATATCCTCAGGAATAGCCGCTTCAGCGTTGGGTGTCTTGTCCGCTTCAAGAACGACATCCTCTTCGGCCGCTTTGTCCAGGCGGGCCTTCTTGCTTGGCCTAGGTTTGGCCCTGAGAAGGATAACAAAATCAAATACAGAATATGTTCTAAGGCAATGTACTGCAAACATTGCAATAAGTATAGCTTACCCAAACACCGTTTTGAGCGGTGGGAGCTGAGTAGCCGATGACTCGCCAGAAGATGAGTGGGAAGTAACCTGATAATTGGAGTCAGACGGAGTAAGAGGTTGACGAAAGCAGCCCGCTTTAGGACAAGCACTGACAAGCAAATTAGAGACCTCGGAATGGCGTTTCCGAACCGGACTGTTCGGTAAACCGGCGGAGGTAACTACCTGGCCGCTGTGCCGGGTGGTGCGGCGAGCTTCGTGTTGTTGGGTCTTCATAAGAAGTTTAGGATCCAAATAAGCAAGAGGATGAGAAAATTTAACTTTCCGGTTTGCCTGACGGATTTTTTGTGAAGGCAAGGTTTCTGAATCGGAAGAGAGAATAATTACCTCGGCAACATCCGCGTGGCTGGCTTCGACATCATCCTGACAAATATCATCATCAATAAGACGCATGAAAAATAAACCAAGTGAGTCAAGCTCTACCTCAAAATCCGGATTATCAACCTCATCGTCAGGAGCCGGATTAGAAGAGGCGGTGGTTCTTTTCCTATGGGCAGTCTTCTTCACAGCTTTAGTCTTTTGCCGGGCTGCTCTTTCCGGTTTGTCTGGTTTTTCTGGCTTCTCCTGCGGCAGTTTTTTGCTCCAAAACGGATCATCGCCCTGATTATGCAGACACTGATATTAAAAACAATGACCAGACATATCAATAACAGATTCAGTAAAGGGAAAAGTCAAAGTCTTACAGCTGGCGGTTTGTTGGTGGCACAGAAGGGAAGCAGGCCGGTTCTGGCGCAGATGTGTTCCGGTTCATTCAGTATCTTACGCACAGCCTCTGTGATTTCTTCACCAGAGAGCTGGAGTCTTGAGTGTCGCAGTGGGTCATCAACACGATCAGTATACTGGCACATCAAACCGGAGCGCAGACTAAGAGGCAGTATGCTCCATGATATCCAACAGCGAGCAAGATCAACCCCTGTTAAACCGTTGGCCATAAAAGCTCTGAGCTTTGATAGCTGAGGAGCATATTTACTTCTCTCCTGTGCAGTCAATCTTTGTGGAGAAGGGTGTGTGTTGCTGAGCCGCTCCGGTCGAAAGCCAGGCAAGGGATTCTCACCAGCAGGGGAGGTGTCTTTGCAGTAGAACCATGTCTGATTCCATTCTTTGGGGTGGCTATGCAGTTTTGCGTGAGGGTATGTGACCTCTTTCCTTTTCTGAATCGCCACACCACCCAACTCCGTATTGGAGCCGTCAGTAAATTCAGTACAACGGTTTAGATGGAATAGGTCTCTGAACAGTTCCACTGTGGGCTCCTCTTGAAAGAACGCTTCACAGAGCACTTGGAAGTGACACATATTTGTAACAGAGTTGGGGCCAGTATCTTGTGGATGGAGCTGGAAATCGGCTAAGACATCCCGGTAAAATTTAGAACCGGGCGGCTTAAAGCCCCGGGCTAAGTGATCTACGAAAACAACAACCTCTCCTTCTCGAGGTGAGGGAGGGCATTCTTTGCCAGGAGCCCTCCAATGGATTGTATCCTTACTGCCTAAAGCACCAATCAGGACTAAATCGTCCAGTTCAGCCTCTGTGACGCGAGAAGGAACCCAATTGCACTCATACACTTGCTTGGCCATGACGGAATCTACAAGGTAAAAGATCCCGGTTCAAAAATGCATTGATTAAAATGCACTGGTATGTACAATGTTAAACCGGAAACAGCCCTATCTAAACCGGAGTTTCATGAAGCAACCTACATCTGGCGGTTCAACAAGGGGACTAATGGCATATACCGGTTTGGAAAATTTTCTATAAGGTTAAACCGCCTGACCTAAACATTGAAGCAATTGAGATTGCGGATGGTTAAGTATGCAGAAACAGGTTTCACAAGATCTTATTACGGCATTGGATCTGAAGCAAGTTCAGAAAATAAGAAAAATAGTCGAAGATCAAAGCAGAACAGTATTGAATCAATGAGCAGAAGTATATGTGAGATCTATGGTTTTGGGCAGGAAACTAGCGGCGGATACTGAAAGTTACCGCTACACAAAGCAAGGGTTTACATGTGCATCCAGGAGCTAATACATGAGTATGAACAAGTGATGAACACCGCAAGAACACGAAGCCCTAGATCAGATCTATATTGAGAAGAACAGAAGACCTACCAGAGCTGAGGAAAACGCGGAAGGTCGCCGCGGCTTTCTGGCGCGTTCAAGTTGATGCAGCGGCCAAGGGTGATGCAGAAGACGACGGCGGCGGCGGAGCTCTGAGACTGGCGACGCGAGGAAGACGAAGAGGAAGGGCACGAAGGGAAGAAAAGAAATGACCCTTCGGGCCTATTTATAAGGCAAAGGACATGTGTCAGGCGCGGGAATCAAGGGACCGCAGATTTTGGAAGTAGGGCGGTCACCTCGGTCATTGCGAATCTATTAAACAAGAAGATATCATGGATGTTTTCTTTATGACAGATGATGTCACGCCGGTTTACAGCAAACAGAGAAGATGACGTCACGGCGGTTCAACAACTACAAGAAGATGTTGAAGACGAAGATTTTTGCTAAGGATTGACATGAACCTGTTCAAATCAATCTGGGGCCTAATGTTGGGGATATTACTACTGGGCATAAACCGGCCTACCTAGGCCGGTTTAACTCCATCAGTAGTTCAAAGGTGTTAAAGCCCAAAGAGGCAAATAAAGGCCCAGGGCCCGTAGTAGGTTTACAACCTGTAGCCGTACATCAGCTTTGTGCACATACTTGTAATATGAGTTAGGAACTAGGAGAGACCAACCCGGATACGAGTATGAACCGGTGTTGGGACTCTCTGAACCGGCAGGCGTCACCCATGTATATAAGGGGACGACCCAGCGGCGGTTCAAGGACGACAGACAACGACTCGAGACATAGGCGAAGCTTATTCGCTCCCTAGTCATCGAAACACCCATCAATTCCATCATAACTAGAAGTAGGCTTTTACCTTCATTGAAGGGGCCGAACTAGTATAAACTCTCTTGCGTCCTTGTGTCCACTTTAACCCCTTCAAGCTAACCCGTAGCGATGGCTCCACGACTAAGTCCTTTTTCTAGGACATCTGCCGTGACAAAACCACGACAGTGGTGGTTTTATTTTGTAGAAATAGATGAACTCTCATGAGTCACTTATATTATTTTGATAGTCTCTAAATAGCATGGTAGTTTTCTTTGGTTATGTATTTAGTCCTAATATGATGGGCATCCAAGAGGGATATAATAAAAACTTTCATATAAGTGCATTGAATACTATGAGAAGTTTGATACTTGATGATTTTTTTAAGATATGGAGATGGTGATATTAGAGTCATGCTAGTTGAGTAGTAGTGAATTTGAGAAAAAAATTTGTTAAAGTTTGTGATTCACGTAGCATGCATGTATGGTGAACCGTTATGTGATGAAGTCGGAGCATGATTTAATTATTGATTGTCTTCCTTATGAGTGGCGGTCGGGGACGAGCGATGGTCTTTTCCTACCAATCTATACCCCTAGGAGCATGCGCGTAGTACTTTGTTTCGATAACTAATAGATTTTTTCAATAAGTATGTGAGTTCTTTATGACTAATGTTGAGTCCATGGATTATACGCACTCTCACCCATCCATCATTGATAGCCTCTCTAGTACCGCGCAACTTTCGCCGGTACCATAAACCCACCATATAACTTCCTCAAAACAGCCACCATACCTACCTATTATGGCATTTCCATAGCCATTCCGAGATATACTGCCATGCAACTTTCCACCACTCCATTTATTATGACACGCTTCATCATTGTCATATTGCTTTGCATGATCATGTAGTTGACATTGTATTTGTGGCAAAGCCACTGTTCATAATTCTTCCATACATGTCACTCTTGATTCATTGCACATCCCGGTACACCACCGGAGGCATTCATATAGAGTCATATTTTGTTCTAAGTATCGAGTTGTAATTCTTGAGTTGTAAGTAAATAAAAGTGTGATGATCATCATTATTAGGGCATTGTCCCAGTGAGGAAAGGATGATGGAGACTATGATTCCCCCACAAGTCAGGATGAGACTCCGGACTAAATAAAAAAAGGCCATAAAAAAGGAGAAAAGGCCTAAATAAAAAATGAGAGAAAAAGAGAGAAGGGACAATGCTACTATCCTTTTACCACACTTGTGCTTCAAAGTAGCACCATGATCTTCATTATAGATAGTCTCTTATGTTGTCACTTTCTTATACTAGTGGGAATCTTTCATTATATAACTTGGCTTATATTCCAATGATGGGCTTCCTCAAAATGCCCTAGGTCTTCGTGAGCAAGCGACTTGGATGCACACCCACTTAGTTTCTTTTTGAGCTTTCATACACTTATAGCTCTAGTGCATCCGTTGCATGGCAATCTCTACTCACTCACATTGATGTCTATTAATGGGCATCTCCATAGCCCATTGATACGCCTAGTTGATGTGAGACTATCTTCTCTTTTTTTGTCTTCTCCACAACCACCATTCTATTCCACATATAGTGTTATGTCCATGGCTCACTCTCATGTATTGCATGAACATTTAAAAAGTTTGAGAACATTAGAAGTATGAAACAATTGCTTGGATTGTCATCGGGGTTGTGCATGATTTAAATACTTTGTGTGGTGAAGATAGAGCATAGCCAGACTATATGATTTTCTAGGGATAGCTTTCTTTGGCCATGTTATTTTGAGAAGACATGATTGCTTTGTTAGTATGCTTGAAGTATTATTATTTTTATGTCAATATTAAACTTTTGTCTTGAATCTTATGGATCTGAATATTCTTGCCACAAGAAAGAAAATTACATTGATAAATATGTTAGATAGCATTCCACATCAAAAATTCTGTTTTTATCATTTACCTACTCGAGGACGTGCAGGAATTAAGCTTGGGGATGCTGATACGTCTCCAACGTATCAATAATTTTTTATTGTTACATGCTATTATATTATCTGTTTTGGATGTTTTATGGGATTTGTTATACACTTTTATATTATTTTTGGGACTAACTTATTAACCCAGAGCCCAGTGCCAGTTTCTATTTTTTCCTTGTTTTAGAGTATCGCAGAAAAGGAAAATCAAACGGAGTCCAATTGACCTGAAAATTTAAGATACTTATTTTTGGACCATAAGAAGCCCACGGAGTATCGGAGATGGACCAGTAGAGTCCCGGGCTGCCCACGAGGGTGGGGAGCGCGCCCCCTGCCTCGTGGACAGCCCGGAGATCCACCGACGTACTTCTTCCTCCTATATATATCCATATACCCTAAAAACTTCGGGGAGCACAATAGATCGGGAGTTCCGCCGCCAGAAGCCTCCGTAGCCACCAAAAACCAATCTAGACCCGTTCCGGCACCCTGCTAAAGGGGGGAATCCCTCTCCGGTGGCCATCTTCATCATCCCGATGCTCTCCATGACGAGGAGGGAGTAGTTCTCCCTCGGGGCTGAGGGTATGTACCAGTAGCTATGTGTTTGATCTCTCTCTCTCTCTCGTGTTCTTGAGGTGATACGATCTTGATGTATCGCGAGCTTTGCTATTATAGTTGGATCTTATGATGTTTTCTCCCCCCTCTACTCTCTTGTAATGGATTGAATTTTTTCCCTTTGAAGTTATCTTATCGGATTGAGTCTTTAAGGATTTGAGAACACTTGATGTATGTATTGTGTGGGATACCCGTGGTGACAATGGGGTATTCTATTGATCCACTTGATGTATGTTTTGGTGATCAACTTGCGGGTTCTGCCCATGAACCTATATATAGGGGTTGGCATACGTTTTCGTCTTGACTCTCCGGTAGAAACTTTGGGGCACTCTTTGAAGTTCTTTGTGTTGGTTGAATAGATGAATTTGAGATTTTGTGATGCATATCGTATAATCATACCCACGGATACTTGAGGTAACATTGGAGTATCTAGGTGACATTAGGGTTTTGGTTGATTTGTGTCTTAAGGTGTTATTCTAGTAAGAACTCTATGATAGATTGAACGGAAAGAATAGCTTCGTGTTATTTTACTACGGACTCTTGAATAGATCGATCAGAAAGGATAACTTTGAGGTGGTTTCGTACCCTACCATAATCTCTTCGTTTGTTCTCTGCTATTAGTGACTTTGGAGTGACTCTTTGTTGCATGTTGAGGGATAGTTATATGATCCAATTATGTTATTATTGTTGAGGGAACTTGCACTAGTGAAAGTATGAACCCTAGGCCTTGTTTCCAAGCATTGCAATGCCGTTTACGCTCACTTTTATCATTAGTTACCTTGCTGTTTTTATATTTTCAGATTACAAAAACCTTTATCTACCATCCATATACCACTTGTATCACCATCTCTTCGCCGAACTAGTGCACCTATACAATTTACCATTCTATTGGGTGTGTTGGGGACACAAGAGACTCTTTGTTATTTGGTTGCAGGGTTGCTTGAGAGAGACCATCTTCATCCTACGCCTCCTACGGATTGATAAACCTTAGGTCATCCACTTGAGGGAAATTTGCTACTGTCCTACAAACCTCTGCACTTGGAGGCCAACAACGTCTACAAGAAGAAGGTTGTGTAGTAGACATCATGGTCATCGGCCAAGGCATGTTCAGTGTATTGTAGGCGTAATGCGACGCCGCCATGAACTTGGCTAGTGCCCGGCGGCCGAGAATCCCATTGTAGGGTAAGGGGATCTCGGCTACATTAAAAAAACCTCAATGTCATGTAGTTTAACTCACTTCCAAACGTCACGGGCAGCGTGACCTTACCCTTCGGCTGACTCCTCCCCGGGTTGACCCCTTAAAACGTGCCCGTCTCTTCAAGGTCTCCATCAGGAATTTGCAGCCTTTTGATCACAACGGGCGAGATCAAGTTCAGACCGGCCCTACCGTCAACTAGCATCTTCGTCACCTTGAGGTTGCGTATTGTTGGCGAGACCAACAACGGCAAACACCCGACCGCAGTTGTGCGATCAGGGTGGTCCTCCGTGTCAAATGATAGGCATGCTGGACCACTTCAGCGGCTTCTGAGCATCGACCGATGGTTCCACTTTTGTGATCTCGTGCGCTCACTGCTTGAGCCGGCGGTGAGAGGTGTGCAGCGAGGCGCCACCGTCGACGCACATGGCCTCTGTAGCCTTCTGGAACTCATGCTCGCCGGACTCGTCGTCTTTGTCATGATCATCGTCTCCTTGCTCCTTGTCGCGGCCCCGAGCGGGCCTCTCTTGCTGGTTATCCTTTCCACGGCGACCTCCTTGGCCACCATGCTTCTTGCCAAATCCCTCGGCACCATCCCGGCCCTTCTCCTTGTCCCGCCTCTCATACTCGGCTTCTTGCTTCTCAACAAGCAGCTCGACTTGCCAGAAGTTCTGGAGGTCATGGCCCTTGGTGCGGTGGATCTTGCAATATTGCTTGTCGGAGCTCCCTGGCTTGTCGGCAGCCGCCAAGGCCTGGCAAGCGGCGCACCCTGCAATTTCCTTGTCGGGGTCGTCTGCCTTGGCCTTCTTGGTAGTGCCGGTGTCCTCGGATCCCTCGATGGCAAGCACGGTCTTGCCCTTGCGCTTCCTGTTATGGTGTCGGCCCTTCTTCGTCAGGGTGGTTGTGCCTTCATTTGTGGAGTCGGTTTCCGTGCCGGCGTCCTCGACAGGGTACTTCCTCCCCTCTTCAGCTCGAGCGTACCTATCGGCCAGAACATAAAGTTCGGCCACATCTTTAACCTTGTTCATCGCTAGCTCTTCACGCATCTTGCGGTTGCGCACATTCTAATGAAATGGGCTGATCACGGCGGCGAGATGAACATTTGGGATGTTGTACTGCACCCGGCTAAACCTCTGTATGTACTTGCGCAGGTTTTCACCTTCCATCTGGGGGGGATGATATGCAAATCGCTTGCCTGGCCATGAGCTTGGTGGCCTCCGGTGAAGGCACCAACGAACTCATGGCACAAGTCCGACCAAGAAGAAATTGAATCCACCGGCAAGTGCATCAACAACGACATAACGTTGGGTTTAAGCACCAACAAGAAGTAATTGCTAAGCACCTTGTCGTCGTGGGCTCCAGCAGCTTGCATCGCGATGGTGTAGATGCCGAGGAACTCCGACGGGTGTGTCTTGCCGTTGTACTTCTCGCCGACATCGGGCTTGAATGTGCGGTGGGAGGGCCACTGGAACTGCCGCAGCTCACGGGTAAAGGCCGGGCAACCCACCTTGTAGGGTAGGTCGCCAGAGCCTCCCGGTGCTGGGTGGTCCATAGTGGGCCCCGCCCGCCGATCTGATTGGTGGCATGCGTGGCGCCGACGCTCGATGGTGGTTCGAGCGTCCTCACGGGCTCGCACCCGAAGAACTTGGTGCTGATCGCGGTGGGTCCGTGGGTGAAACGATGCTATGGATATATTATCGCAAGCGTCATCATGGCGGACCGGCACCCGCGGTGATCGACGTGGGGGAGGAGAGTGCACCATGTCCGCAACACCTCCAATCCTTCCGCCTTTGGCACGTGGTGGCTCGATGGAGCGCTGGCCTGAGGGCCCCGCTGGTTGCGGCCTATCTTTGTTGGCAACGCCAATGAGGCTCCGGATGGTGGCTCTCCACTCATCGAGCTTTTCCGCAGCAGGAGGAAAGTCGACGAGCAACTGCGCGCACACCAAAGCTTCTGCCGGTGTGGGTGGCGGCGAAAGCTGCGTG
Source organism: Triticum aestivum (assembly GCF_018294505.1). NCBI lineage: Eukaryota > Viridiplantae > Streptophyta > Magnoliopsida > Poales > Poaceae > Triticum > Triticum aestivum. Next base: position 397,979,474 of record NC_057800.1, on the reverse strand, counting down.
GACCGTGACGCGCTCTGACTCCTAACCACATTAGAAGGAGCTCTATCACAGCCTAGCGGCCGCGTGCCGTTTTTGCCAGTGTCTCGGCGTGCATGCTGGCCTTCTACGTCCCACGGATGATGCACGTGACTCTTCCCATGGCGGCACCCAGGGTCACCAACGTGGTGACGCTGCTCCTCGTCTGCAACCTGGGAGGAGCGCGTCGCGGGCGCCGGTGTAGGTGCCTCAGAAGTCGACGCGCCGCCCCTAGAGGGCCCTACGCCGCCTGCGGGGGCCCGGCTCCGTCTTTGGATTTGGTGGCGTGCGGCACGTCGTCTCGCGCACGAACGATGCCACTCGCCAGGCTTTGGATGCCAGAGCGATGCAGGTGTTCACGGGCCACGCCTCAGCTTCCGTCCACGGACGCCCCACCACTCGCTCGCGCTGGTACGGGTCGCTCGGCCCCCAACGAACCGATCGCTGTGATCATCTTCTTCTTGGGAGCCATGCTAATGAAGAACTGCTAGACTAACTGCTAGACTGGATTTTTCACAACTGCGCACCCCCTACCTGGCGCGCCAGAGATGTTGGTGGGAAACGACACCTATGGAGTCACTGGGATCCCTTCTACAGTTGGCAGGCACGGGGTTGTGCAAAGAGCAGGTCTGGCGATTAGCACGCAAATCATTTACCCAGGTTCGGGTCGCGGAGATGCGAAAAACCCTAGTCCTGCTTTGATGTATATTTGAGTGTTCTTGTGTTCTTGAACTAGTTGCGATGTCTCTCTAGTACAAAAGATCCTAATCCCTCTCCAGTACGCCTCGGGCCTCCTTTTATAGACAAAAGGGGTCGCCACAGTGGCACAGCAGGAGGTAGAAAGGTATACAGTGGCAGAGTCTATCCTCTGGCATCGTCGGACAAACACATTTAATGCGCTGCTGCTACCTCTTGAGCATTGCGTTGGTTTTCCCTTGAAGAGGAAAGGGTGATGCAGTAAAGTAGCGTAAGTATTTCCCTCAGATTTTGAGAACCAATGTATCAATCTAGTAGGAGATCACGCTCGAGTCCCACACACCTACACAAACAAATAAGAACCTCGCAACCAACGCGATAAAGGGGTTGTTAATCCCTTCACGGTCACTTACGAGAGAGAGATCTGATAGATATGATAAGATAAGATTTTTGGTATTTTTATGATAAAGAGAAATAAAGATGCAAAGTAAAATAAACGGCAATAGAAATAACTAAGTGTTGGAAGATTAATATGATGGAAGATAGACCCGGGGGCCATAGGATTCACTAGTGGATTCTCTCAAGAGCATAAGTATTACGGTGGGTAAACGAATTACCGTCGAGCAATTGATAGAATTGAGCATAGTTGTGAGAATATCTAGGTATGATCATGTATATAGGCATCACGTCCGAGACAAGTAGACCGAAATGATTCTGCATCTACTACTATTACTCCACACATCGACCGCTATCCAGCATGCATCTAGAGTATTAAGTTCATAAGAACAGAGTAAGGCCTTAAGCAAGATGACATGATGTAGAGGGATAAACTCATGCAATAAGATATAAACCCCATCTTTTTATCCTCAATGGCAACAATACAATACGTGTTGTTTCCCTTTCTATCACTGGGACCGAGCACCGCAAGATTGAACCCAAAGCTAAGCACTTCTCCCATTGCAAGAAAGATCAATCTAGTAGGCCAAACCAAACTGATAATTTGAAGAGACTTGCAAAGATAAACCAATCATACATAAAAGAATTCAGAGGAGAATCAAATATTGTTCATAGATAAACCTGATCATAAACCCACAATCCATCAGAAATCGACAAACACACTGCAAAAGAAGATTACATCGAAAAGATCTCCAAGAAGATTGAGGAGAACTTTGTATTGATATCCAAAGAGAGACAAGAAGCCATCTAGCTAATAACTATGGACCCGAAGGTCTGAAGTAAACTACTCACACATCACCAGAGAGGCCATGGAGTTCATGTAGAGGCCCTCCGTGATCAATGCCCCCTCCGGTGGAGCTCCGGAAAAGGCCCCAAGATGGGATATTTCGGGTACAAAAGGTTGCAGTGGTGGAATTAGGTTTTCGTGGTGCTCCTGGATGTTTGGGGGGTATGTGGATATATATAGGAGGAAGAAGTAGGTCGGTGGAGCAACGAGGGGCCCACGAGGGTGGAGAGCGCGCCCAGGGGCTAGGCGCGCCCCCTGCCTCGTGGCCTCCTTGATTGTTCCTTGACGCCCACTCCAAGTCTCCTAGATCACGTTCGTTGAGAAAATCATGTTCCCAAAGGTTTCATTCTGTTTGGACTCCGTTTGATATTCCTTTTCGGCGAAACTCTAAAATAGGCAAAAAAAAACAACAATTTGGGTTGGGCCTCCAGCGGTTAGTAGGTTAGTCCAAAAAATGATATAGAAGTGTAAAATAAAGCCCATTAACATACAAAACAGATAATATAATAGCATGGAGCAATCAAAAATTATAGATATGTTGGAGACTTATCAAGCATCCCCAAGCTTAATTCCTGCTCGTCCTCGAGTAGGTGAATGATAAAAAAAGAATTTTTGATGTGGAATGCTTTCTAATATATTTCTCAATATAATTTTTCTTTATTGTGGCATGAATGTTTAGATCCGAAGGATTCAATATAAAAGTTTAATATTGACATAAAAATAATAATACTTCAAGCATACTAACTAAGCAATTATGTCTTCTCAAAATAACATGGCCAAAGGAAGTTATCCCTACAAAATCATATGGTCTGGCTATGCTCCATCTTCACCACACAAAATATTTAAATCATGCACAACCCCAATGACAAGCCAAGCAATTGTTTCATACTTTTGATGTTCTCAAGCTTTTTCAATGTTCACACAATAAATGAGCGTGAGCCATGGATATAGCACTATAGGGTGGAATAGAATGGTGGTTGTGGAGAAGACAAAAAGAGAGAAGATAGTCTCACATCAACTAGGCGTATCAACGGTCTATGGAGATGCCCATCAATAGATATCGATGTGAGTGAGTAGGGATTGCCATGCAACGGATGCACTAGAGCTATAAGTATATGAAAGCTCAACAAAAGAAACTAAGTGGGTGTGCATCCAACTCGCTTGCTCATGAAGACCTAGGGCATTTTAAGGAAGCCCATCATTGGAATATACAAGCCAAGTTCTATAATGAAAATTTCCCACTAGTATATGAAAGTGATATCATAGGAGACTCTCTATCATGAAGATCATGGTGCTACTTTGAAGCACACGTGTGGAAAAAGGATAGTAGCACTGGCCCTTCTCTCTTTTTCTCTCATTTTTTTATTTGGGCCTTCTTTTTTTCATCCGGAGTCTCATCCCGACTTGTGGGGGAATCATAGTCTCCATCATCCTTTCCTCACTTGGGACAATGCTCTAATAATGATGGTCATCACTCTTTATTTACTTGCAACTCAAGAATTACAACTCAATACTTAGAACAAAATATGACTCTATGTGAATGCCTCCGGTGTTGTACCGGGATGTGCAATGATGCATGAGTGACATGTATGAAGAATTATGAACGGTGGCTTTGCCAACAATGTCAACTACATGATCATGCAAGCAATATGACAATGATGAAGCGCGTCATAATAACGGAACGATGGAAAGTTGCATGGCAATATATCTCGGAATGGCTATGGAAATGCCATAATAGGTAGGTATGGTGGCTGTTTTGAGGAAGGTATATGGTGGGTTTATGGTACCGGTGAAAGTTGTGCGATACTAGAGAGGCTAGCAATGGTGGAAGGGTGAGAGTGCGTATAATCCACGGACTCAAAAATTAGTCATAAAGAACTCACATACTTATTGCAAAAATCTATTAGTTATCGAAACAAAGTATTACACGCATGCTCCTAGGGGGATAGATTGGTAGGAAAAGACCATCGCTTGTCCCCAACCGCCACTCATAAGGAAGACAATCTTTAACTAATAATAAAGCAAACTGGGTTTCTTTCGTTCGTCATGGCATTTTTCAGAAAAGTCCCGCTATTTCAGAGAATTCAACCCGTTGTCATGTGTTAAGTTAAAACGATGTTATTTTCATATTTTATACAAAAGTCCCTGTCTTTTCTTGAAATCAACCCGCCGTCCGGATTTAAGTCACACCCGAACCATTATTTTACATTTTTCGAAACCCCCCTGATGTTTTAGGTAATTCATCTATGGATCATATTTAAGTCAAACAAATGCCTTTTAAAATCATCCATATCTTTTAAACCGTAACTCCGATATGAACATGTTATATATGAAATTTGATTAGAAAAATATGTAGAATATGAATATGAGATTATTTTTACCTGTTAAGTATTTTTAAATATTATTTTGGAATATATTTGAGTCAAACCAAATGATTTTCTAAATTATTTGTATCTTTTAAACCATAACTTCGATTTTAACATATTATATATGAAATTTTATTAGAAAAATATGTGGAATCTAAATATGATGTTAATTTTACATGTTAAATATTTTTAAAATATTGTTATGGAAGCAAACTTATAATTTATAGCGCAAGATTCGTTTTTTATACTGATGGCGATCCGGATTGCAAATAAACACCCCATTATAACCATGTCCAGAAAAGAAAACATCGATAACTACACATGCATACCTTTGAAAAATGTCGCAGGGGAAAACAATAGATTTCTCATTGCGAGAGTGAGACAAAGCGAGCGAGAGAGAGAGAGAGAGAGAGAGAGGAAGGAGAGAGAGAGATGAAGGAGAGAGGGAGAGAGAGACACCTTAGGATTAACCATATTCAACACACATTTTTTCTTGTTTTGTGTGAACACCGAGGCCATCGCCGGCGAGGGTGAGAAGGAGGATAAGCGGCAACACAAATATGATTCCTCGCAAAAATAAAGGAGATGGGCCTATTGTGGTCTTGAGTGATGGTTGTTGAGTTAAGAGCATGTGTTATGTTTTCTCTCCCGTTGCAATGCACGGGCTCTTTTGCTAGTCAATAAATAAATCATGCTCCGACTTCAACACATAACGGTTCACCATACGTGCATGCTACGGGAATAAAAAACTTCAACACAAGTATTTCTCAAATTCACAAGTACTCAACTAGCATGACTCTAATATCACCATCTCCATATCTCAAAACAATTATCAAGTATCAGACTTCTCATAGTATTCAATGCACTTCTATGAATGTTTTTATATTATTCCTAAAAGAAAATTTCTATGTTGTTCTAAAGGACTCTCAAAATAATATAACTGAAGCATGAGAGATCAATTATTTCTATAAAATAAAACCACCGCCGTGCTCTAAAAGATATAAGTGAAGAACTAGAGCAAAAACTATATAGCTCAAAAGATATAAGTGAAGCACATAGAGTATTCTAATAAATTTCAAATCATGTGAGTCTCTCTCAAAATGTGTGTACAGCAAGGATGATTGTGGTAAACTAAAAGCAATGAATCAAATCATACAAGACGCTCCAACACATATCATGTGGTGAATAAAAATATAGCTCCAAGTAAAGTTACCGATGGACGAAGACGAAAGAGGGGATGCCTTCCGGGGCATCCCCAAGCTTAGGCTTTTTGGTGTCCTTGATTTTTACCTTGGGGTGCCATGGGCATCACCAAGCTTTGGCTCTTGCCACTCCTTGTTCCATAATCCATCAAATCTTTACCCAAAACTTGAAAACTTCACAACACAAAACTTAAATAGAAAATCTCGTGAGCTCCGTTAGCGAAAGAAAACAAAACACCACTTCAAGGTACTATAATGAACTCAATCTTGATTTATATTGGTGTTACCTACTATATTACAACTTCTCTGTGGTTTATAAACTCTTTTACTAGCCATAGATTCATCAAAATAAGCAAACAACACACGAAAAACAGAATCTATCAAAAACAGAACAGTTTGTGGTAATCTGTAGATAACGCCAAATTATGGAACCCCAAAAATTCTAAAATAAATTTCTGGACGTGAGGAATTTATTTATTAATCATCTCCAAAACGAATTAACTAAATAGCACTCTCCAAATAAAAATGGCAGCAATTCTTGTAAGCGCTAAAGTTTCTATTTTTTATAGCAAGATCAACAAGACTTTCCCCAAGTCTTCCCAACGGTTCTACTTGGCACAAACACTAATTAAACACAAAAAACACAACCAAAATAGAGGCTAGATAAATTATTTATTACTAAACAGGAGCAAAAAGCAAGGAATAAAAATAAAATTGGGTTGCCTCCCAACAAGCTCTATCGTTTAACGCCCCTAGCTAGGCATAAAAGCGAAGATAGATCTAGATATTGCCATAATAATAGGATAGATCATGAAAACTCATTTCATATTCTCTATGTTCAGCAGCAAGTTTTCTTTGAGGCAAGAAAAAGTAATCAAAAGGGCTAAATTTAATGGGACAGAAGTCCCCAAGATCAATTTTGGGAGCTATAGGTTCCTCCTTTGGCCCTTCATATTGCACAACCAATTCATCATTATAAGCATTCTTTTGACAAAACCTCGTAAGCCTATACTCGAGAGAATATCCTAGCTCATTATTTCGAATAGAAAAATCATTATTAAGTTTGGAAATTCTATCAACTAGAACATTGGTAGGAACCTTTTTTCTAAGGTTCTCATTAAAAGCAACAAAGTCTAGAGATTTAAAGCGCATTATTTCCTCTTGATCAAAGAGGACTGTCTCTATGAGAGGACGGCCATCGTCCACCCTATAGTGTGCAAAGATTTCTTTGGACTCTTTTATTATAAATCTGAAACCATGAGCAAAAAATATAGTAGTGGCACGCTTAACAGAAGAATGCTTAATATTAGAAAATTCTAGGAAAATCCTTTGTATGCAAGGATGCATGTGCATAAATGGCCTTTCAAGTTCAACTAGAAGCATGGCGATAGCGTCCGCAAGACTACTAGTTCTATGAAGAATAGAACTACCCATAAAAGGCAAAGCACTAGCACAGGTAAAGAAATCTTGGATAACTCCTTTTCCAATAATATTACCATACTGATTCAGAATTTTTTGTATGTAAGATAGGGGGTTCTTCAGCAAGAGCATCAGAATTTTCCATGTTATTATTATTGTCCATATCCACAATAATTTCCCCAATTTCAGACATAACGGTAGAAAGTGCGAGGAGCAAAAGAAAGAGGGAGGCGAACAGAAAAGAGAGGGCGAATAAAACGGCAAGGGTGATGTGGGGGAGAGGAAAAAGAGAGGCAAATGGAAAATAATGTAATGCAAGGGATAAGAGTTTGTGATGGGTACTTGGTATGTCTTGACTTGTGAGTAGACTCCCCGAAAACGGCACTAGAAATGGCTCGTTGTCGGGAGTCAAATATTGACTTAACTTGGCGCGAATCTCCCCGGCAACGGCGCCAGAAATCCTTCTTGCTACCTCTTGAGCACTGCATTGGTTTTCCCTTGAAGAGGAAAGGGTGATGCAGTAAAGTAGCGTAAGTATTTCCTTCAAATTTTGAGAACCAAGGTATCAATCCAGTAGGAGATCACACTCGAGTCCCACGCACCTACACAAACAAATAAGAACCTCGCAACCAACGCGATAAAGGGGTTGTCAATCCCTTCACGGTCACTTACGAGAATGAGATCTGATAGGTATGATAATATAATATTTTTGGTATCTTTATGATAAAGAGAAATAAAGATGCAAAGTAAAATAAACGGCAATAGAAATAACTAAGTGTTGGAAGATTAATATGATGGAAGATAGACCCGGGGGCCATATGTTTCACTAGTTGCTTCTCTCAAGAGCATAAGTATTATGGTGGGTAAACGAATTACTGTCGAGCAATCGATAGAATTGAGCATAGTTATGAGAATATCTAGGTATGATCATGTATATAGGCAACACGTCCGAGACAAGTAGACCAAAACGATTTTGCATCTACTACTAGTACTGCACACATCGACCGCTATCCAGCATGCATCTAGAGTATTAAGTTCATAAGAACAGAGTAACACCTTAAGCAAGATGACATGATGTAGAGGGATAAACTCATGCAATATGATATAAACCCCATCTTTTTATCCTCAATGGCAACAATACAATACGTGTATTTTCCCTTTCTGTCACTGGGATCGAGCACCGCAAGATTGAACCCAAAGCTAAGCACTTCTCCCATTGCAAGAAAGATCAATCTAGTAGGCCAAACAAACTGATAATTGGAAGAGAATTGCAAAGATAAACTAATCATACATAAAAGAATTCAGAGGAGAATCAAATATTGTTCATAGATAAACTTTATCATAAACCCACAATTCATCGGATCTCGACAAACACACCACAAAACAAGATTACGTCGAATAGATCTCCAAGAAGATCGAGGAGAACTTTGTATTGAGATCCAAAGAGAGAGAAGAAGCCATCTAGCTAATAACTATGGACCTGAAGGTCTAAAGTAAACTAGTCACACATCACCGGAGAGGCCATGGAGTTGATGTAGAGGCCCTCCGTGATCAATGCCCCCTCCGGCAGAGCTCTGGAAAAGGCCCCAAGATGGGATCTCTCGGGTACAGAAGGTTGCGGCGATGGAATTAGGTTTTCGTGGTGCTCTTGGATGTTTGGTGGGGGTACGTGGATATATATAGGAGGAAGAAGTAGGTCGGTGGACCAACAAGGGGCCCACGAGGGTGGAGGGCGTGCCCAACGGGGGTAGGCGCACCCCCCCTACCTCGTGGCCTCCTCGATTGTTTCTTGACGCCCACTCTAAGTCTCCTGGATCACATTCATTGAGAAAATCACGTTCCCGAAGGTTTCATTCCGTTTGGACTCCGTTTGATATTCCTTTTGGGCGAAACTCTAAAATAGGCAAAGAAATAGCAATTTGGGCTGGGCCTCCGATTAGTAGGTTAGTCCCAAAAATGATATAAAAGTGTAAAATAAAGGCCATTAACATCCAAAACAGATAACATAATAGCATGGAGCAATCAAAAATTATAGATACGTTGGAGACGTATCAGCTGCCAACGTGCCCCTCTTGCTTTATTGGGGACGGCAAAGAAGCTCATCCCAGCTGTCATTGCCTCACCTGGCTCCGATGCACGTCCAAGATGAGGAGGCGTTGTAGCACCACGTTAGCTGGCTGCTGGGCTGGAGCAGTGGTGGAGCCTTCACAAAGATCTGCATGCCACAACGCAGGTGCTTGCTGAGTTGGTGTAGAGGCCGCGCGCTGCCACACAGATGCCTGTCCAGCTGGTCGAGCTGGCAGCTGCATGGGAGCGGCGGTGGAGTCTTGGCTGGCGTGGGCCTGGCTGCGGCCCCGCAGACGTCCTCGGCAAGGGTCTTGCCGAGGGCCCGGCAAGGGTCCTGCTGCATAACCGTGGTCGTCCACGGCAAGGATCTTGTTGGGGTTATCGTGGATTTCCTTAGCAAGGATCTCACCAAGGATCGTCGTCTTCTGGTTCTCATCTGATCTGGTGTATTTATGATCTGTACAAAGATCTACATGCCACCACGGAGGTGCCTCCCGAGCCTTGGTTCTAGTGTGGTCGATGGCGTCGGAAACCCTTGGGCTCAAGGGTGGCGCGCTCTACTAGCATCAGGCAAGTTGCCCCGGCAAGGATCTTGCCAGGGCCGCGGAAACCACCTCGGCAAGAGTCTTGCCGGGGGAGTCCACCTCGCCATCTTGCTCTCTTTGCGCCCCTGGTCTTGGCGTTGCTCTTGCTATCTTGTGCTCCGGCATCCCTCCTCTGCTCTGCTTAGTGCGGCCGTGGGTGTGGCGCTGACTGCCCGCGCACAAGTAATGGGGTGCAAAAGGAGAGCCCCTACTTTTGTACACCGGCACTCGTCTATGTCACTATTACTATGTAATAGTTACCTCTATTTAGAATGTCATTCTCGTCTGTTTCATGAGAGTCTGAGCGCTGCAGATGGGTGCGTTTTGGTGGTGTAGCAAAACTTCTTATGAAATATCATGTCTTGCTGTTTATGTCAGCAGTAGTCACTAGCCAGTGTTTGAATGTTGTATATATCTTTGTTTCGAACATTTTATTATCTCGAACTGCTCATGGGCTAAATGAGGGCATCACCATTCTCAAGTGTTCAGAGTATATCTCCTTTTTTCAAGTTATAATTTGAGATCAGTGTCTTATCGATGATGTATACTTGTTTGGGCCCGTGAGGTGTCGTTGGATATGGGCCGAGTAGTAAGGCAATGCTAAACATGTCAATTATGACTCTCACACCCGGCTCTCAAAAGATCCTCAAAAAAGGTCGGGCTCTCAAAAATGAAGAATTGGGACTCTTAGGCCGACACATGGGCACCACCGGTGTTTTCGTGCGCTTGCGCCCTGAGAGCATATTGGCGTGTGTTCAAAATTCATGCTACCTTTTCATCCCCAATCTCCTGCCCCTTCCTCACTTCTGGAATCTTGATTCCTACTCCAGTTCCCCCAAATCCCCCTCCTGTACTCCCTGTACTCAAGCGCACTATCATGTCGCCGATGAACGCGGATCTTCGAGCCGTAGATCCTGAGGTATGTCCTGCCTTCAGGCGCTGTGTGCTGTCGCTCAACAGTGGCATGGCAGCGCTTGACGACCAGTTTGCCGGCAAAGTGCTGATGGTAACCATCAATGGTGACCGGCCGCCCGTCTCGCCAGACGACCTTGTCAAAGCTCTTGGCATTGCGCACGACATCCAAATAAGTGACTTTCTTGTCGAAGTTTGTCCGCCACTGGCTGATTTCTTCGTCAGGTTCCGGACAACTTTCGACTGCGGTCATGTGTTCGAATCTTCCCGGCGTTTGTTCTGCGACGGCATGTTGGTGAGCTTTGATCGGTGGCACCCAGGATGGGGCTCGGTGCCCTCTGAGCTTGAGTTTTTAACAAAGATTACCTTCCACGGCATGCCTCGACATGCTTGGAATAGCGAGTCCATGAATGAGCTTATCAACAACCTTGGAGGTGAGCTCGTAAGTATGTTTTTTTCCTGCAGATAGCTGGGCTCTGACGGTTATGGCATGGATGAAGAAGCCGTCCACCAAGGCCGCCGCAGACCACATTAGGGATGTACGTGTATCGAGTGTTCGTGCATGTCTAAGAAGTGGTCAATCCATCAATCGAAGTCCCGCCGCCGCCGCTGGTGCCCGGGTCCATCGACGATGTCCATTACAGGAGCCAACGTCTGACTTTCCCCGTGTTGCTCGGAACGATGGATAGCACAGGGCCTACTCCATCGTGCGGTGGAGGCCACTGCTTCTTTGGGAGAAGAGGCAGGGCTCGCTGCCTAGATGTGCTCTAATTTGAGGTAATAACTGAATCTTGTCAGATACTCCCTCCGTCCGAAAATACTTGTCATCAAAATGGACAAAAGGGGTGTATCTAGAACTAAAATACATCTAGATACATCCCCTTTTATTCATTTTGATGATAAGTATTTCCGGACGGAGGGGGTACTAGTTCAAACCGAGCTATGGGTGTGAAGCACTGATGTGCGAGTACATTTGATTGTGACATGTTCTTTTTTTTACTTTTTTTAGAAAGGGTTGTATGTTAACTTAATGTTTTAGCAGAACTTATATGTTGTGTTGTATGTCTGTTTTCTTTGCATGACATTCAAGATATTTCCCCGTCATTGATAAAGAAAATGAACCGTTATGTACGAGTTCGTTGGTTTCAACATAGCCCTACCCATAGCGATCCACTGCTTCCACCCTGATTGTGCCGCCTGCGTGAAATTTTTGTAGGCAAGTTCAGTGTGCTATGATGTTCTATATGATTGTGTCAACTATATAAGTTTTTACTGAGCATCAGCAATGCATATGGCTGAAAGATGTATTTATGAGCATTGACCGATGGGTCTCTCTCTCTCTCACACACACACGCACAAGTGGGACCCATTGAATTATTTCTTCGCTCATGACAGCTTTTAATTAGGTTCCATTGTACTTAACTTTTTTCCTAAGTTATTAATTGAGCTCAGTGACTTCAACAAGTTGTACAGAAGCCTTGTTTGGGCCTTTCCAGTGTCGCTAAATGTGGGCTGAGTAGCCATGTAAGTTTGTACTGTACTACACATGCCTTTTTTTTCAACATCAGCAATCCAACTGGGCCGACAGTTGTACACAATATCCGGGTCAACTTGTTATTCTCTGCCCCGCTAGGATGCAAATCTTTCCTAGGAGGGATGCATTAGGCTTGACAAGAAAATGAGCTTTAAGAAATAATAAATGGGATATAATTATAAAAATTGGGCAGTAACTATAAAAAAATGCACCAAACACATAATTAGTTAAAATATATTATTTTTGGAATTTGAAAATTTTAATTTCATTACTTGTTGCGCGCAATATTTCGTTGGATTTTTACGTAATACAAATTTATTTTGAAATTATATTTAATCTGACTAGAAATATTGGGATAAAAATATTTCGGATCCCATCAAAATGTGGGAAATTTTATTGAATTCTGTTTTGAGCGGTTGGTTGAAATTATTAATCGTTGTCCTAGCTAGAAAATGGGTTGTACTTTTAACAACCTATAAATGGGCTGCAGTAAATTCCATTAGAATTCAAAAATGGGTTGTACATTCATACAAATCGCAAATGGGCTATATGTTCTTTGCCACACACTTGTGGGACTACTAAGTTGACGCGTCCCGTAAAAAAACGAAAACTAAGTTGATGCTTATGTAAGGCTTTGTCAACTTATAGTCAACACACAGTTCTAGCAGCAGTGGCTGTTGGATGTCCATCCAACGAATGTCGTGCTTCTTCTTCAATCTCGGATAATCTTGCTTCAGCCGCCCAAAAAATGATTCCTCTCCCTGACATCTGGGGCGCACCGTTTCGGAGGCTGACCTGTGGGCCTACTAAGTTGATGCATACCAAGGGCTTTGTCAACTTAGTCAATATAAATGATTCTAGCTGCAGTGACCGTACGATGTCCATCCAACGGCCGTCGTGCTTCTTCAACCTCTGGTCTTCTTGCTCCAGCCGCCCAAACCAGCGCCGGTCGTGCCGCCTTCTCCTGCCTCCCATGTCTGGCTGTGCTGCCACCGCTGGCCATGCCATCCCTCTATAATCACCCACACCTCTTGTTATTCTTCGGTGACGACAGCCTCACACCGCAGCCGAAGCAGTCAACCCACGTACTCCCCTCCATGTGGGCATCCACTGCCGTGTCTTCCCCACCTCCATGTTGTTCCCTTCCTAGGCCTCGCCATCGTCCATCACCTTGGTGCTCTCGGCGCGGCGTGGTCAACATGGTCATCGGAGGACAGCCATCGGAAGATGACTTTAGGTCGTGAGGCTGACAGCTGGAACCACCAGCTAAATCATTGAACACCAGGAAGTGCCTCCTTATTACTCGCAAAATAAAAATGATTCCCCCCCTGACAGCTGGGACTGAGCAGCTATATCTTCGCACGCAAGGAAGTGCGTTCTTATCATCCCTGACCGTTGGGATCCACCTAGTCAAAGTGTACGTAGCGTTGTCTGTCTGGTCGCGAACATGTACGTACATACTAGTCGATCGGTCTCTCTGCAAGTATGAATCGTGGCCGAGTAAGTAGCGGCATGTGTCATTGTAGAGCACCCGACATAGCAGTTCACACAGTCCTCTCTAAGTCCTGTACACATGGTACAACCACATGACAAAAAATAGGGCCACATACGTACATACGGGCGGGGTCTCGAGCACGTACTCGCGCATATAAATATGGATGGCCAAGGCTTGTGTACATGGAGAGGCCACGGATGGCAGCAATGACGTCTTGTTCATCGGGCAGCGAACCAGCTGGGTCGGAATGGAGAAACAGTGTCCTTTTCTTTGGGAGGCAACCGACTGGGTCAGAATGCGTCGTGTTCATCGTGAGCCAACCGGCTTAGATGGAACAACTGATCGAAATGAGGCCAGTCATACCGCAGAATGGAGGAAACGGACTTGTGTTGGAGCGCTACGGTCGAAACGAGGCCTGGCGTACCGCAAAACAGAGGAAATGAACTTGTGTTGGAGTGCTACGGTCGAAACGGAGGTCCTGTTCATCGGGAGGGGTGTGGCGTACCGCAAAACGGGACTCCACGGGCTATTGTTCATCTCCAATGGTGACTGCCTCCACAGGCTACTATTCATCCACCGTCGACCTCCTCCAGCCTCCACCTGCGACTGTTCATCCACGGGCTCCTGTTCATCCAGTCTCCACTGCTCCTCCACCGACTACTATTCAACCAGCCCTCTCCAGGGGGTCCTGTTCAACCACCCCTTCACGGGCTACTGTTCAACCAGCCCTCCACGGGGTCCTATTCATCCAGCCCATCACGGGGTCCAGTTCATCCACCCCCAACCGGCTCGATCGATCGGGGTCCTGTTCATCCAGTGGCAACACCATGGGGTCCTATTCATCCACCCCCACCGGGAACTATTCATCCAAACCCCCAAACAACGCTCACTGTTCATCAAGGGAAGGAGGCAACATGGTTCGATCGGCTTCAGTTAGCAGCAGTAGCGAGGGAATCGCTCGATCACGTTCAGTTAACAGCCAGATCGATCAATTGCTCGGGTTCAGTAACGCGTAGCCTGCAGTGTAATCGCTCGGGTTCAATAGGCAAACGCCTCGCTCGGGTTCAGTTAGAGCCCAATGCCTCGCACCCATGCGCGTGTACGAGAGAAACGCGCATCGCGTGGCCCCCGACCACCCACCGTAACCGGGAACTCCCTGTTATTTTCCTCGCCCTCGCTTCTACCACGGTTTTTTTCCATCATGGACGGTCCAAAGAATGTCATGCAACTGCGTCTCCAAGCCGCCTAGGATGAAAAGCCCATTTTCTGACATGATTTTTTGTCATAGAAGTAGGAGCCCACCACATCTATGATGATACCGGGTTTTGTCATAGTTATCGTCATAGAAGTGTCATAAGCATGATATAATTTTTTTTCCGTTCGGCCCAAAATGTCACGGATGTGTCTTTTTATTGTAGTGAATGGAGGGGCGCCTTTATATGAGTGCAAACTGCATTGCATTCACATCATGCCGCCTCTTTTCCCGGTCCTCCTCCCACTACTTCCCTCATGCATTCACAATGCTAATTGAAGGAGGATGCATCATTGGCCGTTCAACATTTCAGGAACCGCTACCTTCTCCCTCGTCTGCATTAAAGCCATATCGAGAACTGCGCCGCCTGCTGTCAAATCGAATAGTACTGCGTCGCCTGCTGCACGCCCGACTGAACATGCCTCCTTGCCTCCATCAAATGCCTCTGTTAAACTCGCATGCAAACCGGGAAACCTACTCTGGCCACACATCCGTTCATGAGCGGGCTGGAATTAAATGCAACGTCGGCCGAGCTCCTCCCGTCCGCCCTCAATTTAAATGAGGCCAGACGGCGGCCAAGCTCCTACCGTTTGCACTCTATTTAAATGAGGCCAGACATACAAGGGGCAAGAATCGCACACCTCCGCCGCTCCCCCGTCTCCTCCTTCACCATTTTCTCCACTCTTTCGATGGCTTCCGAGGAGCCGTTCTCCGGCATACTATCCGGCTGGGTGGCCCGCCGAGCCCTCCGGATATGGGTGAGGCCGCTCGGTGCTTCACCAACCTCGCTCGGCCCGACGGAGCCAGTTGCAGCCCCAAGCCGGCGCGTGGTTCAACAACTCACCGCTCCAGTTCAGCTAGAGGACGAGTGGCGGGTTGCTCCATGTCGGCATGGCGGCATGGGCGTCATTGCTGCCGCCTCGTACCGTGCCACTAGTGTCTGTGGTGGCTGCGCCTCCTGTGCTCGCGACAGCACCATGCATGTAGAGACAGAAGCCGGGTGCGTGGAGAGCAACGAGTCGGTGGCCAGCTTCTCCGTGCCCGCCGCCATCATCGAGGAGAAGTAAAACATGGGAGGCCACCGCCACTTGGGTCCCATGAAGGCCACCGTCGAGGCGATGACTGTGTATTCAGGTGGTTACTTTGCTGCTTCGTCTCTTTCGAGGACCTTCGTCGACCCCGCAAGTGTCTGTCGGACATGAGGAAGACAAGGGGATCCATGGGCGGCCATTTAGATTAGGTACTGTATTAATTATACCATGAGAGCCGGATTAACACCGCTTAGTTCATATAAATGTAATGAAATCCATCATGTTTATATGAAGATCCGACTTTTTATACGAAATCCTTCATGCTTATATTAAATCAGTCCATGTTTGCACGAATTTCCTCTGTTTGGTTAGAGTTGTGAAAATGTATGCCGCTGGTGTTTGATGTCGTCCTCCGTGGAAGGAAGCGGGAGGAAATTTGACGGCTGCCGTTGGAGATGCTCTTATGCTAGAAATAATAGAGTCACATCCAATTCATTTGAGTTAATTGCGTGTATGATTCTCCGTCTATAAAAAGTTAATTGCATGTAAAATGTACACGTGACTTGCAGGGTGGCTACAGCTCCGTACAAAAAGTTAGAAAGAAACAAGTCCATTCTTAATCTTGTATTCTAAGTACTCTGTGGGTTCCACTCGCAGTACGGTAATGAAAGAAGTATATATTAAATAGTATATAATATAAAAATCTAAAGTTAAATACAGAATTCAAACTCAGGTCATCGCGTTGCGAGCATCCGGCGCTAATCAGTCCAACACATTTTCATTGTGGACCATGCTGGAGATATATCTCCATGTCTACTCTTATACTCCCCCCGTTCCTAAATATTTGTCTTTTTCAGATTTCAAATGGACTACCACATACGGAAGTGCATGTAGACATATTTTAGAGTGTAGATTCACTCATTTTCCTCCGTATGTAGTCACTATTTGAAATCTCTAAAAAGATAAATATTTAGGAACAGAGGGAGTAGAAAACAGGGTTGGTGATGACGGTATGCGTGCCATCCTGCAATATAGGCTGTTGGATTTATATCTAACAGATAGGAAGGAAACTATGGCAATTTTGCAAAAAGATACCCACACCCCTCTCCATGTTTGCAAATAAGGCCTTCCCTCGTTCATCCTTTTATCTCACAAGATAAACTACTCATACAAATGCATCTTGATGTTCCATGCAACGCACGGGCATCTAGCTAGTTTCTTTTAAAATAGTTACTGTGATAATTGGGTTGAAGTGATATATTTTATGTCTGCCCCAAATGATTTCAGATTCACTAGTAGTAACAAAGAAAAGGTTGCCTTGTTAATAAATAGAAAATAGGGTGAAAACTATCACATCAGGCCGGTAAAAACAAGGCACGTTGGGTTCAGCGTCATCGTCACTACAACTATGCGCGTGCGAGAAGTCTACATATCGAGGGGGCTACGGAGAGAAAGACGTATCGAGTGTGTCTGATCGAGGCACAGAGACACAATATTTGAGAGAGAAACCAATTGATAGATTAAGATAAGATCGAGTTGTCACCCTTCTGCTGTCATTGCTGGGGGGAGCAAGGAGGTAGAGAAAGACGTATCGAGAGTGTGCGCGGTAGGCACAGAGGCACAACCAGCGAGTGTGTGTGTATGTGTGATATGTCTCCAACGAATCTATAATTTTTTATCGTTCCATGCTATTATATTATCCATCTATGATGTTTTATATGCATTTATATGCTCTTTTATACGATTTTTGGGACTAACCTATTAACCTAGAGCCCAGTGCTAGCTTCTGTTTTTTCCTTTTTTTTGAGTTTTATAGAAAAGCAATACAAAACAGAGTCCAATTGACGTGCCAATTTTTGATGATTTTTTATGGACCAAAAGAAGCCCCCGGAGTAAAAGAGTTAGGCCAGAAGAGTCCCGGGCCGTCCACGAGGATGGGGGGCGTGCCCTACCCCCCCCCCCCCGGCGCACCGCCCTATCTTGTGGACGACTCGGGGACCCCCCTGACTTGTTCCCGACGCCAAAAATTCCTATAAATACAGAAACCTCCAGAAAATAACCTAGATCGGGAGTTCCACCGCCGCAAGCCTCTGTAGCCACCGAAAACCAATCTAGACCCGTTCCGGCACCCTGCCGGAGGGGGGAATCCCTCTCCGGTAGCCATCTTCATCATCCCGACGCTCTCCATGATGAGGAGGGAGTAGTTCACCCTCAGGGCTGAGGGTGTGTACCAGTAGCTATGTGTTTGATCTCTCTCTCTCTCTCTCGTGTTCTTGATTTGGCATGATCTTAATGTATCACGAGCTTTGCTATTATAGTTGGATCTTATGATGTTTCTCCCCCTCTACTCTCGTGTGATGAATTTAGTTTTCCCATTGAAGTTATCTTATTGGATTGAGTCTTTAAGGATTTGAGAACACTTGATGTATGTCTTGCATGTGCTTACCTGTGGTGACAATGGGATATTCACGTGATCCACTTGATGTATGTTTTGGTGATCAACTTGCGAGTTCTGTGACCTTGTGAACTTATGCATAGGGGTTGGCACATGGTTTCATCTTGACTCTCCGGTAGAAACTTTGGCGCACTCTTTGAAGTTCTTTGTGTTGGTTGAATAGAAGAATTTGAGATTGTGTGATGCATATCGTATAATCATACCCACGGATACTGGAAGTGGCATTGGAGTATCTAGGTGACATTAGGGTTTTGGTTGATTTGTGTCTTGAGGTGTTATTCTAGTAGGAACTCTAGGATAGATCAAACAGAAAGAATAGCTTCGTGTTATTTTACTACGGACTCTTGAATAGATCGATCAGAAAGGATAACTTTGAGGTGGTTTCGTACCCTACAATAATCTCTTCATTTGTTCTCTGCTATTAGTGACTTTGGAGTGACTCTTTGTTGCATGTAGAGGGATAGTTATATGATCCAATTATGTTATTATTGTTGAGAGAACTTGCACTAGTGAAAGTATGAACCCTAGGCCTTGTTTCCTAGCATTGCAATACCGTTTTTGCTCACTTTTATCATTAGTTACCTCGATGTTTTTATATCTTCAGATTACAAAAACCTATATCTAACATCCATATTGCACTTGTATCACCATCTCTTTGTCGAACTAGTGCACCTATACAATTTACCATTGTATTGGGTGTGTTGGGGACACAAGAGACTCTTTGCTATTTGGTTGCCGGGTTGTTTGAGAGAGACCATCTTCATCCTACGCCTCCCATGGATTGATAAACCTTAGGTCATCCACTTGAGGGAAATTTGCTATTGTCCTACAAACCTCTCACTTGGAGGACCAACAACGTCTACAAGAAGAAGGTTGTGCAGTAGACATCAAGCTCTTTTCTAGCGCCATTGCCGGGGAGGTTAGCGCTTGAAGGTATATCTTTAGATCTTACAATCGAATCTTTTAGTTTCTTGTTTTATCACTAGTTTAGTCTATAAAAGAAAATTACGAAAATGGAATTAAGGTTGCCTCATATGCTTCATCTTTTTAATGTCTTTCATAAAAATAAGGATTTCGATAATTGTGCCAAAGTGTTAGAAGAAGAATGTATTAAAATGTTTGGCACTAAGTCTATGGATGATGAGCATGATTGCAATGTTGTTAGTAGGAGTTCTTTGAATATCCATGATGCTAATGATATGCAAAGCCACAAGCTTGGGGATGCTATGTTTAATGAAGATGATATTTTTAGTCTCCCAAGTTTTGATGAGCAAATTTGTTATGATGATAGCATGCCTCCTATTTATGATGATTATTGTGATGATACTTATGTTATAAAAGTAGTGATGATTATATTTGCAAAACTTGTCAAGATTATGATTACCCTTTTCCTGAACGTTACTCTTTTAATGTGGAAACAATTTATAGTATTCGTGTTTCTTATGATACTCCCACTATTCCGAATAAGAAGAATTTTGCTTATGTGGAGAGTAGTAAATTTTCTATGCTTGGGGATCATGAAAATAATGCTTTTTGATTGTTATATTGTTTAATTCATTCATGATGCTACTTAAAATTATTATGAGGGAGGAATATATGCTCGTAGGAATTGCAATAATACCAAGTTTCCCCGCTATGTGCTTAAAATCTTGAAGTTATCATTGTTTTACTTTCCTATGCATGTTGATACTTGTTCCCATAAATTGTTTGCTCACAAAGTCCCTATGCATAGGAAGTGGGTTAGAATTAAATGTGCTAGTCATATTCTTCATGATGCTCTCTTTATGTTTCAATTCTTATCTTTTATGTGAGCATCATTGAAATCATCATGCCCGGCTAGGGGTGTTAAACGATAGCGCTTGTTGGGAGGCAACCCAACTTTATTTTTGTTTCTTACTTTTTGTTCCTGTTTAGTAATAAATAATTTATCTAGCCTCTGTTATGATGGTGTTTTTTATGTTTCAATTAGTGTTTTTTCCAAGTAAAGCCTTTAAGATGTTCTTGGGCAATAGTTGTTTGATCTTGCTGTAAAAAATAGAAAGTTTGCGCTCACGAAAATAATTATCGTTTTTTACCAGAGAGCGATAAAATACCCATTCCCATTGCAGTAGATCAATATACAAATTTTCCTGGTTGTCCTAATTTTTCAGAATTTTTTGAGTTACATAAGTATTCAAAAACTCCAGATTGCTACACTATTCTATTCTTGACAGATTCTGTTTTTGACAGATTCTGTTTTCTATGTGTTGTTTGCTTATTTTGATGAATCTATGAGTAGTATCGGAGGGTATGAACCGTAGAGAAGTTGGAATACAATAGTTATTACACCAATATAAATTTAGAATGAGTTCACAATAGTACCTAAGTGGTGATTTATTTTCTTATACTAACGGAGCTTACGAGTTTTCTGTTAAGTTTTGTGTTGTGAAGTTTTCAACTTTTGGGTAAAGATTCAATGGACTATGGAATAAGGAGTGGCAAGAGCCTAAGCTTGGGGATGCCCAAGACACCCCGAGGTAATATTCAAGGACAACCAAGAGCCTAAGCTTGGGGATGCCCCGTATGGCATCCCCTCTTTCATCTTCGTTCATCGGTAACTTTACCAGAGGCTATATTTTTATTCACCACATGATATGTGTTTTGCTTCGAGCATCATTTTAATTTATTTTGTTTTTCTTGCTATTCGAATAATATCCCAAGATATGAAATTCTTAAATGATAGAGAGTCTTCACATAGTTATATAATTATTCAACTACTCATTGATCTTCACTTATATCTTTCGGAGTAGTTTGTCGTTTGCTCTAGTGCTTCACTTATATCTTTTTAGAGCACAGTGGTGATTTTATTTTATAGAAATTGTTGATCTCTCATGATTCACTTATATTTTGAGAGTCTTTAAGAATAGCATGATAATTTGCTTTGGTAATGAAATCAATCCTAATATGATAGGCATCCAAGATGGGTATAATAAAAACTTCCATATAAAGTGCATTGAATACTATGAGAAGTTTGACACTTTATGATTGTTTTGAGATATGAAGATGGTGATATTAGAGCAATGATAGTTGAGTAGTTGTGAATTTGAGAGATACTTATGTTAAAGTTTGTGGTTCCCGTAGCATGCACGTATGGTGAACCGTTATGTGATGAAGTCAGAGAATGATTTATTTTTTGATTGTCTTCCTTATGAGTGGCGGTCGGGGACGAGCGATGGTCTTTTCCTATGAATCTATCCCATAGGAGCATGCACGGAGTACTTCGTTTAGATAACTAATAGATTTTTGCAATAAGTATGTGAGTTCTTTATGACTAATGTTGAGTCCATGGATTATACGCACTCTCACGCTTCCACCATTGCTAGCCTCTCTTGTGCCACGCAACTTTTGCTCGTACCATAATACCCACCATTACCTTCCTCAAAACATCCACCATACTACCTATTATGGCATTTCCATCGCCATTCCGAGATATATTGCCATGCAACCTTTCACCATTCCGTTTATTATGAAACGCTTCATCATTGTCATATTGCTTTGCATGATCAGGTAGTCAACATCGTATTTGTAGCAAAGCCACCTTTCATAATTTCATACGTGTCACGCTTGATTCCTTGCACATCCCGGTACACCGCTAGAGGCATTCACATAGAGTCATATTTTGTTCTAAGTGTCGAGTTGTTATTCTTGAGTTGTAAGTAAATAAAAGTGTGATGATCATCATTATTAGAGCATTGTCCCATGTGAGGAAAGGATGATTGAGACTATGATTCCCCCACAAGTCAGGATGAGACTCCGGACGCAAAATAAAAAAAAGAGGCCAAAAAAGGAGAAGGCCCGAAAAAACAAAAAAAAACTGAGAGAAAAAGAGAGAAGGGGCAATGCTAGTATGCTTTTTCCACACTTGTGCTTCAAAGTAGCACCATGATCTTCATGATAGAGAGTCTCTTATTTTTGTCACTTTCATGTACTAGTGGGAATTTTTCATTATAAAACTTGGCTTGTATATTCCAATGATGGGCTTCCTCAAAATGCCCTAAGTCTTCGTGAGCAAGCGAGTTGGATGCACACACACTTAGTTTCTTTTTGAGCTTTTGTACACTTATAGCTCTAGTGCATCCGTTGCATGGCAATCCCTACTCACTCACATTGATATCTATTGATGGGCATCTCCATAGCCCGTTGATACGCCTAGTTGATGTGAGACTATCTTCTCCTTTTTGTCTTCTCCACAACCACCATTCTATTCCACCTATAGTGCTATGTCCATGGCTCGCGCTCATGTATTGTGTGCAGATTGAAGAAGTTTGAGAACATCAAAAGTATGAAACAATTGCTTGGCTTGTCATCGGGGTTGTGCATGATTTAAATATTTTGTGTGATGAAGATAGAGCATTGCCAGACTATATGATTATGTAAGGATAGCTTCTTTTGGCCATGTTATTTTGAGAAGACATGATTACTTGGTTAGTATGCTTGAAGTATTATTGTTTTTATCTCAATATTAAACATTTGTCTTGAATCTTATGGATCTGAATATCCTTACCACAATAGAGAAGATTACATTGATGAATATGTTAGATAGCATTCCACATCAAAAATTCTATTTTTATCATTTACCTACTCGTGGACAAGTAGGAATTAAGCTGGGGGATGCTTGATACATCTCCAATGTATCTATAATTTTTTTATTGTTCCATGCTATTATATTATCCATCTAGGATGTTTTATATGCATTTATATGGTATTTTATATGATTTCTGGGACTAACCTACTAACCTAGAGCCCAGTGCCAGTTTCTATTTTTCCTTGTTTAGAGTTTTACAGAAAAGGAATACCAAACGGAGTCCAATTGACGTGACAATTTTTGATGATTTTTTATTGACCAAAAGAAGCCCCCAGAGTAAAAGAGTTGGGCCAGAAGAGTGCCGGGCCGTTCACGAGGGTGGGGGGCACGCCGTACCCCCGCACGCGCCGCCCTATCTCGTGCACGACTCGGGGACCCTCCCTGACTTGTTCCCGACGCCAAAATTTCCTATCAATGCAAAAACCTCCAGAAAATAACCTAGATAGGGAGTTCCGCCGCCGCAAGCCTATGTAGCCACCGAAAACCAATCTAGACCCGTTCTGGCACCCTGCCCGAGGGGGAATCCCTCTCCGGTAGCCATCTTCATCATCCCGACGCTCTCCATGACAAGGAGGGAGTAGTTCACCCTCGGGGCTGATGGTATGTACCAGTAGCTATGTGTTTGATATCTCTCTCTCGTGTTCTTGATTCGGCACGATCTTGATGTATCGCGAGCTTTGCTATTATAGTTGGATCTTATGATGTTTCTCCCCTTCTACTCTCTTGTGATGAATTGTGTTTTCCCTTTGAAGTTATCTTATCGGATTGAGTCTTTCAGGATTTGAGAACACTTGGTGTATGTCTTGCATGTGCTTATCTGTGGTGACAATGGGATATTCACGTGATCCACTTGATGTATGTTTTGGTGATCAACTTGCGAGTTCTGTGTCCTTGTGAACTTATGCATAGGGGTTGGCACACATTTTCGTCTTGACTCTTCGGTATAAACTTTGGGGCACTCTTTGAAGTTCTTTGTGTTGGTTGAATAGATGAATCTGAGATTGTGTGATGCATATCGTATAATCATACCCAGAGATACTTGAGGTGACATTAGTGTTTTGGTTGATTTGTGTCTTAAGGTGTTATTCTAGTACAGACTCTAGGATAGACCAAACGGAAAGAATAGCTTCGTGTTATTTTACTACGGACTCTTGAATAGATCAATCAGAAAGGATAACTTTGAGGTGGTTTCATACCCTACAATAATCTCTTCGTTTGTTCTCCGCTATTAGTGACTTTGGAGTGACTCTTTGTTGCATGTTGAGGGATAGTTATATGATCCAATTATGTTATTATTGTTGAGAGAACTTGCACTAGTGAAAGTATGAACCCTAGGCCTTGTTTCCTAGCATTGCAATACCGTTTTTGCTCACTTTTATCGTTAGTTACCTCGATGTTTTTATATTTTCAGATTACAAAAACCTATATCTAACACCCATATTGCACTTGTATCACCATCTCTTTGTCGAACTAGTGCACTTATACAATTTACCATTGTATTGGGTGTGTTGGGGACACAAGAGACTCTTTGCTATTTGGTTGCCGGGTTGTTTGAGAGAGAGACCATCTTCATCCTACGCCTCCCACAGATTGATAAACCTTAGGTCATCCACTTGAGGGAAATTTTCTACTGTCCTACGGACCTCTGCACTTGGAGGCCGAACAACGTCTACAAGAAGAAGGTTGTGTAGTAGACATCAAGCTCTTTTCTGGGGCCGTTGCCATGGAGGTTAGCGCTTGAAGGTATATCTTTAGATCTTGCAATCGAATCTTTTAGTTTCTTGTTTTATCACTAGTTTAG
Source organism: Triticum aestivum (assembly GCF_018294505.1). NCBI lineage: Eukaryota > Viridiplantae > Streptophyta > Magnoliopsida > Poales > Poaceae > Triticum > Triticum aestivum. Next base: position 397,954,778 of record NC_057800.1, on the reverse strand, counting down.
TCTATAAAAGAAAATTACAAAAAATGGAATTAAGGTTGCCTCATATTCTTCATCTTTTTAATGTCTTTCGTGAAAATAAGGATTCCGATAATTGTGCCAAAGTGTTAGAAGAAGAATGTATTAAAATGTTTGGCACTAAATCTTTGGATGATGAGCATGATTGCAATGTTGTTAGTGTGAACTATTTGAATATCCATGATGCTAATGATATGAAAAGCCACAATCTTGGGGATGCTATGTTTAATGAAGATGATATTTTTAGTCTCCCAAGTTTTGATGAGCAAATTTATTATGATGATAGCATGCCTCCTATTTATGATGATTATTGTGATGATGCTTATGTTATAAAAAGTAGTGATGATTATATTTACAAAAATTGTCATGATTATGATTACCCTTTTCCTGAACGTTAGTCTTTTAATGTGGAAACAATTTATAGTATTCGAGTTCCTTATGATACTCCCACTATCCCGAATAAGAAGAATTTTGCTTATGTGGAGAGTAGTAAATTTTCTATGATTGGGGATCATGAAAATAATGATTTATGTGATGGTTATATTGTTGAATTCATTCATGATGCTACTGAAAATTATTATGAGGGAGGAATATATGCTCGTAGGAATTTCAATAATACCAAGTTTCCCCTCTATGTGCTTAAAATCTTGAAGTTATCCTTGTTTTACTTTCCTATGCAAGTTGATTCTTGTTCCCATAAATTGTTTGCTCACAAAGTCCCTATGCATAGGAAGTGGGTTAGACTTAAATGTGCTAGTCATATTCTTCACGATGCTCTCTTTATGTTTCAATTCTTATCTTTTATATGAGCATCATTGAAATCATCATGCCTAGCTAGGGGCGTTAAACGATAGCACTTGTTGGGAGGCAAACCAACTTTATTTTTGTTTTTTACTTTTTGTTCCTGTTTAGTAATAAATAATTTATCGAGCCTCCGTTATGATTGTGTTTTTATTTTTAATTAGTGTTTGTGCCATGTAAAGCCTTTAAGATATTCTTGGGCAATAGTTGTGTGATCTTGCTGTAAAAAACAGAAAGTTTGCGCTCATGAAAAAATATCGTTTTTTACTAGAGAGCGATAAAATACCCATTCCAATTGCAGTAGATCAATATAGAAATTGTCCTGGTCGTCCTAATTTGTCAGAATTTGTGGAGTTAGAGATGTATTCGAAACATCCAGATTGCTGCAGACTATTTTGTCTCTGACAGATTCTGTTTTCTATGCGTTGTTTGCTTATTTTGATGAATCTATGAGTAGTATCGGAGGGTATGAACCATAGAGAAGTTGGAATACAGTAGATATTACACCAATATGAATTTAGAATGAGTTCACAACAGTACCTAAGTGGTGATTTATTTTCTTATACAAACAGAGCTTACGAGTTTTCTGTTGTGAAGTTTTCAAGTTTTGGGTCAAGATTCGATGGACTATGGAATAAGGAGTGGCAAGAGCCTAAGCTCGTGGATGCCCAGGGCACCCCAAGGTAATATTCAAGGACAACCAAGAGCCTAAGCTTGGGATGCCCCGGATGGCATCCCCTCTTTCGTCTTTGTTCATCGGTAACTTTACTTTAGGCTATATTTTTATTCACCACATGATATGTGTTCTGCTTGGATTGTCATTTTATTTTATTTTGTTTTGCTTGCTGTTTGAATAATATCCCAAGATCTGAAATTCTTAAATGTTAGAGAGTCTTCACATAGTTACATAATTATTCAACTAATCATTGATCTTCACTTATATCTTTCGGAGTAGTTTGTTGTTTGCTCTAGTGCTTCACTTATATCTTTTTAGAGCACGGTGGTGGTTTTATTTTATAGAAATTATTGATCTCTCATGCTTCACTTATATTATTTTGAGAGTATTTTAGAACAACATGATAATTTTCGTTGGTTATGAAATTAGTCCTAATATGATAGGCATCGAAGATGGGTATAATAAAACTTTCATATAAAGTGCATTGAATACTACGAGAAGTTTGATACTTGATGATTGTTTTGAGATATGATGATGGTGATATTAGAGTCATGCTAGTTGAGTAGTTGTGAATTTGAGAGATATTTGTGTTAAAGTTTGTGATTCCCGTAGCATGCACGTATGGTGAACCGTTATGTGATGAAGTCGGAGCATGATTTATTTTTTGGTTGTCTTCCTTATGAGTGGCGGTCGGGGACGAACGATGGTCTTTTCCTATCAATCTATCCCCCTGGGAGCAATGCGTGTAGTACTTCATTTCGATAACTAATAGATTTTTGCAATAAGTATGTGAGTTCTTTATGACTAATGTTGAGTCCATGGATTAAACGCACTCTCACCTTTCCACCATTGCTAGCCTCTCTTGTGCCACGCAACTTCCGCCGGTACCATAACACCCACTATTACCTTCCTCAAAACAGCCACCATACCAACCTATTATGGCATTCCCATAGCCACTCCGAGATATATTGCCATGCAACCTTTCACCGTTCCATTTATTATGACACACTTCATCATTGTCATATTGCTTTGCATGATCATGTAGTCGACATCGCATTTGTGGCAAAGCCACCTTTCATAATTTCATAAATGTCACTCTTGATTCATTGCACATCCTGGTAAACCACCGGAGGCATTCACATAGAGTCATATTTTGTTCTAAGTGTCGAGTTGTAATTCTTGAGTTGTAAGTAAATAAAAGTGTGTGATGATCATCATCATTAGAGCATTGTCCCATGTGAGGAAAGGATGATGGAGACTATGATTCCCCACAAGTCAGGATGAGACTCCGGACACAAAATAAAAAAATGAGGCCAAAAAAAGGAGATGGCCAAAAAAACAAAAAAAACTGAGAGAAAAAGAGAGAAGGGGCAATGCTACTATCATTTTCCACACTTGTGCTTCAAAGTAGCACCATGATCTTTATGATAGAGAGTCTCTTATTTTGTCACTTTCATATACTAGTGGGAATTTTTCATTATAAAACTTGGCTTGTATATTCCAATGATGGGCTTCCTCAAAATGCCCTATGTCTTCGTGAGCAGGCGAGTTGGATGCACACCCACTTAGTTTCTTTTTGAGCTTTGATACACATATAGCTCTAGTGCATATGTTGCATGGCAATCCCTACTCACTCACATTGATATCTATTGATGGGCATCACCATAGCCCGTTGATACACCTAGTAGATGTGAGACTATCTTCTCCTTTTTGCCTTCTCCACAACCACCATTCTATTCCACCTATAGTGCTATGTCCATGGCTCGTAGTCATGTATTGCGTGAAGATTGAAAAAGTTTGAGAACATCAAAAGTATGAAACAATTGCTTGGCTTGTCATCGGGGTTGTGCATGATTTGAATATTTTATGTGATGAAGATAGAGCATAGCCAGACTATATGATTTTGCAGGGATAGCTTTCTTTGGCCATGTTATTTTGAGAAGACATGATTACTTGGTTAGTACGCTTGAAGTATTATTGTTTTTATGTCAATATTAAACTATTGTCTTGAATCTTATGGATCTGAATATTCTTGCCACAATAGAGAAGATTACATTGATGAATATGTTAGGTAGCATTCCACATAAAAAATTCTGTTTTTATCATTTACCAACTCGAGGACGAGCAGGAATTAAGCTTGGGGATGCTTGATACGTCTCCAACCTATCTATAATTTTTGATCATTCCATGCTATTATATTATCCAAGTAGGATGTTTTATATGCATTTATATGCTATTTGATATGATTTTTGGGACTAACCTATTAACCTAGAGCCCAGTGCTAGTTTCTATTTTTTCCTTGTTTTTGAGTTTTACATAAAAGGAATACCAAACGGAGTCCAATTGATGTGCCAATTTTTGATGATTTTTTATGGACCAGAACAAGCCCCAGAGTAAAAGAGTGGGGCTAGAAGAGTCCCGAGCCGTCCACGAGGGTGTGGGGCGTGCCCTACCCCCCGGGCGCGCCGCCCTACCTCATGAATGACTCGGGGACCCCCTGGCTTGTTCCCGACGCCAAAAATTCCAATAAATATAGAAAACTCCAAAAAATGGCCAAGATCGGGAGTTTTGTCGCCGCAAGCCTGTGTAGCCACTAAAAACCAATCTAGACCCGTTCTGGCACCCTGCCGGAGGGGGGAATCCCTCTCCAGTGGCTATATTCATCATCCCGGCGATCTCCATGACAAGGAGGGAGTAATTCACCCTCGAGGCTGAGGGTATGTACCAGTAGCTATGTGTTTCATCTCTCTCTCTCGTGTTCTTGATTCAGCACGATCTTGATGTGTCGCGAGCTTTGCTATTATAGTTGGATCTTATGATGTTTTATCCCTTCTACTCTCTTATGATGAATTTAGTTTTCCCATTGAAGTTATCTTATTGGAATGAGTCTTTAAGGATTTGAGAACACTTGATGTATGTCTTGCATCTGCTTATCTGTGGTGACAATGGGATATTCACGTGATCCACTTGATGTATGTTTTGGTGATCAACTTGTGAGTTATGTGACCTTGTGAACTTATGCACAGGGGTTGGCAAACGTTCATCTTGACTCTTCGGTAGAAACTTTGGCATACTCTTTGAAGTTCTTTGTGTTGGTTGAATAGAAGAATTTGAGATTGTGTGATGCATATCATATAATCATACCCACGGATACTTGAGGTGGCATTGGAGTATCTAGGTGACATTAGGGTTTTGGTTGATTTGTGTCTTGAGGTGTTATTCTAGTATGAACTCCAGGATAGATCGAACAGAAAGAATAGCTTCGTGTAATTTTACTACGGACTCTTGAATAGATCGATCAGAAAGGATAACTTTGAGGTGGTTTCGTACCCTACAATAATCTCTTCGTTTGTTCTCCGCTATTAGTGACTTTGGAGTGACTCTTTGTTGCATGTTGAGGGATAGTTATATGATCCAATTATGTTATTATTGTTGAGAGAACTTGCACTAGTGAAAGTATGAACCCCAGGCCTTCTTCCTAGCATTGCAATACCGTTTTCGCTCACTTTTATCATTAGTTACCTTGATGTTTTTATATTTTCAGATTACAAAAACCTATATCTACCATCCATATTGCACTTGTATCACAATCTCTTCGCCGAACTAGTGCACCTATACAATTTACCATTGTATTGGGTGTGTTGGGGACACAAGAGACTCTTTGCTATTTGGTTGCCGGGTTGTTTGAGAGCGACCATCTTCATCCTACGCCTCCCACCGATTGATAAACCTTAGGTCATCCACTTGAGGGAAATTTGCTACTGTCCTACAAACATCTGCACTTGGAGGCCGAACAATGTCTACAAGAAGAAGGTTGTGTAGTAGACATCAAGCTCTTTTCTGGCACTGTTGCCGGGGAGGTTAGCGCTTGAAGGTATATCTTTAGATATTGCAATCGAATCTTTTAGTTTCTTGTTTTATCACTAGTTAAGTCTATAAAAGAAAATTACAGAAATGGAATTAAGGTTGCTGTCACACCCTAGCTAGTCATGCATTAGAGTGTTGCATCATGTTTACTCTTTCAGCAGAAACTTGAAATGGGGATGACAGAACCCCCAGTCCCCTCTGAAACCAACTAGGGTTTACTAAAATAATTTTCAATGAACCTGAAATGCCCTTCTAAAATGCCCATCATTTTTGTCTTGGTTCAGAACCTCTGCAAAAGTGGTGCACATTTTCCTAGGCCATCCTAGGGTTTTTGAATTAAATCATAACTATTTGAATTTGGGCATTTAAAATAATATAAAATATTTAAATGCTCAAATATCTCCAAACTAAAATGTTTCATGTTGGAAATAATCCAACCATGAGCCAGGAGTAGTTTGGTGATTTTTGGAATTGCCTAGGTATTTTATTTAATTCAACAAAGTTGCAGATATATTAAATAAAAACAGAAAACAGAAAAGAAAGGGGAAGACTTACCTGTGCGGCCCAGCCAGCTGGCCGGCCCAGCCAGCAACCGACCCAGCCCAGCACTGTAGCTCCCCGTCGTCTTCCTCCCCACGCCCCGAAGCTGCTGCGTGCTCGCGCGCGCGCGGCCGCGCGGCCACCTCCTGCTTGCCGACGCCCTCCTGGCCGCGTGGACGACGCCCGCAGCCCGTCCCGATCCCCCCTGCTCTCTCTCACTCTCCCCGGCTCTCTCCTTTCTCTCCCTCGCTCTCTCTCTCACACGGCCGAACACGACCGTCGCCGCCGTTCGCCATAGCCACCGCCTCCGACCACCCCTCGCTCCCCCGATTAGCTCAGAAGCTCCGCCACAACTCCCTCTTCCTCCCCACCGCTCTACGGGTCCCCGGAAGCCCTGCATCGCCGCCACGTCGCCGTTCCCCTCTTCGGACTCCGACCACCGTCGCCGTCAAATTCGTCGTCTCCGGCGCGTCCCCGAGCCCGCTTCGACGCCCACTGCAACCGCGGTGAGCCCCCGGAGCGTTTCCCCCTTCTTCCCTGGTCTCTCCCGACCTCTAGGCCCTAGCTCCACCTCGACCGAGAGCTCCACGCCGCCGGCGATGTCGCCGTCGTGGCCACGGTCGCCGTAGCGCCCAACCGAGCTCGCCATCGTGCTCCACACATCACCAGGAGCACGTAGAACGCACCAACGCCTCCCCAAACCCCCTGCAACACTGATCCCGACCGCACCCGAACTCCGGCCACCGCAGCCGAGCTCGCCGCCGTCAACTCCGGCCACCCCGAGCCCAACCACCACCACCAATAGACGCGACTCAGCCTCAGCAACACGTAGATGCCTTCCGCCGTCCATTTGGTCGCCGGAATGGCAAAAAGCACTCTCGCCGCCGTCTCGGATCTCGCCGGCGTCATGTCGCCGGTGGGGTTTGACTTGACCGACCTGGGGTTTGACCCCCCAGGGTCACTGACGCGTGGGCCCTGTCGGCCAGGTGGTTAGGTTAGCGCTAACTACTGTTAGTCAACCCCCCCTGACACTGACAGTGGGCCCCAGCGCCACTAATTAGTAATTAGGATTAATTTAAATCTGTTTAACCCCCCCTGTCACTGACGTGTGGCCCCCACACGTCAGGTTTGACTTCAACCAGCCACAGTTGACCACTGACGTCATGCTGACGTCAGGCTGACGCAGTAATTGAATTTCTGGATTTAAATTAAATCAGGAAATTCCAGAATATTATTTAAACTTCAAAAATTCATAACTTTTATTCTGTAACTCCAAATTGGACAAATTATATATGAAAAATGATCAGAAAAATCCAATCTATCCATCTGTACTATTTTCATGCATGATCAAACAAGTTAAATTGATGTTTTAATCAGAACAAGGAAAAGCACTTTAAAAGGCCATATTTGAATTTGAAATTTGAATCTTTGATTCAAATTTGCTCAAACCCTTCTGGTTTTAGTTGCATTAGCCCAACACACTCATATTGCCATGTTTCATGCATGCATCATATTGTTGCATATTGTTTGGTAATGTTGTGTACCGGTGCTCTCTGCGGCAGGTTCCGTCCCCGAAGAGTACCCTGATTACCCTAGCGAAGAGCCGTATCCGTGCAACGAACCATCAGGCAAGCAACCAATCATTTGATCATATCGATGCAATCCCATGTTCTCGCTCCTGCTCTCTTTTACTGCATTAAGACAACGCGTTCAAACTGCTGTGTGCTACGGTAGTTGAACCCATTTCCTCTGCATGACCTGTCATTGCCACAGTAACTAGATGAAACCCACTAGCATGTGTAGGAGTTGATTGAGCCATATGTATGTGTTGTTCCTACCTTGCTATGCCTGCTATGCTTAGAGTCGTGTCAGGTCTGGTTCATCTGGGTGATGGGCTAGAGTGAAATGATTATGTCGGTAATGAGAGTGGTGTGGTGAACACGATTTGGTAAAGGTATCGATGAGAGGCCATGTAGGAGTACATGGTGGGTTGTTTCATTGAAGCCGACCTTAAGCACTGAGATCTGTATGTGTGATTTAAGAATCAGCTACTACCATGCATTGGGCCCGAAACCAATGGACCCTCTCGACTTCTTATTCACCCTAGTTCTCCGTCCAGGAGTTGCAAGTAGTTTCTGGTGTTTGTAGCCTACTGGAGGCCGTGGACAGCGTTGACCGTAGGGGTGGGCTGTGATGCGGTAGGTACGTGGCCGGGTGTACCGAATACCCGTTAGGTATTTCGGGAACCCTGTTCACATCGTTCGGGGCCGTATGGGAAACCTCGGCCGGACTCCCTGCGGATGGAACCTGAATAGGCGATAAACCTGGACTGGAGGCTTAGGTGATTAGGTAGGTCGTGGCCGACACCCACGTTGGGCTTCCGCTTGAAGGTTGCCGAGTACATGTCGTGTAAACGACGATAAGTGGTGAGAGCGTGTATGAAGAAGTACACCCCTGCAGGGTTAACATGATCTATTCGAATAGCCGCGTCCGCGGTAAAGGACTACTTGGTTGCCTATACAGTTCATAGACAAGTAAATGGAAACTATTAAAAGCCTCAAGATAAGTGTGAGTGCCGAGGATGGCTCTTCCGTAGGAAGACGGAGGTGGATCCTCGGTAGTGTATTGAAGTGGTGAATAGTGGACTCGTGTGCGCAAAACTATTTCAAGTTGGAGTATCGTAGGATAGTCTAGCCATGAGTCAAAGCTGGCTTGCTGCAATAACTCCACCAACCCTTCTTGATACTATGCATGTATGTAGGATCTGATGTAAGTCTTGCTGAGTACCTTTGTACTCATGTTGCTATAATCTACATTTTTACAGAAGACGCTGCAACCCCTTCTGATGGGTTCTATGTAGACGTTGACATCAACGAGTAGGCTAAAGACCCAGGTGGTGACCCTGAGCTTGTGATGGACCATGTAGTATAGTTAGGCTTCCAAGCCTCTTTTATTTTACTAGTTGTCTGTACCCAGACAAAGTACTTCCGCTGTTGGCTTGTATGACTGTATGATTTGTATGTTGGGTCGTGAGACCCGTACTTGTGTGTATGATATGTATGGCTCCCTGAGCCTTAAATAAAGTACTTGTGTCATAGAGTCATGTTGTGATGCTTCGTTGTATTTGCACATATCGAGCATATTGTGTGTATGATTGAAATGCTTGGTATGTGTGGGATCTGACCATCTAGTTGTTTATCTTTAGTAGCCTCTCTTACCGGGAAATGTCTCCTAGTGTTACCGCTGAGCCATGGTAGCTTGCTACTGCTCTGGAACACTTAGGCTGGCCGGCATGTGTCCTTCTTCGTTCCTGTGTCTGTCCCTTCGGGGAAATGTCACGCTTTGAGTACCGGAGTCCTGTTAGCCCGCTACAGCCCGGTTTACCGGAGTCCTGCTAGCCCAGTGCTACAGCCCGGACCCACTTGCTGATGACCGACACGTTCGAAGCTGGGTCATGGATGCCTGTCCCTGTAAGTCTGTGCCACTTTGGGTTTACGACTAGTCATGTCAGCCCGGGCTCTTTATCATATGGATGCTAGCGACACTATCATATACGTGAGCCAAAAGGCGCAAACGGTCCCGGGAAAAGGTAAGACGACACCCGTGGGGATACCGTGCGTGAGGCCGCAAAGTGATATGAGGTGTTACCAGCTAGATCGATGTGACATCGAGTCGGGGTCCTGACAGCGTTGGCATCAGAGCCGGACTGCCTGTAGGTTCTCCAAGCCAAACTGGTCGATGTTGAGTCTAGAAATTCTTTAGTTATATGTAGGGGAATTGTTTGTGGGATGGAACGTAAGGCTCTTTTACTCCTTATACCTTATGACATTCTGATCTGAGTCAGTCCATTCTTCCATCGGGGGTTAAGGAATTAAGATCTATTCTCTCTGTCAGGATCACGTGTTACTAATCAGTAGTACCTTATAAGTTTGATGGTTACAAGCCTAGTTCAGTTCTACTACCACATTATGTAGCCAGAATGGTTCAGAACTTTGATATGATGATGTTGAGTGTGTACGAAATCCTTTGTCAAATGTCTCAAAATCCTTTTTGAGCATTTACAGCTGTTATGCTGCCGAAATTTTGCTAGAAATTCTAATGCCTTTGCATTATAACTGTGTTTTCAGATGGCCACTCGCGACCTCAATCAAGTGGTTCGCCTGACTCGATGCCTAGATGTACCCGGCCATACTGCTAAGTTGGTCAGGGTAATGACTGAGGCTGGATATCGCTGGTATCCCGAGTACACGGTCGAAGAGCAATTCCGGGACTTTAATCAAAGCCAGTATCTCTGCACTGTCAGGATATTTCCATCTTATCCTGGATCCACTGAGCCTCTGCACTGCTCCTATGGACTCGGGGTTACTATTGAGATGGCTGTGCAGGATGCCGCCTATTCCATGATGACCATTATGCGAGTCAGATCTGGTCTATTTCGGGACTCTGACTTCCGGTATATGCCAGGATCACTTCCGGGAGCACAAGGGTATCTCCAGGCTATCTATGCTGACTCCACTCAGGAGGATTCACGGACTCGCACCACTGCTGAGATGCTCGAGGATAAGGACCGTGAAAATCGGGCCTTAAGGTTAGAGCTCTTCAATACCCGTGCTGACCACTGGGCCACTTTGACTCGGTTCGCACCGGCGGTGCAAGCTGGATTTTCAGATATGCGCGATCTCTATCCTGTGAGATCTGCTCTGCCAGACGTGATGGTTTGGCGTGATGTAGGAGGCATCACCCCACCTCGCGGTCCCCGCAGGCCACCGTTTGTTGGTCCAAGGCCTCATCCTAGCCCCTATGGTCCACAAGCTCCGCGAGATCGTCTGTTTCCGGATGAACATGTTGAGCTTCCAGGCTATGGAGGTGACTTCTACGAGGACTACTACGGATCGGTCTGAGTAGTGGGTAGTATCACTAGTTCGCACTAGCTGTGTCGTCTATCGTCCCGCGTGACTCGTGGGATATGACCTAGTTTGTACTCTTTCCGGAGATGTAGAAAAATAATGTATAGGAGTTGGAATGCCTCCGATGAGATGTAATCCCTTTTCACCGTAATGGTACTTTGTTTGGTCTTGTACTAAACCTTGTATGGTGTGTATGACGATGGAATAAAGAAGCAGTTTCTGTATCTACCATGTCATACGGATGATCATCTTGCATTCCGAGTTATTCCTTACATTATGTATCCTATGTCGGAATTTTATCATTCTGACTAAATCATTGTCTTGTTTACCTAGGATGGTCAACACGCGCGCCAACCCTGCTTCTCAAGAGCAGGCCGAAGGCAGTGAAGCCAGGAATGAAAATCTGCCTCATCCTCCTTCACTAGCCGAGGTGATGATGGAAGCTGAGAGAAACAAGCGGGAGACAAACCGTTTGTTGGAGCGTATTGAACAGAATACAGCACACCATCAGAGGGCTAACGTGGTGTCACTCAGTGATTTTATCAAATTGCATCCACCCACGTTCCACCACTCCGTCGAGCCTCTCGACGCTGATGACTGGCTTCGCAGTATCTCTCATAAACTGCGTTCCGCGCTGGTAGCGGAGGCTGACAAGGTCACCTTTGCCGCATATCATCTTGAAGGCCCCGCCAGTCTATGGTGGGAGAATTATGGAGCTATGCGCCCAGCGGGCCATGTCACAACTTGGGCTGAATTCAGCGAGGCTTTCCGTGAACATCACATTCCGGAGGGTCTCATGGACCGTAAACGTGAAGAATTTTGCAGTTTCACCCAAGGCCGACTTTCTGTGGATGCTATAGCAGAGAGTTTGGTAATCTCGCCCGATATGCAACTGAGGAAGTGTCTACTGACGCCAAGAAGCAAGCAAGGTTCCGTAAGGGCCTTAGTCCTGAGCTTCGCCGCGACCTCCGTCTGCATGAGTGCACATCTTTTTCGAAACTTGTCAACAAAGCCATCAGTGCTGAAACTGGTCAGACTGACTATGACGCAACACGCAAGCATGGACGTGACCTGGGTTCCTCATCCGGTGCTGGTCCTCAGAAGCGCCGCGTGTGGGTACCCAACACCGCCCTGCCACCCAGGTTCACACCGAGGCCATCTTTCCAGGCGCCTCGCCCTGTTCAACAGTCTGCACCGGCCAAGCCCTATGGGGGTCCAACCAATAATGCTCCTCCACGTACCAGTTCCGTGACTTGTTTCAAGTGTGGGGAATCTGGTCATTATATGCGTGAGTGTCCCCAGACCAACCCCAATCAATCTGCTAAAGCTGTTGGCCGTGGCAAGCCGACAGGGAAGGTGTTTCATGCTAAACCGGTCACCGCTTCACGTGGCCATGTCAACTGTATCTCTGCCGAAGAAGCTCAAGAGGACCCCAACGTCGTTCTCGGTACGCTTCTTGTTAATTGCCACCCGGCATCTGTTCTTTTCGATACAGGAGCCTCTCATTCTTTTATATCTGAAAATTATGCTCGTTTGCATAACGTTGCATTCTGTGACTTGCCATCCACTATGGAAATCTCTACCCCTGGGTCTAGATGGCAGACCTCTAGGGTAAGTTATGGAAATGAAATCCAAGTCGACAGACTTGTTTTCCTTGCATCTTTGATAGCCCTTAAATCTTCAGATATTAATATCATTTTGGGTATGGACTGGATGTCAGCTCATCAAGCCAAAATTGATTGCTTCTCTAGGACTGTTCAACTCACCCATCCTTCGGGAAGATAGTCAATGTCTTGACCCGAATAGCCAAGCGACAATTATATTCTCTTAACGCCAGCCCTTTGCCAGACCTTGAGGACGTTCCGGTAGTCCGTGACTTCCCGGATGTCTTTCCAGAGGAATTGCCAGGTGTTCCACCTGACAGGGATGTTGAGTTCGTAATAGACCTCATCCCGGAACCGTTCCGATTGCTAGAAGACCTTATAAGATGGCACCCCTAGAACTAGCCGAGCTTAAGAAACAACTCGATGAATCCTTGAAAAAGGGTTTCATCCGCCCTAGTTCATCTCCGTGGGCTTGCCCCGTCCTATTCGTTAAGAAAAAGGATGGTACGGACCGGATGGTTGTAGATTACCGACCTGTCAATTTGGTCACAATCAAGAACAAATACCCGCTTCCCAGGATCAACGATCTGTATGATCAGCTCGCTGGATCCTCAGTCTTCTCCAAGATGGATTTGAGGTTGGGCTACCATCAAATCAAAATCAGAAACGGGGACATTCCTAAAACGGCCTTTGTTACTCGTTATGGCCAATACGAGTACACCGTCATGTCCTTCGGTTTAACCAACGCTCCAGCCACTTTTTCTCGGTTAATGAACTCAATCTTCATGGAGTATTTGGATAAATTCGTCGTAGTTTATCTCGATGATATACTCATCTACTCCAAGAACGAGGAAGAACATGCCGAACATCTAAGGCTAGTGTTGAAGAAACTTCGAGAGCATCGCCTTTATGCCAAATTCTCTAAATGTGAATTCTGGTTGTCAGAAGTGACCTATCTGGGTCATGTAATATCTGGTAAAGGTATTGCGGTTAACCCTGAGCGAGTTCAAGCCGTCCTTGATTGGACTCCACCCGAATCGGTCAAGCAAGTTCGGAGTTTTCTAGGCTTAGCGAGCTATTGTCGTCGCTTTGTCGAGAACTTCTCCAAAGTTGCTAAACCTCTAACCGAACTCCTCAAGAAAGATAAGAAGTTCGAATGGACTCCACAATGTGAGCACAGCTTTCAGGAACTGAAAAGACGCCTGACCTCTGCTCCCGTGCTGGTACCGCCAGACTTCTCCAAGGACTTTGTTATCTACTGCGACGCCTCGCGACAAGGACTAGGTTGCATTCTCATGCAAGATCGACACGTAATTGCTTACGCTTCACGGCAATTGCACCCACATGAGGAGAATTATCCTACTCATGATCTAGAACTTGCAGCCGTAGTCTATGCACTTAAGACCTGGCGACATTACCTCCTCGGTAATCGTTGCGAAATATTCACTGATCACCAAAGTCTGAAGTACATCTTCACCCAACCGGATCTGAATCTTAGGCAAAGACGTTGGGTTGAATTGATCACAGACTTCGACTTAGGAATAACCTACACCCCAGGGAAAGCCAACGTCATGGCTGATGCGCTAAGTCGTAAATCTTATTGTAACAACCTGATGTTACAACAAAGTCAACCGCTTCTCCATGAGGAATTTCGGAAGCTTAACCTTCACATTGTACCTCAAGGTTTTCTCTCCACCTTGGTGGCAAAACCTACCCTTACGGATCAAATTATCAAAGCACAGAAGGTAGATCCGGGAATCTCCCGCATCAAGAGAAACATTCAGAAAGGAATTGCGAATTGTTTCTCCGTTAATGATCAAGGAGTCGTATACTTCGGGGATCGACTAGTGGTTCCCAAGGTGCGCAACCTGAGGCGATTGATCCTTAAGGAAGCTCATGAATCTCCTCTCACCATTCATCCCGGTAGTACTAAGATGTATCAGGACCTACGCCAGAGGTTCTGGTGGACTAGGATGAAGAGAGAAATTGCTCAGTATATTGCTAATTGCGACGTCTGTCGTCGTGTAAAAGCAGAGCATCAACGGCCTGCTGGCACCCTTCAACCCTTAGCTATTCCTGAATGGAAATGGGATAAAATTGGTATGGATTTCATTACCGGTTTTCCCAGGACCAAAGAGGGAATAATGCTATTTTCGTCGTGGTCGATCGTCTTTCCAAAGTAGCTCATTTCTTACCTGTTCGTGAGAGTATAACCGCTAGTCAGCTGGCAGACTTATACATCTCCCGAATAGTGTCTCTCCATGGTGTTCCTTTGGAAATCAATTCGGATCGAGGAAGTCTTTTCACCTCTCGATTTTGGGAAAGTTTCCAAAATGCTATGGGAACCCGTCTCTCCTTTAGCACCGCTTTCCACCCTCAGTCAAGTGGTCAAGTGGAACGCGTCAACCAAATTCTAGAAGACATGCTTCGAGCCTCTGTTATCTCGTTCGGAATGGACTGGGAGAAGTGCCTTCCATTTGCCGAATTCGCTTACAACAACAGCTATCAATCTAGCTTGGGTAAAGCCCCTTTTGAAGTTCTCTATGGACGACGATGTCGAACACCCCTTAACTGGTCAGAGACCGGGGAAAGACAATTCTTTGGCCCGGATATGATTCAGGAAGCAGAAGAACAAGTTCGTATCGTTCGTGAAAAGTTGAAAACAGCCCAATCTCGTCAAAAGAGTCAATATGACCGAAAACATAAGGCTATGACTTTCGAGGTTGACGAGAAGGCTTATCTTCGGGTCACCCCTCTGAAGGGAACCCATCGTTTCGGTATCAAAGGCAAATTGGCTCCTCGTTACATTGGACCTTTTCGCATTCTTGCCAAACGAGGAGAAGTTGCCTACCAATTGGAACTACCTCCGCACCTCTCCAGAGTTCACGATGTCTTCCACGTTTCTCAACTCAGGCGTTGCTTCTCGGATCCTATCCGTGAAGTGGACCACGAAACGCTTGATCTCCAAGATGATCTTACATATCGAGAGTACCCCATCCGTATCCTCGATCAGGCCGAGCGTACCACGCGACGTCATAACATCAAGTTCCTCAAAGTTCAATGGTCGCATCATTCTGAAGATGAAGCAACTTGGGAAAGGGAGGATCGTCTTCGACTTGAGTATCCCGCCTTCTTCCCGGAGGAACCCAAATCTCGGGACGAGATTCTTTTGAGTGGGGGTGAGTTGTCACACCCTAGCTAGTCATGCATTAGAGTGTTGCATCATGTTTACTCTTTCAGCAGAAACTTGAAATGGGGATGACAGAACCCCCAGTCCCCTCTGAAACCAACTAGGGTTTACTAAAATAATTTTCAATGAACCTGAAATGCCCTTCTAAAATGCCCATCATTTTTGTCTTGGTTCAGAACCTCTGCAAAAGTGGTGCACATTTTCCTAGGCCATCCTAGGGTTTTTGAATTAAATCATAACTATTTGAATTTGGGCATTTAAAATAATATAAAATATTTAAATGCTCAAATATCTCCAAACTAAAATGTTTCATGTTGGAAATAATCCAACTATGAGCCAGGAGTAGTTTGGTGATTTTTGGAATTGCCTAGGTATTTTATTTAATTCAACAAAGTTGCAGATATATTAAATAAAAACAGAAAACAGAAAAGAAAGGGGAAGACTTACCTGTGCGGCCCAGCCAGCTGGCCGGCCCAGCCAGCAACCGACCCAGCCCAGCACTGTAGCTCCCCGTCGTCTTCCTCCCCACGCCCCGAAGCTGCTGCGTGCTCGCGCGCGCGCGGCCGCGCGGCCACCTCCTGCTTGCCGACGCCCTCCTGGCCGCGTGGACGACGCCCGCAGCCCGTCCCGATCCCCCCTGCTCTCTCTCACTCTCCCCGGCTCTCTCCTTCCTCTCCCTCGCTCTCTCTCTCACACGGCCGAACACGACCGTCGCCGCCGTTCGCCATAGCCACCGCCTCCGACCACCCCTCGCTCCCCCGATTAGCTCAGAAGCTCCGCCACAACTCCCTCTTCCTCCCCACCGCTCCACGGGTCCCCGGAAGCCCTGCATCGCCGCCACGTCGCCGTTCCCCTCTTCGGACTCCGACCACCGTCGCCGTCAAATTCGTCGTCTCCGGCGCGTCCCCGAGCCCGCTTCGACGCCCACTGCAACCGCGGTGAGCCCCCGGAGCGTTTCCCCCTTCTTCCCTGGTCTCTCCCGACCTCTAGGCCCTAGCTCCACCTCGACCGAGAGCTCCACGCCGCCGGCGATGTCGCCGTCGTGGCCACGGTCGCCGTAGCGCCCAACCGAGCTCGCCATCGTGCTCCACACATCACCAGGAGCACGTAGAACGCACCAACGCCTCCCCAAACCCCCTGCAACACTGATCCCGACCGCACCCGAACTCCGGCCACCGCAGCCGAGCTCGCCGCCGTCAACTCCGGCCACCCCGAGCCCAACCACCACCACCAATAGACGCGGCTCAGCCTCAGCAACACGTAGATGCCTTCCGCCGTCCATTTGGTCGCCGGAATGGCAAAAAGCACTCTCGCCGCCGTCTCGGATCTCGCCGGCGTCATGTCGCCGGTGGGGTTTGACTTGACCGACCTGGGGTTTGACCCCCCAGGGTCACTGACGCGTGGGCCCTGTCGGCCAGGTGGTTAGGTTAGCGCTAACTACTGTTAGTCAACCCCCCCTGACACTGACAGTGGGCCCCAGCGCCACTAATTAGTAATTAGGATTAATTTAAATCTGTTTAACCCCCCCTGTCACTGACGTGTGGCCCCCACACGTCAGGTTTGACTTCAACCAGCCACAGTTGACCACTGACGTCATGCTGACGTCAGGCTGACGCAGTAATTGAATTTCTGGATTTAAATTAAATCAGGAAATTCCAGAATATTATTTAAACTTCAAAAATTCATAACTTTTATTCTGTAACTCCAAATTGGACAAATTATATATGAAAAATGATCAGAAAAATCCAATCTATCCATCTGTACTATTTTCATGCATGATCAAACAAGTTAAATTGATGTTTTAATCAGAACAAGGAAAAGCACTTTAAAAGGCCATATTTGAATTTGAAATTTGAATCTTTGATTCAAATTTGCTCAAACCCTTCTGGTTTTAGTTGCATTAGCCCAACACACTCATATTGCCATGTTTCATGCATGCATCATATTGTTGCATATTGTTTGGTAATGTTGTGTACCGGTGCTCTCTGCGGCAGGTTCCGTCCCCGAAGAGTACCGTGATTACCCTAGCGAAGAACCGTATCCGTGCAACGAACCATCAGGCAAGCAACCAACCATTTGATCATATCGATACAATCCCATGTTCTCGCTCCTGCTCTCTTTTACTGCATTAAGACAACGCGATTCAAACTGCTGTGTGCTACGGTAGTTGAACCCATTTCCTCTGCATGACCTGTCATTGCCACAGTAACTAGATGAAACCCACTAGCATGTGTAGGAGTTGATTGAGCCATATGTATGTGTTGTTCCTACCTTGCTATGCCTGCTATGCTTAGAGTCGTGTCAGGTCTGGTTCATCTGGGTGATGGGCTAGAGTGAAATGATTATGTCGGTAATGAGAGTGGTGTGGTGAACACGATTTGGTAAAGGTATCGATGAGAGGCCATGTAGGAGTACATGGTGGGTTGTTTCATTGAAGCCGACCTTAAGCACTGAGATCTGTATGTGTGATTTAAGAATCAGCTACTACCATGCATTGGGCCCGAAACCAATGGACCCTCTCGACTTCTTATTCACCCTAGTTCTCCGTCCAGGAGTTGCAAGTAGTTTCTGGTGTTTGTAGCCTACTGGAGGCCGTGGACAGCGCTGACCGTAGGGGTGGGCTGTGATGCGGTAGGTACGTGGCCGGGTGTACCGAATACCCGTTAGGTATCTCGGGAACCCTGTTCACATCGTTCGGGGCCGTATGGGAAACCTCGGCCGGACTCCCTGCGGATGGAACCTGAATAGGCGATAAACCTGGACTGGAGGCTTAGGTGATTAGGTAGGTCGTGGCCGACACCCACGTTGGGCTTCCGCTTGAAGGTTGCCGAGTACATGTCGTGTAAACGACGATAAGTGGTGAGAGCGTGTATGAAGAAGTACACCCCTGCAGGGTTAACATGATCTATTCGAATAGCCGCGTCCGCGGTAAAGGACTACTTGGTTGCCTATACAGTTCATAGACAAGTAAATGGAAACTATTAAAAGCCTCAAGATAAGTGTGAGTGCCGAGGATGGCTCTTCCGTAGGAAGACGGAGGTGGATCCTCGGTAGTGTATTGAAGTGGTGAATAGTGGACTCGTGTGCGCAAAACTATTTCAAGTTGGAGTATCGTAGGATAGTCTAGCCATGAGTCAAAGCTGGCTTGCTGCAATAACTCCACCAACCCTTCTTGATACTATGCATGTATGTAGGATCTGATGTAAGTCTTGCTGAGTACCTTTGTACTCATGTTGCTATAATCTACATTTTTACAGAAGACGCTGCAACCCCTTCTGATGGGTTCTATGTAGACGTTGACATCAACGAGTAGGCTAAAGACCCAGGTGGTGACCCTGAGCTTGTGATGGACCACGTAGTATAGTTAGGCTTCCAAGCCTCTTTTATTTTACTAGTTGTCTGTACCCAGACAAAGTACTTCCGCTGTTGGCTTGTATGACTGTATGATTTGTATGTTGGGTCGTGAGACCCGTACCTTGTGTGTATGATATGTATGGCTCCCTGAGCCTTAAATAAAGTACTTGTGTCATAGAGTCATGTTGTGATGCTTCGTTGTATTTGCACATATCGAGCATATTGTGTGTATGATTGAAATGCTTGGTATGTGTGGGATCTGACCATCTAGTTGTTTATCTTTAGTAGCCTCTCTTACCGGGAAATGTCTCCTAGTGTTACCGCTGAGCCATGGTAGCTTGCTACTGCTCTGGAACACTTAGGCTGGCCGGCATGTGTCCTTCTTCGTTCCTGTGTCTGTCCCTTCGGGGAAATGTCACGCTTTGAGTACCGGAGTCCTGTTAGCCCGCTACAGCCCGGTTTACCGGAGTCCTGCTAGCCCAGTGCTACAGCCCGAACCCACTTGCTGATGACCGACACGTTCGAAGCTGGGTCATGGATGCCTGTCCCTGTAAGTCTGTGCCACTTTGGGTTTACGACTAGTCATGTCAGCCCGGGCTCTTTATCATATGGATGCTAGCGACACTATCATATACGTGAGCCAAAAGGCGCAAACGGTCCCGGGAAAAGGTAAGACGACACCCGTGGGGATACCGTGCGTGAGGCCGCAAAGTGATATGAGGTGTTACCAGCTAGATCGATGTGACATCGAGTCGGGGTCCTGACAGTTGCCTCATATGCTTCATCTTTTTTAATGTGTTTCGTGAAAATAAGGATTCTGATAATTGTGCCAAAGTGTTAGAAGAAGAATGTATTAAAATGTTTGGCACTAAATCTTTGGATGATGAGCATGATTGCAATGTTGTTACTGTGAATTATTTGAATGTCCATGATGCTAATGATATGAAAAGCCACAATCTTGGGGATGCTATGTTTAATGAAGATGATACTTTTAGTCTCCCAAGTTTTGATGAGCAAATTTATTATGATGATAGCATGCCTCCTATTTATGATGATTATTTTGATGATACTTATGTTATAAAAAGTAGTGGTTATTATATTTAGAAAACTTGTCATTATTATGATTACCCTTTTCCTCAACGTTACTCTTTTAATGTGGAAACAATTTATAGTATTCGAGTTTCTTATGGTACTCCCACTATTCCGAATAAGAAGAATTTTGCTTATGTGGAGAGTAGTAATTTTTCTATGCTTGGGGATCATAAAAATAATGCTTTATGTGATGGTTATACTGTTGAATTCATTCATGATGCTACTGAAAATTATTATGAGGGAGGAATAGATGCTCGTAGGAATTGCAATAATACCAAGTTTCCCCTCTATGTGCTTAAAATCTTGAAGTTGTCCTTGTTTTACTTTCCTATGCAATTTGGTTCTTGATCCCATAAATTTTTTGCTCACAAAGTCCCTATGCATAGGAAGTGGGTTAGACTTAAATGTGCTAGTCATATTCTTCATGATGCTCTCTTTATGTTTCAATTCTTATCTTTTATGTGAGCATCATTGAAATCATCATGCCTAGCTAGGGGCGTTAAACGATAGCGCTTGTTGGGAGGCAACCCAACTTTATTTTTGCTTTTTACTTTTTGTTCCTGTTTGGTAATAAATAATTTATCTAGCCTCCGTTATGATTGTGTTTTTTATGTTTTAATAGTGTTTGTGCCAAGTAAAGCCTTTAAGATCTTCTTGGGCAATACTTGTTTGATCTTGCTGTAAAAACAGAAAGTTTGCACTCACGAAAATAATTATCCTTTTTTACCAGAGAGTGATAAAATACCCATTCCAATTGCAGTTGATCAATATACAAATTTTCCTGCCCGTACTAATTTTTCAGAATTTGTGGAGTTACAGAATTATTCGAAACCTCCAGATTGCTACAGACTGTTCTGTTTTTGATAGATTCTAATTTCTATGTGTTGTTTGATTATTTTGATGAATCTATGAGTAGTGTCGGAGGGTATGAACCATATAGAAGTTGGAATGCAGTAGATATTATACCAATATGAATTTAGAATGAGTTCACAACAGTACCTAAGTGGTGATTTATTTTCTTATACGAACGGAGTTTACGAGTTTTCTGTTAAGTTTTGTGTTGTGAAGTTTTCAAGTTTTGGGTAAAGATTCGATGGACTATGGAATAAGGAGTGGCAAGAGCCTAACCTTGGGGATGCCCAAGGCACCCCAATGTAATATTCAAGGACAACCAATAGCCTAAGCTTGGGGATGCCTGTCGGTGTCAAAACCGGCAGATCTCGGGTAGGGGGTCCCAACCTGTGTATCATGGATTGATGGGTAACAGGAAACACGGGACACGATGTTTACCTAGGTTCGGGCCCTCTTGATGGAGGTGAAACCCTACGTCCTGCTCTTGTTTATATTGATGGAGTATCAAGTACATAGTTGATCTACCTCGAGATCATATGTTGTGGTCTAAAACCTAAGGGTATGGTGAATACTATCCTTATTCTCTATTGACTAGCCTAGCCTCGGCTTATATAACATACCAGAGGCCTAGGATAACAAGAGTCCTAGTCGAATACGTCGGTGGAGAGGAGTCCTTGTCTTGATCACTAAGTCTTGTGGAATCTTCCTCGTATATGTCTTCGGCTGTCCGAACTAGCCCATGAGTAAATGGCCATGGGGGCCCTCGGCCCAATCCAACTGATCCGGAGACGATGTGGTGAGTACCCCCTAGTACAAGACACCGTTAGTAGCCTCTTGAACTAGTCTTCAAGTTGGGGATGCTCCTCGGTTCTTCCGAACTGTTCTTCGTCTTTAGTCGTCAGTCTTGAAAACTGGTTCAACAAATCTTCCCATCTTCTATCTTGAGGATTGCCGAGCTAAATCTGAAGATCTCACACGTCGGGTATCTGAGGAGCCCTTTAAGTCTTCGGCCTTTATCAATGCCTCGTTATTTTTATGCCACACCTTTGGTTTGAAGTTGTTCCCGGGCGGCAGTGTCTTGTTGCGTCCGAGCTCCAACGCCGGACTATATTCGAGGTATCTTTTGCAGACGAGCACCAACGCCGGACAGCTTCCGAGCTCCAACTCCGCAATGTATCCGAGCTCCAACGCTGGACTATGTCCAAGCTCCAACGCTGGACTATGTCCAAGCTTTAATGCCAGACTATATCCGAGGTGTCATAGATCACCTTGGTTCAAAAAAGTGAAGGAGTTTAGCCGAGCTTAATGCCGAAAATGCCCTCTATGGAGCCAGCCATTGGTGCCCGAGCTTTATGTCGGACTGCTTCTGAGGTGGTGCGCCACCCCGACTGTGGGCTGATTTTTCTCAATATTTTTGCTTGGTGCAATTTATTCTCTGCCAAGATATATAGCCAGTAGCCCTCAAGGTGTGTATCGGTCTAAAACCCGAGATGCACCTGAAGGATGACATAATACCGCTGATCCTAGTAGCCGCCGAAACTCAGGTTGATTTGCAAAATCGGCCTGAGGATCAACTCCTAGCTCGGAAGAATACTTCGGGACACAAAAAGCGGTGTGCAATGTCCTTGAGACTTAGGTTGGGTGCGGCCGACCAACCTGAGGATTATAATCTCTTCGAAAACTATATTGCACTTAAATTTTCTGCACTGGATTGCCAATGCAGTAGCCCCCGAGACATTCGTCGGGTGGCAACACTAGATCAGGGGATCGATGTGCCCCTTTAATATTAGTAGATGATAAGCCCGAAGCCTAGTAGCCCCCGAGCCTTAATGCGGGCACGGGTGGCCGAATTAAGGATCAATATCCAGAGTAAAATAAAAAGTTATGTGTAATGATTCTATGTATCCAAGTACTTTACATCATTAATGCTCGGATCCGCATTGTACAGTACTTTGTTGACCGACCATCGGCTTCCACCTCCTTGACCAGTAGTAGAGGATTGTTTGTCCTACTTTATAAAGCCGTTATAAGGGCAAATATTTATGGAAAACAAGGCATCCGACCATACGGTTTTTATAAACAAAGGTACGCGGAAAGATATGTTATATTACTTAATGTAAGAAACATCTTCCAAGGAAAATAGTCCCGCTATCGGTTCCTTTCTTTGGGTCGTCATGCGTATCATGATCATGAAACCTCACCTCTGATCAATGTGGGAAGAAAATATTGAGTATTTAGTTCGGGGAAAGTTCCCCAACTCTATGGTATTAATGAACCATTTTTTTACTTCCATCGTTGCCGACCAATGTGATCCTTTAAGATCGCTAGCTTTTGGTTTCACCCAGTCGGAGGTAATAACTCAGATGACCCGGTAGTAACAATCACAGAGGTGCTCCCTTTAACGCCTAGACGAACAATCGGGAACGTAGCGGTAAGCATAGGAGCCAGGCAACCCAGCTTGGCAAAAATCTTAAGTCAAATTGATGCATATTTATGGCTTTATAACAATGATTACGGAAGGCAGCCCTTGTATATTAAATACAAATGACGATGATATGTTTATTTTGACTCTGTTGCGAACGTTTATCAGTTGAAAGTGGACCATCGTCGGCTTCTACCCCTTTGTAGATACTACACAGGGTGTCTCCGCAATTACAAGACAACCCTTAGCCGACGTCTCGGTGCCCGAAGGCGGTTGTGTTAGCGGAAACGAGGCAATCAGATATGTGGGCTTTATAACTTTCACTGAGTCGTAGGAGCTTTAAACGGGGGAAGCTAGCTACGAGCCACTGTTTAGTGTTCGGCGACATACGAGGTCAAGCCGTAAACACTTCGGCCAATGTTATGAACGACCCGTCATTTAACACAGTCATCGGATCGCTGACCAGCTTACGCTTATTGTGGCAGTCAGTTTTCGGCTTTCTCCACTGAGGTGCTTAACCATGTGAGTGGACGCACAATCTTAGTGGTTCTCCCTTTGCACACCTAGCCGAACAAAGCGGAACGTAGGAGGCAAGCGTAGGAGCCAGGAAACCCAACTATTGACCGAAGACACAATTCGAAACCGATGCATATTTAGCAATATCCGAGAATGTTTTTGCCGAATCTCTAAAGGTGTCCGGCGTTGCACTGCAAGACTTGTGCTGAAAACACACAAATAGTTTAAAAGTGCCATAAGCTTGGAAAACCAAAAAGCGTTAGTAAAAACTTGACGTCCGAACAAGAGCAAGTGTTCGGTGCCAATCCGAAAATTGGAAAAAAAGAAAAAATTGTGCTTGTGCCGTGCTTTAACATGACACACTCGATCTCAACACTTCAAGCGGGCCAGCCTACGGCTTCGAGCTCCTTATCCCAAAGGAGGAGTACTTCTTCGAGGCCAGTTTAGCAAACTAAACTCAAGCGGCTTTTTAGAGAGAAGACAGGCTATCCGGCTATTGACCATACACTCGAGTCGAAAAAGGAGCGGTAGAAAAAGACTTTGCAGCGGCCAAGAAGAAAACACATTTACTATAAAACATCTCATATAAATTTTAAGAGCCCCCAAGTGACTTGGGTAAAATAATTTTATGTACAATGATTGTATGTACCGATGTACTTATAGCATATCTGTGTTCACCCGAACTTTAAACGCGTCTTAATCGACCGTCGGCTTCTTCCTCTTCGGTCAAGGACCAAAAAGTGTCATGTACTCCACCTGTCGAAAGCATCGACGGTGTTTCCGGTAACCAGGCAATCAGGCCATAAGGCTGTAGCAGACAAAGCGCGCTCAGGGAACTTATGCTATATTAGTAACGAAGTGTAAGAAGCATCTTCAAAGAAAATAGTACCTCCACCGATACCTTTCTTCGGTTGCTCATTGTTACTATTAGACTCGTGCAATAGATTTTTTGTACTCATGAGTTCCGTTGTGTGCCGACCATTATTGAAAACAATAAGAGCGCTAGCTTTCGGCTTCACCCAGTCTAAGGTACTAACTCGGATGACCCGGTAGTAACAATCGCAGAGGTGCTCCCTTTACCGCCTAGCTAAACAATCGGGAATGTGGGTGTAAGAACAGGAGCCAGGCAACCCAGATTGCGAAACACTTAAGCCAACATGGTGCATATTGTGGCATAATACACGAACAAGGAACGAAGCCGTACAAGTATAATCATATGCAAGTGGAACATAAAGGAAGCCCCCAAGTAAACGGGGTATTTGAATTTGCTTGCAACAAACAAGGTTTTGACAAAGAAAGTTTTTCGCAAATGACTTTTTGTCAAAATAGCATAATGATTGGTCGAACTGAACGAAATTTAAAACTAAAGGTTTTTAAGCATGGAAGCGACTTAGCTGGTTAATGTGCTCGGTGTCGATGCACGGCCCGAGCTTGCGGCAGGACAAGGTTCCAGCCCCCAAGCCGGTCCCGAGGTGGCGGAGCGAAGAGCTCGGCACTCCGAAGTGGCGACATAGCACGGCCAATGCAGGCCGGCAGTGAGACGCCGAAGTCCCCGGCGTGGCTTAATGAAGTAATGACAAAGCTCTCAGTCCAGCCGAGGTGACGTGGTACGTCGGTACGCCGAGGTGACGGCACTGCCCGATCCGGATCCTTTACCTGTGCACAGAAAATAGTGCAAGCTGGAGATAATAGGAATAAAAAAAATTGTTGCATAATTAGTACTTTACGCAGAGTGAATAATAAAAGAAATATGGTCCGTGTGCCAAACACTCGATGAGGTAGAGCTCTCTCAGCAATGCCGAAGTCCCCGAGGCAACCGAACATGTCGGTATGGCGATTCGACCAACAAGGTGATCACACGAGTCGATTGGGACAACAACGTCGGCTCGCCAAAGTCACCGCGTGACGCAGTCGAAGTCGATCACCTACACACATAAAATAGTGCGGTCCAAAAAGGATAAATGCTTTTCGCAAAAATAATTTGTTGAAAGAGATGTGGCCTGGCGCCGAAGTCATGTCGATGCAGGGTGTCGGCGTGATGCGGTGAAGGCGTGGCCAAGCCTGAATTCGCAGGCCGGTCTGAGTTCCGGATGCGGGATTCGACGAACTGTATACGGAAACTGACCGAACCACCACGCGACCGTTGTTAATGCAGCCACCATTTGATAGACCTGTGTACAGATGATGAAACAAACCAGAGTAATAGTTCCCTGGGAAAAATAAACCCAAGCAAGAAAAAATATTAGGATTAATAGCACCTGGTTTATCTATTGTAGCAATCTGAAGAAAGGTTACTCCCAAAATTGGGACTTGATCTGCACACCCATTGCCTGATGGGCGATAAAGCGACGGTATGGTGATGCTGGCAAAGGTAGGCTCGTCGAGACAAAGCCCCCAGTCCAGCTAACGCGACGAAGCTGGTCGGCTGGTGACGCTGAAGTCACCGGAGTATGTTGATGAAGAAATAGCAAAGTCCTCGGTCTAGCCAAGATGACGGAGCAGGTCAGCAAGGAGATGTTGCAGCTGCCATGTCATCCGAGGTGTTGAAGCAGTTCGGCGTGGTGGACATCGGCTTGAAAAAGCAACAGTGCGGCCATGCTGACGCTGGTCATAACTTGTGACGCGGTCAATGCCGGATTGATGAAGTGATCGAGCGGCAATGTCGGTGTGCCTGACCCGTGCAATCCATGGGGCGATGGTGTTGATGATGATTTATCCTTTGTGATGCCGAACTCTTGTTCAGCTTGCCGAGCTGATGATCCGATAAAGTTAGGCTCAACTCGATGAAGCGACGATCTGTCTAGCGCAGGTCGGTAGACATGGAGCAATGTTACCGGACTGGTGCGACACCAACACGATGGTGAAGAGTGCCTCAAAGAAGGCTTAAACTTTTATGGGCACGTGTTAAAAACAATGCACAATACCATAGAAGAAAATTCCTTTAAAAAGGTTGTCCTATATCACGTTCATAAAGAACATGAATTCTGATCGGACCCGTATTCGCGCAGAAAACAGGTCCGAAAAGTGATGCACTAATCGAAAGGTTACCGGAGTTTGGACGGTCGGATCGAGCTGAAATTGTGAGGGGTGTTAGATATAGGAATTCCGCAGCCGATCAGCGGTTGGACCTTCCAAAGGACGTACGAGCTACGTGCTGGAGACCATGCCCTAAACTCATCCAGATTCCCATCCAGATTTGACAGGGCTCCGGTATATTGTAGATTGCCGGAGATTCCTCCATCAAAACTCGACGAAATTTTGCATGATTGTTGTAGACTTATTTCCGCACAATTCTACTGAAGCAATCGTCAAACTAACACTCGAGGAGGCGGTGACGGCAGATACAAGTTCGCTGTCCAGAAACACAACACGACCACCCGAGGGCAATGTTGACGTTGAGCCCTCGAGCTCCATGGATGATTACCCTACGATCATGATAGAGATCAGAGTTGATGTTGATGAAGGCCCCCGTCCAAACATGACGATCGGAGATGGAGCGTGGTCCTCGGTCGAGCTGTTGGTGTTCTGGGAATGGGGGTCCCCAGACTTGCCTGTCTGCGGTCCACGGCATGGCTGGGCTGGCAGGTCTGTACGACCCATTTTCATCGACAAGGCATTCAAGACCCTCGCGAGGGGCCAAGCCTCGCGATACGGATGATGCAAGACCTCCTCAGGAGAGTCTTCGCCAAGCAGGCTCACGAGGGGCAGAGAAATCAAGGCAAGGCAAACCTCGCGTTGTCCTCGTAACGTGAGCCATGACGATCGAGACCAGACGGACGCCAGCGCGCGCAGTGTCCTTATTTCCTCTTTGGTGCCAAGGGGGCAAGCGCAGGCGCGGAGTACCGAGGCATCAAGCAAATGTTTCCATATTGGTGCAATGAGACCAAGACCAGAAGGACGGTAGGACGAAGGTCACCATGGAGCCCAAGACGGCGTCATCACCAGAACCTTTGGCAGGCGAAGACCACCTTTTGTCAGGATAACTTGTACTGGCTGTCCCCTTTCGAATTGGCCATTGTTGGCTCCCTTCTCGCTCAATATTTGGGGACAGGACCAGGGCCTATATAAGTAGAACTAGCCACCATAGTAGGGAGAGCGAGGATCGACCTGATCACGAGAGAGACCTGAGCGGATCCAAGATCATCTCACCCACACAAGTTCACCAAGCACAAGAACACCTCAACCTCAGGAGGTTGTTCTTCCCCTTGTATTATTCATCATCAGTCCAAGAGGCAATCCACCACCACCACATTGGAGTAGGGTATTATACACCACAACGGTGGCCCGAACCAGTACAAATATTGTGTCTTTCTGTGTTGTGAGTTCGTCGAGTTCATCCGCAAGATCTTAGAGAGTTAGGGCGTGGATCGATAGGGAGAAAACCTTCATGCGCACCCTAGTGTTCGAACCTCAAGGGTTTGCCGGAACCCGTGATTCGACATTTGGCACACCAGGTAGGGGTGCGCCGAAGCTTCCTTCCATCGCTCCGCACTCCGTTGCTTCGTCGTCTCAATGGCAGACACACGCCGCACTCGTGCTGAGCGCCGGGCTGCCCTCGCCGCCCATGTTGCTCAGACGGATCCCGTCGGCGGGCCACCTCGTCGTTCCCCGTCCCCTGCCACCAACGCCGCCACCGGCCCAGCGGGGAATGAGCAGCAATCATCCTCGCTGCATCCCTCGGTGCGGCGGGACGGCCGCACCGCCACTCCTTCGCTGACCCCGGCGGTTCTTCTTCCCATGCACGTCGTCCTCCCATGGACGCACGGGCCGTGCTCCTCATGGCGCACGAGCTCCCGCGCTACCGTCCGGTCGACGACCACAACAAGGACTGGCTTGACCGCATCGCCGATCTTGTCCGCGCCGCAGGGGGCTCCCCAGCGCCGTCCCTCTCTCCGCCTCGCGCTCCACCAGCTACGGGCGACGTAGCCCATGGAGCGCCTCCACCACCTCAGCCCCAAGACGACGCCCTGGCGCCAAGACGCGTGGCTCCGCGACGCAATCCGCCGCGTCCCGTGCCCGTGCGTGAAGAAATAAGCTGTCAAGAGGTCCCTCGACTGCAAGAAAATGCTCCGCTGCTCCCGCCGCCACCGCACCAGGACCAACTATTGCGGCAAGCCCGCACGCCACCTGTAGCGGCGGGGCGCGGACCCCATCAAGACCAAGCTCCACCCCCAAGGTGGGTCCCGGTGATCATAGCTGACTGCCGTGCTTTCACCCCTGAGCTGCGTAGCGTCGCTTGGCCGGGCAAGTTCAAGCCGAATCTGCCTCCTCACTACGGCGGCACCCCCGACCCCGAGGAGTTCTTACAACTCTACGAGCTGAGCATGGAAGCAGCCAACGGTGACGAAAAAGTCATGGCGAACTGGTTTCCCATGGCTCTTAAGGAAGGCGCCCGCTCCTGGCTCCTGAACCTGCCGCCGGGCTCAATCTCCTCCTGGAATGAAATGTGCACCCGCTTCATGGCCAACTTCCAAGGCACTCACGACCGCCCCCCGGTCGCGGGAGACCTATGCCGCATCAAGCAACAACCCGAAGAGACCCTGCAGAAGTACATTAAGCGCTTCAACAGCGCACCGATCAAGATCCCCAAGGTGTCCGATGAGGCCATCATCTATGCGTTCTCTGATGGCGTCTGCGACGTCAAGATGAAGGAGGAGCTCTCCATCCATGAAGAGCTGTGCATGACCCTCGAGCTATTCAACATCGCGACCAAGTGTGCTAGAGCTGAGGAGGGCGCCTCTCCCAACTCGAGCTCCCTGCTGTGGACCCAAAGGAGAAGAAGAGCAAGGCCAAGGACATGAAGCGCAAGGGAGCAGCCGTGCTCACAGCGGAACCAGACACCAAGCGTGGCAGAGACCAACCAGAGTCATCTAAGGGCAGCCGTCCATTCTGCGCCTTCCACAACCTAAACACCCACAACACCAGCGATTGTCAAATAGCTCAGAGCCATTCGCGAAGGGCGCTTCGGTCGACGCCCCGAGCACGGCGACCAGGGCTACAGCCGAGGAGGAGGACATGGTGGAGGACGCTGGGACGATCGTGGCCCGCACCAGGAGTGGCGCGACCGACCTCGTGAGGACCGCTGGCAGGACTAGCCTCGCGAGGGTGCCTGGAGGGATCAGCCTCGTGAGGATCGTCCTCAAGGCAACACCGGACTCCCTCTGCTGCCACCACTGCCAAGAAGGAATGCCGAACACCATCAAGACGAGGGGACTGGGGGCTTCCAGGAACCGCGTGCTATCACCTGCATCTTGGGAAGAGCCCAGGCCCCAGCCTCGCAGCGTATCTTCAAGCAGTTTGCTCATGAAGTGAATGCAGTCCTCCCCAAGCTCGAAGCCACGCGCCCGCTTAGATGGTCCTAGTGCCCCATTACGTTCAACTCGGCAGACCAGCTCAAGTGCGCAGCTACCGCAGACACCCTCCCGATGCTTTGCTCCCAGTCATCAGCAACGTGCAAGTTACCAAGACCCTCATCGACGGTGGCGCAGGGCTCAACGTCCTGTCCGTCGACACGTTCGATGGCCTCCAAGTGCCCCAGCTTCAGCCCACCAAGCCTTTCTCAGGAGTGACCAACGGTTCCACCACACCGATAGGGTAGGTCCGCCTCCCCGTCACCTTCGGGGAACGCAAGAACTACCACACCGAGCTCATCGACTTTGACATTGCGCACATCCGCCTGTCGTACAATGCCATCCTCGGGTATCCAACCCTGGCCAAGTTTATGGCAGTCACTCATCACGGCTACAATGTTCTCAAGATGCCAGGAAGCAGCGGGGTCATCACGATCCCATGTGAAGAAAGAGATGCGGTGTGCTCCCTCGAGCGTGCCTTCCAAGCTGCAGCAATCGTCGACCCTGACATCAAGGGCGAGGGCCCTCCTGAGGCCATCCCCAAGAAGAAGAAGCAGTTGCGACACGCAGGACCTCGTCAGGATTAGCGCCCGCTCCAGGGGCGTCTCCCTCCATCGCATAGGAAGGCGTGCCCGGCGCCCTTCTCGCAGGGCTCGGGGGCTTTCTTCTCGAAGGCCTCAGACCTTGCCCACATCATGAGGGAGGCGCTCGGGAACCACTTGCAGGAGTGCTTTGCAGCATGTTTCCCTCAAGAGGGCACAGGGCAAGGATTGCACACCGTTCAGGAGGTCATCGCCAAGACCACCTGGGAGTTGCAAGATGCAAGGGCCATGCGCGGCGACCGCCGCTCGCGAGACGCAGTTTCCCATCCAGGTGAGGATGCCGGGCTGCGTGTTTGCATCGACGTTCCAGGGCTCAACAGGGCCACTTCTCAGGAGCTTTTTTGGCCTTCGCGCGTGGGACGCTGCGAGGGCCCACCGCACAGCTATGTACGCATGCCCTTTGGCCTGCCAAGTGTATCCTCTGCCTACCAGCACAACTTGTGGCACATCCTAGCGACTCAGGAGGCCAGACACCATGTCGTCCTGATGGAGATGGAGACGGTCCTCAAGGAACCACCTGAGCCCCCAGAGCCTCCCGAGGCTCAGAGCTCCGGAGGCTCGTGAGGAGCAACCCCTTCGTCGTGCACCTTCAGCTACCCCAACTCTCCTTGGTCAACATAACCAGGTGACATCTTTCCAAGTTCATCTAGCTAGGAGCGCCCCTCAGGCTACATCATTCCCAGGCAGCGTGGGTCCATCCCCGTGGCATGTATCCCTTTTTATGTCTTTAGCTTACCTTGTTGGGGGCGCCCCTCGGGCTGCATCATCCCCAAGCTGCTCGGGCCTTACCCAGTGGCACATATCTCTCATGCACTTGCTTAAGCCTGCTACTCTCATGTTTGATCTACCTATGATTACTACTTGCTCAGTCGCCACCCATCATGGGGACCGCGTGTTGGCCGTCTTTATTCAGGACCCTTAGCATGAGTAAATTAAGCACGCCATCTGTGCTCGGGTCCGTCCGTGCAGCGTCGATAAATCCAACGGCTGAGCTCTGTCTGGCGGGCCGGCCCCGTTTACGTCACCTCTTGGGGCCGTTGGTGCTTGACCTTCTCACGCGATAACCTCAGGACATTCGTTCGGCGTAGGTTGTCTGACCACCTCGCAGGTCCAACACAGCAAACAAGAACCAAGACCAGGCGCAACCCGCCTTGAGGTAGGGCCTTGTGAGTCCCGCACTGGCTCATGAGTGCCCAGATACACCTCGTCTAGCCCTGTCATGCAAGCCACATGTCAGGGCAAGGCTGCACACGCCCCGGGAGCTCTCCACAGAGGGAGCCCCCCTCCCATGCACAAGTGGACGCACCATGCTCTGCGCTGGCCGTCGACACTGCTAAGGAGCGGCTATGCCCGTGCACAAGCAGAAGCACTATGCTCCGCACTGGTGATAAAAAACTAAGGGCGGCTTCACGGTCGTACCAACCTCAGGGAGCTCCAGAGCTCAGCATCCGGCCTCACCGCAACGCCTACCCTCAAGAGAGTCGCGTGAGGGGGCTGGGCACGGGGGCTGCACTCGGGTCACACCCAAGCATACGCCACCCAGCCAGGCCTCTCGGACCTGGTCGTCGCACGCCCCTCCCAAGCCAAGCCTCGGCGAGGGCAAAGGTATAGAGATTGTTTGCACGCCAAGGGGGACTCCTGAGCATCGTGACTCAGGAGCCTAACTGGTCACGTAGCCCCTCACTCCTTGGTCCGTCCTGGTCTCCGGTCGGCCCAACGGTGGTTGAGGTATGTGCGGGGCCAGGCTCTGCCGATGTAGAACACCAACCTATCCTCGCGTACTCTCCCTGTAAGCTGTTTGCGCGCCAAGGGGTACTCCTGAGCATCACGACTCAGGAACCTAACTGGTCACGTAACCCCTCACTCCTTGGTCCGTCCTGGTCTCTGGTCGGCCTAACGGCGGTTGAGGCATTTGCGGGGCCAGGCTCTGCCAACGCAGGACACAAAGTAAATAGGAAGAAAATCAAAAAATCTCGAAGGAAATATTACAAGACATATTATCCTCACAATATCAAATGAAAGTTTTAACGCTTCCACGAGGCGTGATGCATATTGCAGGAATGAAACAGGAAGCAGCCACAGGTCACCCCTGGACACCACCATCTGCAGGATCGGTGGCATCGCCGGTAGAGGGAGCAAGGACAAAGCCGCGGAACTTCTTCAGCAGGGCCTCCGCCTCACCTTTCATGGCTGCGGCGGCGAACGCACAATGTTCGTCAGCTACGGGCTCCAGCAGCTCGTCAAGACAAGCATTGGGGTGGCGAAGGTACATATGGCTGGAGACACGCATGAGTGCAGCTGAAGAAAGGGCACGAGCCTCCCCTCAGCCATAGGACTGATGCCCTCCTTGACTTCCTCAAGCGCCTTCACCAAGTGTGGATGCAGCCGAGCAGGGCCATCCTAGTCAGTGGTCAGCGGCTTCTCTAGGCCCTTATCGTACAGCGACTTCAGCGCCACGCTGGACCTCTTCTTAAGAATCGAGAAGGCCTCGCGGTCTTCGGCCAGGACCTTCGCCTTGGATCGAGCTCAGCCTCCCTCATCTTCGCCTTCTTCTCTAGTTCCTCCAGTCGGCTGCGCTCCGCGGCCTGTGCCTTCGTTAGCTCCCCTAGCTCAGTGTCGCGGCTCTTGATGGTGTCCTCCCGAGCCTTCATCTCCTCCTCCTTCGCTTCGCGGTCGCGTGCTTCCTTTGCACACTCGTCGCGCAGCCTCTTCAGCTCACCCTCTAGCTCTAGGCAGTGGTCGCGGGCGGCCTCGGTGTCCTTCAGCGCCGCCTCGCGATCGGCCACAGCTCTGGCGGCGGCTTGCTTCTCCTTCTCGGAGGCCGCCGCGGCTTGGCTCAGCGACGCTCGGATGGCCGAGTCGGAGTGAAGCCAGCCTGAGGCCAGCTCCAGGCACCCGTCCACTAGGTGCGGGTCCGCGCCCAGGAGGTCTTCCCACAGCTTGGCCATCCTCGAGAAGACACGCTCCAAGGTTGCAGAGGGAGTAGAAGAATGCGAGGCCAGAGAAGCAGCAGGAGTAGGAGACAACGTCGTTACCAGAGCCTGGAAGATCGAGGGCTCCGGAGCCCTTGGGACCTCATCAGCAGAGCCGGGCGCCGGCACTTTCGGAGCTAGCGGGGCCTCAGGGGCTGGTTCATCCTGCCGATGCTCCTCTTGGCTGCGCGAGGGCGACCGGGCTGGGGAGGTGTGGGTGCTGTCGCCCCTCTTCTCCACAGAGGGGGGCATTGATACGTCTCCAATGTATCTGTAATTTTTGATTTCTCCATGCTATATTATCTACTGTTTTGGACATTATTAGGCTTTATTATCCACTTTTATATTATTTTTGGGACTAATCTATTAACCGGAGGCCCAACCCAGAATTGATGTCTTTTGCCTGTTTTAGGGTTTTGAAGAAAAGGAATATCAAACGGAGTCCAAACGGAATGAAACCTTCGGGAACGTGATTTTCTCAACGAATAAGACCAGGGAGACTTGGACCCTACGTCAAGAAATAAAACAGGAGGCCACGATGTAGGGGGGCGTGCCCACCCCCACCAGGCGTGCCCTCCACCCTCGTGGGCCCCTTGTTGCTCCACCGACGTACTCCTTCCTCCTATATATATCCACGTACCCCCAAACGATCAAAACAGCAGCCAAAACCCTAATTCCACCGCCGTAACTTTCTGTATCCACGAGATCCCATCTTGGGGCCTGTTCCGGAGCTCCACCGGAGGGGGCATCAATCACGAAGGGCTTCTACACCATAGCCCCTCCGATGAAGTGTGAGTAGTTCACCTCAGACCTACGAGTCCATAGTTAGTAGCTAGATGGCTTCTTCTCTCTTTTTGGAACTCAATACAATGTTCTCCCCCTCTCTTGTGGAGATCTATTTGATGTAATCTTCTTTTTGCGGTGTGTTTGTTGAGACCGATGAATTAAGGGTTTATGATCAAGTCTATCTATGAATAATATTTGAATCTTCTCTAAATTCTTTTATGTACGATTGGTTATCTTTGCAAGTCTCTTTGAATTATCAGTTTGGTTTGGCCTACTAGATTGATCTTTCTTGCAATGGGAGAAGTGCTTAGCTTTGGGTTCAATCTTGTGGTGTCCTTTCCCGGTGATAGTAAGGGCAGCAAGGCACGTATTGTATTGTTGCCATCGAGGATAACAAGATGGGGTTTTCTTCATATTGCATGAGTCTATCCCTCTACATCATGTCATCTTGCTTAAGGTGTTACTCTGTTTTTAACTTGATACTCTAGATGCCTGCTGGATAGCGGTCGATGAGTGGAGTAATAGTAGTAGATGCAGGTAGAAGTCGGTCTACTTGTCTCGGACGTGATGCCTATATACATGATCATACCTAGATATTCTCATAACTATGCTCAATTCTGTAAATTGCTCAACAGTAATTTGTTCACCCACCGTAGAATACTTATGCTCTCGAGAGAAACCACTAGTGAAACCTATGGCCCCCTGGTCTATCTTTATCATATTGATCTCCTACTACTTAGTTATTTCCTTTGCTATTTACTTTGCCTTTATTTTACTTTGGATCTTTATCATAAAAATACCAAAAATATTATCTTATCATATCTATCAGATCTTACTCTCGTAAGTGGCCTTATAGGGATTGACAACCCCTATTTTCGTTGGTTGCGAGGATTTATTTGTTTTGTGCAGGTACGAGGGACTCGCGCGTAGCCTCCTACTGGATTGATACCTTGGTTCTCAAAAATTGAGGGAAATACTTACGCTACTTTGCTGCATCATCCCTTCCTCTTCGGGGAAAACCAACGCACTGCTCAAGAGGTAGCAAGAAGGATTTCTGGTGCCGTTGCTGGGGAGGTCTACGCAAAAGTCAACATACCAAGTACCCATCACATACCCTTATCTCCTGCATTACATTATTTGCCATTTGCCTCTCGTTTTACTCTCCCCCACTTCACCCTTGCCGTTTTATTCACCCTCTCTCTCTATCCTCCCTCTCTATTTGCCTCTTTTTGTTCGCTTGTTTTTTGTTTGCTTGTGTGCTAATTTGCTTGCTTGTCACGATGGCTCAAGATAATACTAAATTGTGTGACTTCACCAATACCAACAACAATGATTTTATTAGCACTCCAATTGCTCCTCTTACCAATGCTAAATCTTGTGAAATTAATGCTGCTTTGCTGAATCTTGTCATGAAAGATCGGTTCTCCGGCCTTCCTAGTGAAGACGCCGCTTTGTTGAATCTTGTGAAATTAATGCTGCTTTGCTGAATGTTGTCATGAAAGATCCATTCTCCGGCCTCCCTAGTGAAGACGCCGCTTTGCTAAATCTTGTGAAATTAATGCTGCTTTGCTGAATCTTGTCTTTTCCTAAAAATAGTATTGATTCATGGAACAAGTGCAAAGATGCTTTTATCTCTAAGTATTTTCCTCCCGCTAAGATCATCTCTCTTAGAAACGATATTATGAATTTTAAGCAACTTGATCATGAACATATTGCACAAGCTTGGGAGAGAATGAAACTAATGATACGTAATTGCCCTACTCATGGTTTAAATTTGTGGATGATTATACAATTTTTTTATGCCGGATTGAATTTTGCTTCTAGAAATATTTTAGATTCGGCCGCGGGAGGCACTTTTATGGAAACCACTTTAGGAGAAGCTACTAAACTCCTAGATAATATTATGGTTAATTATTCTCAATGGCATACTGAAAGATCTACTAATAAAGAGGTGCATGCGATAGAAGAAATTTATGTTTTGAGTGGAAAGATGGATGAACTTATGGAATTATTTGCTAATAAGAGTGTTTCTTCTGATCCTAATGATATGCCCTTGTCTACTCTGATTGAGAATAATAATGAATCTATGGATGTGAATTTTGTTGGTAGGAACAATTTTGGTAACAACACGTATAGAGGAAATTTTAATCCTAGGCCTTATCCTAGTAATCCCTCTAATAATTATGGTAATTCCTACAACAATTCTTATGGAAATTATAATAAGATGCCTTCTGATTTTGAATCTAATATTAAAGAATTTATTGCTTCGCAAAAGAATTTTAATGTTATGATTGAAGAAAAATTGCTTAAGATTGATGATTTGGCTAGGAACATTGATAGAATTTCTCTTGATGTTGATTCTTTGAAACTTAGAACTATTCCACCTAAGCATGATATCAATGATTCTCTGAAAGCCATGAGAATTTCCATTGATGAGTGCAAAGAAAGAACTGCTAGGATTCATGCTAAGAAAGATGACTTTATAAGAGCTTGTTCTTCTAGTTCCTATGAAAATAAAGATGAAGATCTAAAAGTTATTGATGTCTCCCCTATTAAATCTTTGTTTTGCAATATGAATCTTGATAATGATGGGACTGAATATGATCCACCTTTACCTAGAAGGCGTTCCAAGAATTCCGAATTTGTTGATCTTGATGCTAAATTTGATAAAAGTGGGATTGAAGAAATTAAAACTCTCGATATTGCTAAACCCACTACTACGGATTTCAAGGAATTTAACTATGAAAATTGCTCTTTGATTGATTGTATTTCCTTGTTGCAATCCGTTCTAAATTCTCCTCACGCTTATAGTCAAGATAAAGCGTTTACTAAACATATCGTTGATGCTTTGATGCAATCTTATGAAGAAAAACTTGAATTGGAAGTTTCTATCCCTAGAAAACTTTATGATGAGTGGGAACCAACTATTAAAATTAAAATTAAAGATCATGAATGCTATGCTTTATGTGATTTGGGTGCTAGTGTTTCCATGATTCCAAAGACTTTGTGTGATTTGTTAGGTTTCCGTGATTTTGATGATTGCTCTCTAAACTTGCACCTTGCAGATTCCACTATTAAGAAACCTATGGGAAGAATTAATGATGTTCTTATTGTTGCAAATAGGAATTATGTGCCCGTAGATTTTATTGTTCTTGACATAGATTTCAATCCTTCATGTCCTATTATTCTCGGTAGACCTTTCCTTAGAACGATTGGTGCAGTTATTGATATGAAGGAAGGAAATATTAGATTCCAATTCCCATTAAGGAAATGCATGGAACACTTTCCTAGAAAGAAAATTAAATTACATTATGAATCTATTATGAGAGCCACTTGTGGATAGCCTACCAAAGATGGCAATACCTAGATCTATTCTTGCTTGTTATGCCTAGCTAGGGGCGTTAAACAATAGCGCTTGTTGGGAGGCAACCCAATTTTATTTTTATTCCTTGCTTTTTGCTCCTGTTTAGTAATAAATAATTTATATATCCTCTGTTTTGGTTGTGTTTTTTGTGTTTAATTATTGTTTGTGCCAAGTAGAACCGTTGGGAAGACTTGGGGAAAGTCTTGTTGAACTTGCTGTAAAAAACAGAAACTTTAGCGCTCACGAGAACTGCTTTAATTTTTATTTGGAGAGTGCTATTTAGTCAATTCTTTTTGAAGATGATTAATAGATAAATTCCTCACGTCCAGAATATTATTTTAGAATTTTTGGGGTTACAGATCTTGCGCTAGCTACTGATTACTACAGACTGTTCTGTTTTTGACAGATTCTGTTTTTCGTGTGTTGTTTGCTTATTTTGATGAATCTATGGCTAGTAAAATAGGTTATAAACCATAGAGAAGTTGTAATACAGTAGGTATAACACCAATATAAATAAATAATGAGTTCATTATAGTACCTTGAAGTGATCTTTTGTTTTCTTTCGCTAACGGAGCTCACGAGATTTTCTACTTTAAGTTTTGTGTTGTGAAGTTTTCAAGTTTTGGGTAAAGATTTGATGGATTATGGAACAAGGAGTGGCAAGAGCCTAAGCATGGGGATGCCCATGGCACCCCCAATATAATCTAAGGACACCTAAAAGCCAAACCTTGGGGATTCCCCGGAAGGCATCCCCTCTTTTGTCTACTTCTATCGGTAACTTTACTTGGAGCTATATTTTTATTCGCCACATGATATGTGTTTTGCTTGGAGCGTCTTGTATGATTTGAGTCTTTGCTTGTTAGTTTACCACAATCATCCTTGCTGTACACACCTTTTGAGAGATCCATACATGATTTGGAATTTGTTATAGTACTCTATGTGCTTCGCTTATATCTTTTGAGTTATATAGTTTTGCTCTAGTACTTCACTTATATCTTTTAGAGAACGGTGGTGGATTTGTTTTATAGAAACTATTGATCTCTCATGCTTCACTTAGATTATTTTGAGATTCTTAATAGCATGGCAATTTTCTTAAAATCCTAATATGCTAGGTATTCAAAGTTAGTAAAAAATTCTTAAGAGTGTTTTGAATACTAAGAGAAGTTTGATGCTTGACGATTGTTTTGAGATATGGAGGTAATAATATCAAAGTTGTGCTAGTTGAGTAGTTGTGAAATTGAGAAATGCTTGTGTTGAAGTTTGCAAGTCCCGTAGCATTCACGTATTATAAACTTTATGCAACAAATTTGAAACATGAGGTGTTATTTGATTGTCTTCCTTATGAGTGGTAGTCGGGGACGAGCGATGGTCTTTTCGTACCAATCTATCCCGCTAGGAGCATGCACGTAGTACCGAGGTTTTTGATGACTTGTAGATTTTTGCAATAAGTATGTGAGTTCTTTATGACTAATGTTGAGTCCATGGATTATACACACTCTCACCCTTCCACCCTTGCTAGCCTCTTCGGTACCGTGCATTGCCCTTTCTCACATTGAGAGTTGGCGCAAACTTCGCCGGTGCATCCAAACCCCATGATATGATACGCTCTTTCACACATAAACCTCCTTATATCCTCCTCAAAACAGCCACCATACCTACCTATTATGGCATTTTCCATAGCCATTCTGAGATATATTGCCATGCAACTTTCCATCATTCCATTCATCATGACACATTCATCTTTGCCATATTGCTTAGCATGATCATGTAGTTGACATAGTATTTGTGGCAAAGCCACCGTTCATAATTCTTTCATACATGTCACTCTTGGTCCATTGCATATCCCGGTACACTGCCAGAGGCATTCATATAGAGTCATCTTTTGTTCTAGTATCGAGTTGTAACCATTGAGTTCTAAATAAATAGAAGTGTGATGATCATCATTTTCTAGAGCATTGTCCCAAGTGAGGAATAAAAAAAGGAAAGGCCATAAAAAAGAGAAGGCCCAAAAAAGAAAGAAGAAAGGCCATAAAAAAGAGAGAAAAGGCCCAAAGAAAAAAAATGAGAGAAAAAGAGAGAAGGGACAATGTTACTATCATTTGCCACACTTGTGCTTCAAAGTAGCACCATAATCTTCATGTTAGAGAGTCTCTTGTTTTGACACATTCATATACTAGTGGGAATTTTCGTTATAGAACTTGGCTTGTATATTCCAACAATGGGCCTCCTCAAGTGCCCTAGGTCTTTGTGAGCAAGCAAGTTGGATGCACACCCACTAGTTTCTTTTGTTGAGCTTTCATACATTTATAGCTCTAGTGCATCCGTTGCATGGCAATCCCTACTCCTTGCATTAACATGAATCAATGGGCATCTTCATAGCCCATTGATTAGCCTCGTTGACGTGAGACTTTCTCCTCTTT
This sequence comes from Triticum aestivum, assembly GCF_018294505.1. Classification (NCBI taxonomy): domain Eukaryota; kingdom Viridiplantae; phylum Streptophyta; class Magnoliopsida; order Poales; family Poaceae; genus Triticum; species Triticum aestivum. The sequence continues at coordinate 397,914,448 of NC_057800.1, read as the reverse complement.
GTCTTCTCCACATAACCCCCCTCATTATATTCTATTCCACCCATAGTTGTATGTCCATGGCTTGCACTCATATACTGCGTGTAAGTTTATAGGTTTGAGATTACTAAAGTATGAAAGAATTGCTTGGCTTGTCATCGGGGTTGTGCATGATGAGAGCATTCTTGTGTGACGAAAATGAAACATGACTGTCGGTGTCAAAACCGGCGGATCTCGGGTAGAGGGTCCCGAACTGTGCGTCTAAGGCGGATGGTAACAGGAGGCAGGGGACACGATGTTTTACCCAGGTTTGGGCCCTCTTGAAGGAGGTAAAACCCTATGTCCTGCTTGATTAATATTGATGATATGGGTAGTACAAGAGTAGATCTACCACGAGAGACTAAACCCTAGAAGCTAGCCTATGGTATGATTATATGTTGTCCTACGGACTAAAACCCTCCGGTTTATATAGACACCGAACAGGGTTAGGGTTACACAAGGTCGGTTAAAAAGGAGGAGATACACATATCCGTATTGCCTAGCTTTCCTTCCACACCAAGTAGAGTCCCATCCGGACACAAGACGAAGTCTTCAATCTTGTACCTTCATAGTCTAACAGTCCGGCCAATGGATATAGTCCGGCTGTCCGGAGACCCCCTAATCCAGGACTCCCTCAATAGCCCCTGAACCAGGCTTTCAATGACGATGAGTCCGGCACGCAGTATTGTCTTCGACATTGCAAGGCGGGTTCCTCCTCCGAATACACCACGAAAGAATTCGAATACAAGGATAGTGTCCGACCCTACAAAATAAGTTCCACATACCACCGTAGAGAGAATAATATTTCCACAAATCCAATTTGTTGACTTGTTTTAGCAACGCGACATTATGTCACGGCACGGTGATTATTCGAACCGTTTCCTTTAACTAGCCCCGCACATAACGCGAGGCAGTTTTTTGACACGTCTTGTCAAAGCAGAGATCGTGTCCCCTTATCATGGGATTCTCATCAATACGGGTGTGGGTAACCCAACCGCGCCATCGATTATGGCGCTTGGGGGATAAGCGAGTTTTACCAGGCTAGTGGGGACGCATAGTTTCGTCCGCCCATATAAAGGGAGAAGGATTTACCCTTTTCATCCACACCTTCTTCCTCCTTTGCTCATCCATTTTCGCACACTCGAGCTCCAATGCCCAAGTCTGCATCCTTCCCCTCAATCTTCTCCAAACATGTCCGGAGCAGGGGGCAAATGGATGGCCTCCTCCGTTACGGAGGAACATATCAAAAAGCTGCGCGGAGCCGAATACTTAGCCGCGAATATCGCGCATCGGCTGCCCGCTGAGGGGCAGATCGTCCCTACCCCGGAACCTCATGAGAGGGTAGTTTTCCATCACCACTTCCTCCGTGGAGTGGGGTTTCCCCTTCATCCATTCGTCCGTGGTCTCATGTTCTACTACGGGCTGGACTTTCATGATCTGGCCCCGAACTTCATCCTCAACATTTCGGCGTTTATCGTCGTCTGTGAGGCTTTCCTCCGCATCCGGCCTCACTTCGGCCTGTGGCTGAAGACCTTCAATATCAAGCCGAAGGTGGTGGGAGGTCAACAAGCGGAATGCGGCAGATCCATGTTGGGCAAGATGCCCAATGTTATATGGCTTGAAGGCTCCTTCGTGGAGACCATAAAGGGGTGGCAATCGGCGTGGTTCTACATCACTGAGCCGTGCGACACCAACTGGGTGGCTGCCCCTGAGTTCCGATCCGGATTCCCTACACGGCTCACTTCCTGGAAAGAGAAGGGCTTGTCGTGGGGTTCATCGGTGGAGCTAGATGGACTCCAGAAATGTATCCTGAACATGGCAAGCAAGAAACTTAAGCTTGTCAACTAGTCCAGGTCATGCTTATCCGCCGGATCCTCCCGTGTCAACAACGGGATTTTAAATTGTGGGAGTTCGACCTGACCCGGCACCAAACTCTGAGCGAACTCTTCGGCACGACGCACAAGGACGTCTGGAGGGTGTTGTTCAAGGGCGCCGAGGTCCCTCCCTCTCTTATAAAGGACCGCGGGCTAAGCGCGAACCGCCGAGCGCATTCGGTGAGTTCTATACACCCAGTAGGATTTTTACTTCCCTTTGCTTAACCATGTGCGGGATCTGAGTCTCCATGCCTTTGACAAGACTGGGTGGAGACGTCGAGGCAGATTAACTGTCCGGCCCCTCTGCCCGAAGATAGTGCGGACGCTCTCCTGACGGAGATGCTGATTCCGGCTCCTTATAAGGTGCCGGAGAAGACCAAGAAGGCCAAGGGAACCCAGAAGAGTTCCCGGCGCCAGGTGATATTGGACTCATCGTCTCATAACTCCGCGACGCACTCCTCCCCCGAGGATGAGGAGGAAGATGAAGACGCTCCCCCTCCAGTCGAGGGAGACAAGAAAAGGAAAGCCGCCCCAACTGGGGAGGCCGAAGGGTCCAAGAAGGGAAGGACTCTCCTTCCGGACTACTCCACCACCGCCGCCGAAGGCGAAGACGAGTGGCTGCTCAGGGCCAAGCCCCTGGTGAAGTCGTAAGTATTTGGATACCAGAGTAACTCACTGCATTCCTTTGTCACACTGCTTCTCCTAACGCCGAATTATGGCTATGCAGACCGCCACGAGCCCGTATCGACGTATCGTCGGACGGCTCCCTGGGCTCATCGGATATGGATAGCAATCCACTTCCAACAGCTACCTCCCCTTGCCCTACGGACAATGCCGAGGTGTTGTCTCGTGAGGCACTGGGTCAAGGGGAGACAATTCTGGAGGCGCCTGAAAGTGACCTTCCGGATGCTGGGAGCAGGGGAAGACAAGCCCCCGAGGGCTCCGAGTTCGGCCCTCAGCCGAACACCGCACCGGAACCTCCAGTGGTTCTGGACTCGGGCAGGCGGCCTCCTTCCAAGAGGGGCAAGACGCCTGTGCCGGTGACCTCTGTCCATCCAGAGGCACCGGACAATCTGCTGGGAGCGCTTCGCAGCGCTTCCATCAACGAGGAGCACCGTACTATAATGAGTGCGGTGATCAAGAAGGTTCAGTCCGCCAAGAGTGGACTGACTGAAGCCTATGCCAGCCTTCTAACAGGCTTTGAGGTAAGTATTTAAAATATAGGAAAAATATTACCGCATAGACAGTAGCCCCTGATGCTCTATTCGGTGTTCACAAAGAAAAGCCGAATAGAGGATCAAACAATATCGCAGGAGTCTAATATAAGTATGTCAATATGCATATGCAGGCTTCGCTGCTGGCATCTGCCGCACTGACTGCGGAGGTCGCCGTACTGAAGCAGGACCTTAAAGGGTCCCAGGACGAGCTCGGCCTTGCCAAGAGGCAGCTCGAGGAGAACAAAGGTAAGTAGTACCTGGTCTATGGATATGTATAAAAAGAATGCGATTGCAAAATGACAGGATCATCATGAATTTGCCAGGGGCCATAGCCGAAGTGGCGAGCCTAAAGCAAGCGCTGTCCGAGGCCGAAAACAAAGCAGCCAAGGAGCGCACCGAGTGAGAAAAGCAGGAGGCGCGGGTGGGCAAGGTGCAACAAGAGCTCCAAGCTCTCGTGACGAAGCACGAGGCGTTGGAGCTTGACTCGAAGACACGGGAGTCTGAGCTTGCCGCGGCCCTTGAGAGCGCGAAGAATGCCAAGGCCGAAGCCCAAAGGGCCCTCCAGGAGATTGATGCGATGAAGAAGATAGCGGCAGGTAAGGCATTCTATATGCAAAGCAAGCATGTGAAAGTAAATTACCTGTTACTTACCCGAATCCGGAGCTTTCCAGGAGCATTCACAAATTTGCCCTGCAGCGTGTACAATGCCGCACAATTTTACCAGGCCAAGGAGGGACGCTCAACGGAGAAGTTGTTCTGGTCTTAGTATACTGGGACCGAACACCCGGTGCCAATGAGCGACCAGCTAAAGCAGCTGGTCGAGCTACACAAGGCGGCCGAACAGGCCATGAAGGGCTTTATAGTCCGTCTGTGGCCTGGCGACGCCCTTCCGAACAGCTACTTCGGCCTGGTGAGGCGGCTTGTGGATGCCTGCCCGCGGCTGGAGGTCGTCAAGTGATCCGTCTGCATTGAAGGTGCACGCCGTGCTTTCGCCCGTGTGAAGTTGCAATGGGTCAAGCTAGACGCCATGAAGCTGATCAAGGAAGGGCCGCCGGAGGGCAAGGAGCATCGCCACCCCGAGATGTACTACGAGGGTGTTCTGAAGGGTGCCCGTCTCATAGCAGACGAGTGCACGAAAGATGTAATATTTGAGTGAAACTTGCTTGTGTGATCCTGCATTTATGAAAACTTGTTCATATGCGCTATGCAACGCTTGTTTGAATTTAAAATATTACCTTCTGTTTGGCTGTTTATCCAATCTGACAGATGGCTAGTCCTCGGCTTCTGCCCCCATGCCGCGAGTGCTGCGGTGTTCGGGATAAACCTGAGCACTCTTGTTCCCATCTTTTGGTCCTTCGAGGGAGGTTCTCAGCACAACGAACAAGGCAACCAGACTAATAATGCTTTATCACTCTCACTTAGCCATAGAATTCTGTAATTTTAAATTTCGGCGAAGCCCCTGGTATTCGGAAGGCCAAATTTGGGGCGCGATACACGCCTTTAAGCCGGACAGGTTCGGCCCCTCGCTCTAAGCGGCATAAGTCTTTAGGGTCTCAAAACCTCGCCGAACAGTGACCAGTCTCTCGCTTTATCATGACAGACAGTTTTAGCTTTCTCTACTTAGGTGCTTAGCCCAGCAGAACCAGTGCACAATCGCAGTAGTTCTCCTAGCGCTACCTTAGCTGATAGAGCGGAACGTAAGGTACCAAAACATAGGAGACGGGCAAACCCAACATTTGACCAAAGACATGATTCGGAGCTGATGCATATAATGCTATAAGTTCGGGGTGCCGCACTTGTGAAAGTGTTCGGACTTCTCACACCATATGGTGGGTACTTAAGCCCCTAGTGTATTGGCCGTACAAAAGTGTACGGTTGCAAGGCGTCATTAATGAACATATATATATATATATATATATAACAAGAATGCAATAATAGTCATAATGTTATGCAATGTTTATTCAAAAAGGTGCGTTAAAGCAGAATGATACAGATAGTGCGATAAGCAAAAAAGTAGGACTATGTCCCTTCCAAGGGCAAGCTGAGGAATAGTATTAAAGCAAATATTTCGCTCGTTATCGTAATCCACCTGGGAATTCCATGGTGTGACGTAGCTTTCTGCCTCCTTGGTTGCTGCATCATGTGTGCGGCAATCATGTTGCCGGACAGGGTTTCCAGAGATTAAGGTCCTGAAAAAGAGAAAAATAACAAAGCGGGAAGCCCCTAGTGCGGTTTAAGCCACATCTTGGGGCGTGCCGCAGTTGTGCCCCCTCCCCACCTGTGCCCATGGTATTTTTAATGTGTAATTATGTACACGTGGCACGAGTTTCGCTGTTTGGCTGGGACTGGGGTGGGGGTCGCATTGCTACGCGAGCTCCGATCATGCCAGGCGGTCTAGTTGCCGATTACTCCGAGCACGCTTGAAGGTGTCCGGGTCTTGAAACGCCGAACTGGTGGATTGCCTTGAGAGGCTGCTTTGCGCTTCTGTTGCGAGGGCCGCAGTGTGCTCCTCCGTTCGGAGAGAGCGCTCTGTGTTTCCATTGACTGTAATAACCCCACGAGGTCCTGGCATCTTGAGCTTGAGGTATGCATAATGCGGTACCGCATTGAATCTCGCAAATGCGGTTCGCCCGAGCAGTGCATGATAACCACAGTGGAACGGGACTATATCGAAGATTAATTCTTCGCTTCGGAAGTTATCCGGGGATCTGAAGACCACTTCCAGTGTAATTGAGCCTGTGCAATGGGCCTCTACGCCTGGAATAACGCCTTTAAAGGTCGTTTTTGTGGGTTTGATCCTTGAGGGGTCTATACCCATTTTGCGCACTGTGTCCTGATAAAGCAGGTCCAGGCTACTGCTGCCATCCATAAGGACTCGAGTGAGGTGAAATCCGTCAATGATTGGGTCTAGAACCAGTGCGGCAAATCCACCATGACGGATAGGAGGACCATGGGTTGAACTTTGGGGCGACTGGCTCCAACGCATATACGTCCCTGAGCGCACGCTTCCGCTCCCTCTTGGGGATGTGGGTTGCGTATATCATGTTCACCGTCCGCACTTGTGGGGGTAACCTCTTATGTCCTCCGGTGTTCGGCTGCCGGGGCTCTTCCTCATCATCGCTATGTGGCCGCTTATCTTTGTCTTCGACAATTAACTTTCCGGCCTGCTTGAACACCCAACAATCCCTGTTGGTGTGGTTGGCTGGCTTGTCGGGGGTGCCGTGTATTTGACACGAGCGATCGAGTATACGGTCCAAACTGGACGAGCCCGGAGTGCTTCTTTTGAATGCCTTTTTCCGCTGACTGGGTTTGGAGCCTTTGAATCCGGCATTGACTATCGTATCTTCAATATTATCTCTATTAATGCGGCGCTTATGTTTGTTGTGACGTGACCTGCTATTGCCATCCTTGGTATCCGAAGTACCATGGTTCTTTGACATATTGTTACTGCGAGCCAGGCAGCTGTCTTCTCCCGCACAAAAGCGGGTCATGAGTGTCGTGAGGGCTGCCATAGGTTTCGGCTTTTCCTGACCAAGGTGCCGGGCTAGCCACTCATCGCGGATGTTGTGTTTGAAAGCTGCTAGAGCCTCTACATCCGGACAGTCGACGATTTGATTTTTCTTTGTTAGGAACCGGGTCCAGAATTGCCTGGCCGATTCTTCTGGCTGTTGAATTATGTGGCTCAAGTCATCGGCATCTGGTGGTCGCACATAAGTGCCCTGAAAGTTGTCGAGGAATGTGGCTTCCAGATCTTCGCAACAGCTAATGGACTCTGCTGGCAAGCTGTTAAGCCAATGCCGCACTGGTCCTTTGAGCTTTAGTGGGAGGTATTTGATGGCGTGTAAGTCATCACCGCGGGCCATGTGGATGTGGAGGAGGAAATCCTCGATCCATACCTGTCGGGTGGTAGGTGCGACATATGCCAATGGGTGGCTTATCATTATGGGAGCCAATAAGACGTCGCCGGTGCCTGGAAATGGGATGAGGCGAAGACATGCACGCCGGCAAATCTTACCCAGCTTCGGGGCTCTCCGTGGAGATAACACCACTATTGCTGCTCTGCGGGGTCTCCGCATGATCACTAGATGAACAAGTAGCTACACGATGCTCCTTGAGCTGTTCGGCGAGAGGAGGAAGAAGGGCACGGCTCGCTCTCTTCTCCTCCCTATGTGGTGTCTAAGACTAGCAGGGATCAACCCTTTTGCATGGGCGTCCCGGGGGGTTTATATAGGCCTACCCCCCCGGGGGTACAATGGTAATCTGGCTGGGCATGAGGCCCAGCCGTCTGTGTCCACACTCGCCGGCTTCTGCGCCGGCTGCTGGGGCCCGCCGGCTGGTGGGTTCCGCCGGCTGCCGGCTCCTTGGTCGACAGGCAGGCCCCACTGTCTAGGGCCTTGTCGGCGGCTGGTTACTGTTGCTCAATCCTGGTGACGAGGGCTTCGCCGAGGTGGGCGTGGCTACAGTGCCGTCGTCCGGCGGGTGATCGCTATAGCCTCACCGCGTCTTGTCTCCTTAATGGGGCGTCTCCTTCGAGGGAGGTGGCAAGCCGGCTGTGGGGATCCAGCCGGCTCTATCTCGGGCCGACTGGGGGAGGCCTGGCCGCCTTCGGGTGTCTCTCTGCCCAAAGGGGCCCACCGCCCGTGGGCCGCGCTGGCAGCCCGTCGTGGATGACATCAGGGTCAACGTGGCAATAGTGCCGCGCCGGATGGGTCATGGCCACCCGTACGGCGCATTGTGCCAGGCGTGCTCCGGGATTCGGGGGTGGCAGGCTTCACTGTAGCCACGCCCTGTCACATCGCCGTTATGTGGATGCAGACTTCGAGGGTACGATCTTCACCGCTTTGTGGGAGCCGGCTTCTTGGAGTCAGCCTTCTCGCGGCCGGCTTCTCGGAGCCGGCCCTCCCGCGGCTTTCTTCATGAGGGCTAAGGTCGGGTTGCCTTCCGATAGCCGGCCTGGGAGACAGCCGGCAAGGGGAAGGCGGCCCCGTGTCTTGGATTCTTGAGGGCCGAATCGGCTCGTAATTTTTTCAGAAGGGCCAGGCGGAGCCGGCTAGGCTACCCATGGTTATTTACTCCGACAATACCGCAGGATCTATTGTGCTGTCGTATGATTCAATATTTACAGGTTTGAAACCTTATGGGATTTGATGATCCATTACTTCGTCTGTGAAGCATAAGGGGTGTGCGGCGCCTCTGTATTGGGCTATATCATAGTGGTGCGCCCTCGTGATCCGTAGATCGATCTTGCATGTTTTGCTTTGTCCTCCAATACGTCTCGCAGGTCTGCCGTGTGTCGGGGAAACTGATCCACGAAGACCTATGGGGCCGGCGGACCGGGCCCCTTTCGGTTCGGCGGGGGGCGGAGATCGCACGAAGAGCAGATCGAGGCGAGGCACACGAGCGGTTTACCCAGCTTCGGAGCTCTCCGGAGAGATAACACTCCTACTGCTGCTTGTCTGGTTGTATTATGTTGTGTTCTTGCTCTCGAGAAAGAGCGTAGTGTTCTCTGGCGTACGAATGGATCGAACCGAACCCCCTCTACGTTGTGCATGGGCCTCCTTTTATACGCTAAAGGGGTCACCGACAGGTGGCAACGCAGAGAAGGGTACAAATGTAAAAAATGAGGTGGTTGGTACAGCTACTTGCACAGTGCACCCTACCTAACTCTGATGGCAGGGGACAAGGGCATTAAGTGCCCGTCTGAGTCGCCCAAACAGTGCAGAAAAGGACCGTTATGGGCGCCACTGTTCGCCACGATGGCGATCTTGTCAGCTTCGCATGCCACTGCACACCGTTGGCTGCATAGTCTCCCGCCACGCGTGCCTGGAGAGGCCCTAGGGCGACACGTTGGTGGATGCGCTGGAGCATGGGCACAGAGTGGCCGCCTGCCGCGGCAAGCGCCTTGCCGTTGCTGTTATCTTGTCGGGTCCGGAAGCTTGTCGCTCACCGGGCCTCGAGGTACCTTGGTTGGTCTTCCCGGCAAGCTCCTCTTGCCGGGGCCTTGTTGCCTTGCCGGAGCGCGTGGCGCGTCGCGGCAAGTTCCTTGGAGTGCCTTGGCTGGCCTTCCCGGCAAGCTCCTCTTGCCGGGGCCTTGTCTCTTGAGCTTAAATACTTTGTTCTTGAATGGCCCCAAGGGAACCATGGAGGATCTTGGCGTTCGCCCGGCAAGCCTTGCCGCGGGGTGCTGCAACTGCCCGTGCACAAGTTCGGGGTACTAGGGTACCCCTATTCTAGTACACCGACAGGAGCCCCCGGGCCTGGGCCAGACACGGTGTCGAGCGCTGTTGGGCCAGGCCCAAGACAGGGCACGGGCACACGCGGACTGGGCCACGCCGAATCTCGCTCCGTATCCACCACGCTCTCCCCTAACGGCACGCGTTGAATGCGGCATCGTGGGAGAGATCGTGGGTGGTTCTTTATTCGGAAGGGCGAAACGTCCGCCCCGTCCCTCTTTATAAGCAGAGGAAACAGGGGCAGTTCGTTCCCCCTCGCTGGTTGCTACTACTCCATCTTCACGAACCTCCGCCGCTCCCCCCCTTCTTCCCGAAGCCGAGGGAGCAGCGCTCCGCCCCCCATTGCCACCAGCATCACCACGCCGTCGACCTCCCCCACCACCTCCGCCATGGCTCTGAAAGCCGACAAGGGAAAGGGCGTGAAGTCGGCTGAGGCACAGCGGCTCGCGGCGCTGCGGAAGGAGCGGGCAATCTTCTCCCCCAGCTCGGCGTGCAGGAGCTGAGGGAGTACTTCTACCTCTTTTGGGTGACGGAGACGCGGGCGCATCCGCGCACGAGGGTACTCCCGGCCGCTGCTTCGGAACTAGCTCCAAACGGGTACCCATTCTTCGCGCTGTTCTTCTATTGCGGGCTCTGCCCGCCCTTCTCGGAGTTCTTCTGCGATATCATGAACACCTACGACTTCCGCCTCCTTGACTTCACCCCCAACACCGTTCTGACCATGGCAGTTTTCGCACATTTGTGCGAAAACTTTGTCGGAGTCCACCCCAGTGTTGCCCTTTTCGGCCACTTCTTCATACCTCGGGTAGAGAGAGGAGAGCCGCTTGCCAGAGGGATTGCCTGGATCTCGAGAGTCGGCAAGAAGGAGGCGTACTTGGAGGGTGAGCTCCGCAGCAAGTGGGATGAGTGGAGAGCGGAGTGGTGCTGGATCGTCGAGGAGAATCCACAGCCCTTCACCACCGTGCGCCAAGCTCCAATAGTGCGTGGCAATGACTGGAGCAACGTGGCCCCGGAAGACAAGAGGCTGAAGATCGCCGTTACTAGGATCCTTCGCCTTAGGCTTGCTGGGCTCACTGTAGGTGATGTAGGCGCAGATTTCCTCCGCCGCCGCATCGCCCCCCTGCAGGAGAGGGGGAGGCCCGCCTGGGAATTCAAGAACTCGGCGGACATCATGAGGCTGCGGCCGGGCCTCAACTACAACTTCACCGTCTTGGAGCTGGATGCAATGCTTCTGGAGTTGTTCAAACGCGACCCCCAGCACCCATTCACGCTGCCGAGGGGCATCGTTCCATTGTGCAATAATTCTTCGCTTGACCGGATCCGCGCCATGATGCCGTTGTGCGATTCACACGGAATCGTTCCAACTTGGAAAGAGCCTGCGGATGACGTTGTGCAAGCGTTCTTCGACAACTTGGAAGAAGTGCCGGTCCACGCTGACGAGCAGAAGAGCCTCACCCGTGACACCACCGATGAGGAGCTGCAGCGCATCGCCACTAGGGCGGAAGAGGTTGCGGCCGCAGCTGCCGCGGGCGCGTTCGGGTTCACTGTGGAGGAGGCGGAGGCTGCAGAGGCGGCAAACCTTGCCGAGCGCGCAGAGTTCATTGGCGAAGAAGAGCCTGCCGACTCTGAAGCTGAGCCGAGCGAGGCCGGCGAGGAAGAGCCCGAGCCTTCAGAAAGCTTGCCGCAGGCGGAGCCCCCGGCCCCGCCAAGAAGGCGCCTTCGCAGGGCCGGGGACGCAGCGGGGCGGCAGCCGGGTCAACAGCCGCCGAGCCGTGCGAAGCGCTCTACCGTGGCAAGCAATGTTGCCGCGGGAGCGCCTCACGCAGCAGCGGCAACTGGAGCGGGATCTTCCCGTGCCACCGCCACCGCCCTCGCCAAGCGGGCAAGGGATCCTACTCCTCCGCCTCGCCGCACCGGAGGAGGGCCGGACTTTGATCTTTTCGCGCTCAGCTCCGACGAGGAGGAAGAAGAGTAAGCTTCTTTGGTGCTCTTGTAGTTCTTCAATCTTGCTGTTTATATCTTGTATCTGACTTGCTTCAATCTGGACTCCTTTCTTTGTAGGACGCTGGCCCAGAGAGCGGCGAAGAGGGCCAAGGCCGCGGTGATTGTCATCGAAGATGACCCCACCGTGTCAGCAGGGGGTGGGTCTGAGACCACCTTGACGGACCCGGCAATCACTCCTCAAAGCAGCCCCCAGCGCAGCCCCCAGCGTAAGTTCATAGTTAGCTTTCTGCTGTCGGGCGCGCATGAGTGCTTTTTCCTTTGTTGATATCTTGCTTGTTGACTTGTGTAGGAGCAGAGCAGCCACATCAGGAGTGCCCGGAAGCTGGTCCCGAAGTGCCATCTGCTTCGACTATGCCGCCAAGGGAGGGGTTCCCGGTAAGGGAGTGCTCTTCGGCAAGGGAGAACTCTCCGGCAAGGGGCAGCACCGTCGATCCTTGGGCGGCCGAGACCGCAACTGCAGATCTTGGCACAAGTAATCCACTTGTCCAAAAACTTTCCCTTGGGTTCTTCTTCTTCTGATTTTCTTCTCTTGGATTTTTGATTGATTTTTCTCCCTTCTTCGTTCTTCAGACCCATCTGCGGCTGAGCCAATGGAGACAGAGGGCGCCGGCGAGGAAGGGGCTGGTGCTGATGAGACCGCCGGCGAGGAGGCCGCCAAGGCTGCCGCTGCAGAGGGCGGCGAGGGGTCGGGCGATCGCACTGACAACCCTGAGGCCGCAGGAGCGCCAGGCGCTGCGCCGACCGCCGATCCCTCTGCCGCTACTGCGGAGCCGGGCTCCGAGGAGCCCCAGCCCGGCGCCTACTTGAAGGCCGGCGATGATATCTTCATCAAGCTACCCTGGGCGTCGAGCTCTAGGGCGCCGGTAGAGGGGGAAACTTTTGATGGGGAGGTGCTCGCCTCCGCCGGACTATCGTTGGTTGACGCGCCCGGCAGCAGCAGTGGCGAGCCTGAGGAGGAGCAGCTGCTGCAGAAGCTGCTGTCACTCTACCGCGCCCGACAAGCCAAGCTGGCTTCTCGGGAAGCGCTTGTCGTGAAGGTGGGAGTTGACATGGAGAAGCGCGCGGAGGAGCTCCGGGGCCACAATCAAGAAGCACTCCGGTCCCTGGCACAGGAGCGGGAGCGACTCGACGAGGAGCGCACGGCCTTCCTTCTTGAGAAGGCCGAAGCTGAGGAGGAACAAAGGCTGGCCGCCGAGAAGCAATCTGCGCGAGAAGGTGAATTGGTGCAGTGGAAGGCCAACCTCGACAGCTACGAGGAGGAGCTTGCCGAGCGCGAGCAAGCACTTGGCGGGGCGCTCAAGGAAGCAAAGGACGCTGCCGCGATCGCAGAGGCCACCAAGAAAGAGCTGGAGGAGAAGGTGGCGCAGCTGGAGGCCAACATTGGGAAGAGCGGCGAGGAGCTTGCCGCTCTCAAGCGTGAGCGTGAGAAGGATGCTGCCGCCCACGGTGAGCTGCAAGGTCTTCTCGCTGAGAGGGGCAAGGAGCTCAGCGCCGCCAAGGATTCCAATGCAGACCTGGAGCTGAAGCTGGCCACGCTGACGCAGACGCTGGAGGCCGCCAAGGAGCGGGAGAAGACCTTGTCGGAGAAGGTCAAGGCTGACAAGGCGCTGCTGGAGAGCATCGCAGTTACCCATAACTCATTCAGAGACACTGTGGAGCACTGGACCGAGGGTCTGGTGAATATTGCCGCAGTCATTAACGAGGAGCTGGCACAGCTGGGGATGGAGGACTTTGGGTATCCCTTCGACGAGAATCTCCAACCCAGCGCCAAGCTCAGCTTGTTCTTCAAGGGCGTGGCGACGGCACTCCAGCGGCTCCGGGAGAGGATCCCAAAGCAGCTGGCTGACGAGTCACGCAAAATCTGCGCCGGGGTTCTCCAGAAGGTGCTGATGAAGGTGGCCTTCCGCAATCCAGGCCTCAGCTTCACCAACGTCCTCAAGTCCTTGCCGCCAGACGCCGATTGGGACGCACTCAAGGCCCTTGTCGCACCCATTGTGGACAAGGTGAGCGAGATCAAGAGGGTCGAGGGCGGACGCGTAGACTAGGCCGCCCATTTCTTCTTTTCCCTTGTTGCTGCTAATCATGTTATGAAAACATTCTGTTAGAGCTGCGACAAGTTATCTTGTAATATAACTTTATTTCTGTTATCAATTGCTATGTTATTTCCTCTACTAGATTCCTTCCTTTGTATGTTTTTACCCTACGCTTCCAGGGAACTTGTCGGCACAGGCGCCCGAGCCGCGAGCGCTGAGTGCGGAACTTCAGCAGCCTGCTGGCGGCGCTGCTTCCGACAAGAAACCTTGTCGCGACTAGATGCAACACACTTAAGTTGTTGAGCGGACTCGAAACAAAGTAAGGGCGCAACTAGCCACGAGTTGGTTCCTCCGCGCACAGGTTTTCCATACAAAGCAGGGTCGTTCGAGGAAGATAACCCAAAAAAATTTAAAAATTGATTGCTCAAACTTCGGCAACTTAGCATTTCTGTCATTTGCTTCCCGGCAAGGCAAAACTTTGCTTGAACGACACCTGGTCCATACCACAATCTTCTCCTTCCCCCTGACAAACTTGTGTGCGAGGGAACCTTCTTTTCCTTTGTTGAAAAGAACAAAGAAGAGAAAATAATGATATGGAGCCCTTCGGCTCGTTATTGCTTACCGGATGTAGGTGCTGCACAAAGTGTCAGATAACACATGCAAGAAAGAAACTAATGCATGAAATGGACAAGTTGTGCGGAGCACATGGGGTTCTATTTATGCACGGGATCTGCGCCCGGCTTTGTACAAAGGATTACATGCAACAGCAGCAAGACTTGTACAAAAGGTGGTTGCCGGAACGGGGTTCCGGCAACCGCGCCCTACAGGAAAAACTTACGAAGATGTTCTATGTTCCAGGAGTTGCTCACCGGAATGCCATCTTCGGTCTCAAGGCGGACAGCGCCGGGCCTTGTGACTCGTTTCACCCGATAAGGGCCTTCCCACTTTGGCGTCAACTTGTTGGAATTCTTGGCGGACTGAACGCGCCGAAGAACAAGGCCGCCTTCCTCGAAGCTTCTGTCTTTAACTTTGCGGCTATGGTAGCGGCGCAAAGCTTGCTGGTATCGAGCAGCTCGTATAGCAGCCTGAAGACGATGTTCCTCAAGGAGCAGCGCGTCGTGTTGTCGCAGCTGTTCTTGCTCAAGCTCATCATAAGCGAGCACTCGAGGCAATCCGTATACGAGTTCCGTGGGGAGAACTGCCTCTGCTCCATAGACTAGAGCGAAAGGTGTCTGGCCAGTGGCTCGATTTGGCGTCGTTCCGATCGACCAAAGAACCACCGGCAGCTCCTCGATCCAGTTTCTTCCGCACTTGCGCAGCCTGTCGAAAGTTCTGGTCTTGAGCCCGCGCAGCACTTCAGCATTTTCCCTCTCTGCTTGACCGTTGCTTCTCGGATGAGCAACAGAAGCGAAGCAGACCTTGGCGCCAAGGTCTTGGACGTACTGCATGAAGGTGCGGCTCGTGAATTGCGTGCCGTTGTCGGTGATGATCCTGTTAGGGATCCCGAAACGGCAAACAATTGACCTGAAGAACTTGACTACTGACTGTGCTGTCACCTTCCTCACTGGCTGCACTTCCGGCCACTTTGTGAACTTGTCGATTGCGACGTACAAGTACTCAAAGCCCCCGACAACTCGGGGAAAAGGGCCGAGGATATCGAGCCCCCAGACCGAAAATGGCCAGGATAAAGGGATCGTCTTGAGAGCTTGAGCTGGCTGGTGTATCTGTTTGGAGTGGAACTGGCACGCTTCACACTTGGTTACTTGTGCAGTTGCATCCTGGAGGGCTGTCGGCCAAAAGAAACCTTGCCGGAAAGCTTTGCCGGCAAGTGCTCTTGCGCCAATGTGGTGGCCACATATGCCTCCATGTATCTCTGCCAACAGCTTTTGTCCATCTTCCCGGCAAATACACTTCAATTTCACACCGTTGAGTCTTCTTCTGTACAGTATGCTATCGACAAACTAGTACATACTTGACTGCCGGGCTACTCTTTCTGCTTCTTCTTGCTCTTCGGGAAGTTCTCCTATCTGCAGGAAATGGACAATCTGCTGTGCCCATGCTGGAGCTTGTGGCTCGACAACAAGGACTAAAGGCACATCTGCTGCTGCGGGAACATCCGCTTCTACGGCAAGGACTTGCGGCCCTGCCGGAGCTTGATGTTCCCCGGCAAGCTTGCCGGAGCAAAACTTGTCGGGAGCGTCTGCTTCAACGGAACAAACCATAAGGCTTACCGGAGCAGACTGCCCCTCAGCATCCTTGGTGTTGATCTTGGGGACTTTCTTGGCGGCGGCTTTGGGGAGCTCTGCCGGAAAGTAGTCACCAGAAACCAACTTCCTCTTCTTGCTTTGTCCAGTTGATGGTGTTACGGATGGTTGAGTCAACTTGAGCACAAAGATCCCTGGTTCCACAAGTAACTTTAGTGCGGCGCACTTTGACAGGCCATCAGCAATGTCATTCTGAGCTCTTGGGATATGCTCCATCTGTAGGCCGTCAAAGTGTTCTTCTAGCTTCCTCACTTCATCAACATATGCTTCCATCAATGGACTCTAGTAGTTCTTGTTCACTTGGCGGACGACAAGCTGTGAGTCACCCCTGACAATGAGCTTCTTGATCCCAAGGTCTGCTGCAATTCTGAGACCGGCAAGCAATCCTTCATATTCTGCAGTATTGTTGGTTGCTTGCTCCTTGGGGAAGTGCATCTGGACTACGTACTTGAGGTGCTCTCCGGTGGGCACGACAAGCAGCACGTCCGCACCGGCGCCTTGCAGCGAGAAGGCACCATAAAAGTACATCAGCCACTCTTTGCTTGCCTCTTTGACGGGGACGCTCGTCTCTGGAATTTCTTCATCGGGGGTTGGCGTCCATTCTGCTATGAACTCTGCCAATGCTCTACTTTGGATAGTTGAAGTGCTCTCAAACTTGAGGCCAAAGCTTGACAGTTCCAGCGCCCACTCGACAATCCTGCCTGTTGCTTCTGGATTTTGCAGTATCCTCTTCAGCGGAAAGCGAGTGACGACTGTGATCTCATGCGCTTGGAAGTAATGGTGCAGCTTTCTCGAGGCCATGAGGAGGCCGAAAAGCAACTTCTGCACACTAGAGTACCTTGATCTAGCCCCTTGTAGAAGGGAACTGACAAAGTAAACTGGACGCTGCACCATTCTCTTCTGCATCTTATCATGCTCCTGCGCAGATCCATCTTTGTTGGGACCAGAGCTTGTCGGCGAAGCCCCCTGCTTGTCGCTGGATGCATCTGCCGTGGTTGCTGGCTCATCATCTGCCTCCCTCTCCGCCACTAACGCAGCACTAACCACTTAATTGGTTGCCGCTATATACAGCAGCAACTTCTCTTGCGGCTTAGGTGCGACAAGTATTGGAGTGGAGGACAGGTATCTCTTCAAGTCATGCAGCGCAGCCTCCGCCTCCGGAGTCCATTTCATTGGACCTGCCTTTTTCAAAATTTGGAAAAATGGTAGGGCGCGCTCGGCAGATCTAGAGATAAACCTGCTGAGAGCAGCCACGCAACCGGCAAGCCTTCGTACATCCTTGATGCGCTTTGGTGCTTCGATCTGCTCAATGGCCTTGATCTTGTCGGGATTGGCTTCAATTCCCCGCTGAGACACGAAGAACCCGAGAAGCTTGCCGGATGGGACTCCAAACACGCACTTCTCGGGGTTAAGCTTGAGGTTGATCCTGCGCAGATTTGCAAATGTCTCGTCTAAATCTTGAATTAGGGTCGCCCTGTTCTTGCTTTTGACCACTATGTCATCCATGTAGGCTTCAACATTTTTGTGCATCTGCGGTTCAAAAGCGCGGTGGACTGCCCTTGCGAATGTTGAACCAGCATTCTTCAAACCGAAAGGCATCCGTACGAAGCAGTACGTGCCACACGGGGTGATAAATGCGGTTTTCTCTTCATCTTCTTCTGCCATGAAGATCTGATGGTATCCTGAGTATGCATCAAGAAATGAAAGCAAATCACATCCGGCTGTGGAGTCCACAATCTGGTCAATGCGCGGCAAGGGGAATGGGTCTTCGGGACAAGCTTTATTAACATCAGTAAAGTCAATACAAAGTCTCCATTTCCCGTTAGCCTTGCGCACGACAACAGGATTAGCCAACCACGTGGGATGGAGCACTCCTCTGACAAGGCCTGCTGCTTCTAACTTCTTGATTTCTTCTGCGATGAATTCTTGGCGCTCCACTGCCTGTTTCCTGACTTTCTGCTTGACGGGCCGCGCATGAGGATAGATGGCAAGGTGGTGCTCAATTACTTTCCTGGGAACACCGCGGATATCAGACGGTTACCACGCAAACACGTTGACATTCGCCCGCAGGAAAGCAACGAGCGCGCTTTCCTATTTGGGGTCAAGGGTGGCGCTGATGGTGAAGGTACCACCAGTGCCGTCCTCCTTGGCGGACACCTTCTTGGTCTCAGGTGGAGCTGCCATTGCCTTCTTACACTTGCCGGTGGAGCTCGATGGTGCGTCCTCGACGGTAGCGCAGCACTCCGAAGAGGTGCGCTTGCCGGAGTGGGCATAAGAGCTCTTGCCGGACTTGGTCTTCTTCTTCCCCTCGGGAGCTTCAGCGGCAAGTGTCTTGCGTTCTGCTGCGGCTGCTGCTTCCCGGTAGATCTTGTCGGCACAGATAAGAGCATCCTTCTTGTCACCAGGGACAAAGATGACACTTATCGGGCCTGGCATTTTCAGTATGTTGTATGCATAGTGAGAGGCTGCCATGAACTTGGCGAGTGCCGGATGGCCAAGGATTCCATTGTAAGGTAATGGAAAGTCAGCAACATCAAATGTGACCCTCTCAGTCCTGAAGTTCAGCTCGCTGCCAAATGTTACCGGCAACGTGATCTTTCCCTTCGGCTTGCTTCTTCCCGGGTTGATTCCTTGAAATGTACCGGTCTCTTCGAGCTCGCTGTCAGGGATCTGGAGTTTCTGGAGCACCGCGGAGGAGATCAGATTCAAGCCAGCCCCGCCGTCAACTAGCATCTTAGTGACCTTGAGGTTGCGGATTGTTGGTGAAACCAACATCGGCAAGCACCCGACCGCAGTTATGCGATCAGGGTGGTCCTCAATATCAAAGATGATAGGCGTGCTAGACCATTTCAGAGGCTTGCGTGACTCGACGGGTGGTTCTGCTGCATTAACTTCCTGCACCCACTGCATGAGCTGGCGGTGCGAGGTATGCAGAGAAGCACCACCGTCAACGCACAGGACCTCTGTGGCTTTCTGGAACTCCTGCTCATCAGTCTCCTCATCATCCATGTCTTCATCGTCGTCGTCATCTTCATCCTTGTCGCGGCCGCGAGGAGGTCTCTCTCCTTGCCGCTGCTTGGCCTTGCCGTGGCGTCCTCCTCGGCCGGGACGTTTCTTGCCGGATCCCCCAGCACCTTCCTGGGCCTTCTCCTTGTCGCGCCGCTCGTATTCAGCTTTCTGTTGCTCAACAAGCTGCTCGACTTTCTTACAGTTCTGGAGATCATGGCCCTTGGTGCGGTGGATCTTGCAATACTGCTTGTTGGTGCCGTCCTGCTTGTCGGCGACCGCCACCTCCGCGGCAACCTCCTTGCCGGAGTCACCAGCTTTGGCTTCCTTGGCGCCACCACCGTTGCCGGACTGCTCAACAACTAGCACCTCTTTGCCTTTCCTCCTTCTGATGTTCCGCCGCCGGTTTTTCCTTGCCGGGGCAGCATCTTCACTGTCAGATCCTCCCGCTCCTACATTCTCCCCGGGGAGTCTCCTACCTTCCTCAGCACGTGCACACTTGTCGGCCAGTGCATATAATTCACTGACGTCCCTGATCTTGCACATCGCCATTTCCTTCCGCATCCTGCGGTTTCGCACGTTCTTATGGAACGCGCTGATCACCGCGGCAGGGTGGACGTCTGGGATGTTGTGTTGCACACTGCTGAATCTCTGAATGTACTTGCGCAGGGGCTCTCCTTCCTTCTGGGCGAGCAGATGAAGATCACTCTCCTGGCCATGAGGTTTGTGTCCGCCTGTGAAGGCGCCGACAAACTGATGGCACAGATCAGCCCAAGAGGATATGGAGTTGTCCGGCAAGTGCATGAGCCAGGACCTGACGTTGGGCTTGAGTACCAGCGGGAAGTAGTTGGCAAGGATCTTGTCATCCCGTCCCCCAGCTGCCTGCACCGCAATGGTGTAAATGCTGAGGAACTCCGACGGATGCGTCTTGCCGTCGTACTTCTCCAGTACGTCTGGCTTGAAGTTCTTCGTGCTGGGCCACTGGACTTGCCGCAGCTCACGAGTGAACGCAGGGCAACCTACCGCGTACGGCAGATTGCCTGGTTCCCCTGGCGCAGGCATGTCAACAGAGGGCCCAACGCGCTTGTCGGATTGACGTCGAGCTTCTCTTCGGTGCTCGATGCGAATTCGAGCGTCTTCTTGTCGTCGATCATGAAGAACTTGGCGCTGATCGCGACGAGCTCGTGGATCCGATGATGCGGTGGAGTCGCTGTCGAGGTGGATCCGGCGAGTCGGCGATCTTGGCCTTCGGGGCGGTGATTGCATGGTAGTTGCACCTCCACCGATTTCGTCGCCACCGGCTCGCGCCTGGCAACCCTGCCGCGGCGGCGACGCGCTCGGCCGCCATGGAGTGTCGCCGTTGGCGTAGCCGATGAGACTCTGAATGGTGGCCCTCCATTCGTCGATCTATTCCGACGTCGGAGGGTAATCTAGGAGAAGTTGGGCTCGCGCCAAAGCTTCTGCTGGAGTGGTGGGTGGCAGTGGCGGACGGCGCGAGGAGCGGGACGTGCTCGGATTTCTAACTATGTTAGAAGGAGCAGTATCCCGTCCAGGCGACCATGCCCCGCTCGCGCCAGCACGCTGGCGTGCAGGCTGGTCTTGAGCGCCCCGAGATCCACCAGCTTGGTCTTGGCCTATCATGCGTATGGCACTGCAAGTGCCATGACGCTGTTGGTCTTGCGCCTCCTGAGAGTGGCGTGGAACATGTACAGTCGCCGAGGTTTGTGCAGCCTTGTTCTTGGACCTGGCAGCATCATGAGCTTCCTCGTCGACGTCCATTCTTCCGCCGGCGTCCATTCCACCACCCGTTTGCTCCAACGGTGGCGGAAGTGACGTGGACGGAGCGGCTGCCGCCGAAGTCTTCTTCTTCGGTGGCATGTTGATGAAGGGAATGAAGATCTAGCTCGTGTGAACGCTGGATCAGGTTCACACAATCTCGACGCCCCCTACCTGGTGCGCCAAAGATGTCGGGGAAACTGATCCACGAACACCTATGGGCCGGCGGACCGGGCCCCTTTTGGTTCGGCGGGGGGCGGAGATCGCACAAAGAGCAGATCGAGGCGAGGCACACGAGCGGTTTACCCAGCTTCGGAGCTCTCCGGAGAGATAACACTCCTACTGCTGCTTGTCTGGTTGTATTATGTTGTGTTCTTGCTCGCGAGAAAGAGCGTGGTGTTCTCTGGCGTACGAATGGATCAAACTGAACCCCCTCTACGTTGCGCATGGGCCTCCTTTTATACGCTAAAGGGGTCACCGACAGGTGGCAACACAGAGAAGGGTACAAATGTAAAAAATGAGGTGGTTGGTACAGCTACTTGCACAGTGCACCCTACCTAACTCTGACGGCATGGGACAAGGGCATTAAGTGCCCGTCTGAGTCGCCCAAACAGTGCAGAAAAGGACCGTTATGGGCGCCACCGTTCGCCACGATGGTGATCTTGTCAGCTTCGCATGCCACTGCGCACCGCTGGCTGCACAGCCTCCCGCCACGCGCGCCTGGAGAGGCCCCCAGGGCAACACGTTGGTGGATGC
This sequence comes from Triticum aestivum, assembly GCF_018294505.1. Lineage (NCBI taxonomy): Eukaryota > Viridiplantae > Streptophyta > Magnoliopsida > Poales > Poaceae > Triticum > Triticum aestivum. Next base: position 397,893,270 of record NC_057800.1, on the reverse strand, counting down.
GCTGGAGCGTGGGCACAGAGTGGCCGCCTGCCGTGGCAAGCGCCTTGCCGCTGCTGTTATCTTGTCGGGTCCGGAAGCTTGTCGCTCACCGGGCCTCGAGGTACCTTGGTTGGTCTTCCCGGCAAGCTCCTCTTGCCGGGGCCTTGTTTCCTTGCCGGAGCGCGTGGCACGTCGCGGCAAGTTCCTTGGAGTGCCTTGGCTGGCCTTCCCGGCAAGCTCCTCTTGCCGGGGCCTTGTCTCCTAAGCTTAAATACTTTGTTCTGGAATGGCCCCAAGGGAACCATGGAGGATCTTGGCGTTCGCCCGGCAAGCCTTGCCGCGGGGTGCTGCAACTGCCCGTGCACAAGTTCGGGGTACTAGGGTACCCCTATTCTAGTACACTGACAGCGTGTTTCCCCATGCTTTTTTATTTGAATGGCGTCGGGGTGCAGGCTGAGCTTTTGGCTGGAATGCCTCTCTATCACGGCCACGAGATGGCCGATCAGCCGCGTCATACGCTTCTTCCTCCAGTCGAGGTAGCAACCTGCATTTTGGGTAACTCTTGGAGGGGCGCTCGAGTTTATATTCCTCGGCCGCGAGGACTTCAGTCCATCTGTCAGCTAGCAGATCTTGATCAACTTGAAACTACTGCTGCTTTTTCTTAAGGCTATTTGCTGTGGCCATAAGCCGGCGCTTGAAGCGCTCTTGTTCGACGGGATCCTATGGCACGGTGAATTCGTCATCGCCGAGGCATGCCTCGTCTTCGAAGGGGGCATGTAATTACCATCCTCCGCCTCTCCATCTGCTGCTCTCTCAGGAGGGCTGGCTCCTCCATCCTCCTGCTCTAAATCTTGCTGGAGGGGCTTGTTGTTGCCTTCAGCACTATCCGGAGTGTTATTACCTCCTGTGCCGGTATCACCACTTTTGCTTTGGCGGGACCTAGAGCGGCGCCGCTGATGTCGGTGCTTGGGTTGCTTCTTGGAGGGGTCATTCTCCGCTGTCTCGTCGCCATTGCCTTCTTTGGGTGTATCCACCATGTATATATCGTATGATGAGGTGGCTGTCCAGTGCCTTGTGGGCAGTGGTTCCTCTTCGTCTCCCGCATCGTCGTCCATACCGTCGATATCTTCGGAGTCGAAGTCGAGCATGTCAGTTAAGTCATCAACAGTGGCTACTAAGTGGGTGGTGGGTGGGCCGCGAATTTCTTTGTCGTCCGCATCCCAGTTCTGCCGGACATAGTTCAGCCAGGATCCTCCTGACAAGGAGAGAGTCCTTAATGAGTTCAGTATATCGCCGAAGGGCGAGTGCTGAAAGATATCCGCGGAGGTAAACTCCATGATCGGCGCCCAGCCAGATTCGATAGGAACGGGCGTAGGCGGTTTGGAGTCCGTGGCGGAAGAAGGATCCGACAATTTAACAACACGACTCTCGTGCAAGGTAAGGTCGATGTTCGGCTCGATCACCGCTGAGGGTAATGCCTCCATGGCGGGGTCCATCCACCCATCCATGGACAGCGCAACTAGATCCAAATTGAGGGTTGGAGTGGCTGCCGGTGCGATCTCCTGAACACTGTCTGATGGTAGAGCTAAATCGTACTCATCGTGACCGTGTGATGCACAAAGCAGAGGCTCGAATCCGTCAAAGATCAAGTCTCCACGAATATCAGCCGTGTAGTTTAAGCTTCCAAACCTGAGCTGGTGGCCAGGGGCGTAACTTTCAATCTGCTCCAGATGGCCAAGCGAATTGGCCCGCAGTGCAAAGCCGCAGAATACAAAAATCTATCCGGGGAGAAATGTCTCACCCTGGACTGCATCGCTAATGATGATCGAAGGAGCCATCAAGCCTAACAGTGATGACACAGAGGAACTCTCAATGAAAGCACCAATGTCGGTGTCAAAACCGGCGGATCTCGGGTAGGGGGTCCCGAACTGTGCATCTAAGGAGGATGGCAACAGGAGGCAGGGGACACGATGTTTTACCTAGGTTCGGGCCCTCTTGATGGAGGTAAAACCCTACGTCTTGCTTGATTAATATTGATGATATGGGTAGTACAAGAGTAGATCTACCACGAGATAAGAGAGGCTAAACCCTAGAAGCTAGCCTATGGTATGATTGTATGTTATCCTACGGACTAAAACCCTCCGGTTTATATAGACATCGGAGAGGGTTAGGGTTACACAAGGTCGGTTACAAAGGAGGAGATACACATATCCGTATTGCCTAGCTTGCCTTCCACGTCAAGTAGAGTCCCATCCAGACACGAGACGAAGTCTTCTATCTTGTATCTTCATAGTCTAACAGTCCGGCCAATGGATATAGTCCGGCTGTCCGGAGACCCCCTAATCCAGGACTCCCTCAATGACTAAACCATATGATTTTGTAGGGATGAACTTTATTTGGCCATGTTATTTTGAGAAGACATAATTGCTTAGTTAGTATGCTTGAAGTATTATTATTTTTATGTCAATATGAACTTTTGTCTTGAATCTTTCGGATCTGAATATTCATACCACAATTAAGAAGAATTACATTAAAATTATGCCAAGTAGCACTCCGCATCAAAAAATTTGTTTTTATCATTTACCTACTCGAGGACGAGCAAGAATTAAGCTTGGGGATGCTTGATACGTCTCCAACGTATCTATAATTTTTGATTGCTCCATGCTATATTATCTACTGTTTTGGACATTATTGGGCTTTATTACCCACTTTTATATTATTTTTGGGACTAACCTATTAACCGGAGGCCCAGCCCAGAATTGCTGTTTTTTTGCCTGTTTTAGGGTTTCGAAGAAAAGGAATATCAAACGGAGTCCAAACAGAATGAAACCTTCGGGAACATGATTTTCTCAAAGAATAAGACCAGGGAGACTTGGACCCTACGTCAAGAAATAAAACAGGAGGCCACGAGGTAGGGGGGCATGCCCACCCCCACCAGGCGCTCCCTCCACCCTCGTGGCCCTCTGTTGCTCCACCGATGTACTCCTTCCTCCTATATATATCCACGTACCCCCAAACGATCAAAACAGGAGCCAAAACCCTAATTCCACCGCCGTAACTTTCTGTATCCATGAGATCCCATCTTGGGGCCTGTTCCGGAGCTCCGCCGGAGGGGGCATCGATCACGGAGGGCTTCTACATCAACACCATAGCCCCTCCGATGAAGTGTGAGTAGTTCACCTCAGACCTACGGGTCCATACTTAGTAGCTAGATCGCTTCTTCTCTCTTTTTGGATCTCAATACAATGTCCCCCTCTCTTGTGGAGATCTATTCGATGTAATCTTCTTTTGTGGTGTGTTTGTTGAGACCGATGAATTGTGGGTTTATGATCAAGTCTATCTATGAATAATATTTGAATCTTCTCTGAATTCTTTTATGTATGATTGGTTATCTTTGCAAGTCTCTTTGAATTATCAGTTTGGTTTGGCCTACTAGATTGATCTTTCTTGCAATGGGAGAAGTGCTTAGCTTTGGGTTCAATCTTGCGATGTCCTTTCCCGGTGACAGTAAGGGCATCAAGGCACGTATTGTATTGTTGTCATCGAGGATAACTGTAGGATAGGAAGTATGTCTAGAGGGGGGGGGGTGATTAGACTATTTGACCAATTAAAAATCTATCCTTTTCCCAACTTTAGTCTTTGGCAGATTTTAGCTATCTTAGCACAAATCAAGCAGTCTTAACACAATTCAAGAAAGCATGCAAAGAGTCTATAAGCAGCGGAAAGTAAAGCATGCAACTTGCAAGAATGTAAAGGGAAGGGTTTGGAGAATTCAAACGCAATTGGAGACACAGATGTTTTGTCGTGGTTCCGATAGGTGGTGCTATCGTACATCCACGTTGATGGAGACTTCAACCCACGAAGGGTAATGGTTGCGCGAGTCCACAGAGGGATCCACCCACGAAGGGTCCACGAAGAAGCAACCTTGTCTATCCCATCATGGCCATCACCCATGAAGGACTTGCCTCACTAGCGGTAGATCTTTACGAAGTAGGCGATCTCCTTGCCCTTACAAACTCCTTGGTTCAACTCCACAATCTTGTTGGAGGCTCCCAAGTGACACCTAGCCAATCTAGGAGACACCACTCTCCAAGAAGTAACAAATGGTGTGTTGATGATGAACTCCTTGCTCTTGTGCTTCAAATGATAGTCTCCCCAACACTCAACTCTCTCACACAGGATATGGATTTGGTGGAAAGAAGATTTGAGTGGAAAGCAACTTGGGGAAGGCTGGGGATCAAGATTCATATGGTGGAAATGGAATATCTTGGCCTCAACACACGAGTAGGTCGTTCTCTCTCAGAAAATGTGTATTGGAAGTGTAGGTATGTTCTGATGGCTCTCTCCATGAATGAAGAGTGGGTGGAGGGGTATATATAGCCTCCACACAAAAACTAACCATTACACACAATTTACCAATCTCGGTGAGACCGAATTGAGAAACTCGATCAAACCGATTCAGCAAACCTAGTGACCGTTAGGATTTTCGGTGGGACTGAGATGCAACTCGGTAGGACCAATATGGTTAGGGCTAGGGCATAATGTAATCTCGGTGTGACCGATTACACAAACTCGGTGGGACCGATTTTGGTAATAAGCTAACCAGAGTGCTGGTCAGGTCAACTCGGTGGGACCGATTTGCTCATTTCGGTGGGACCAAAATGTTACAAAAGGGAAACAGAGAGTTTACATTGCAATCTCGGTGGGACCGATCGCTCATCTCGGTAGGACCGAAACGTTACAAAGGGAAACAGAGAGATTACAACCCCATCTTGGTGGGACCGAGATCCCTATCGGTGAGACCGATTTTCCTAGGGTTTGTGGCAGTGGCTATGACATCTGAAATCGGTGGCGCCGGATAGAAAGAATCGGTGGGGCCGAGTTTGACTTTTGGTATAGGTCATATGTGGATGTGGGAAGGTACTTGAGGGTTTTGGAGCATATCACTAAGCACTATGAAGCAAGAACCTCATCAAGCAACACCTCATCCCTCCTTGATAGTATTGGCTTTTCCTATAGACTCAATGTGATCTTGGATCACTAAAATATAAAATGTAGAGTCTTGAGCTTTGAGCTTGAGCCAATCTTTTTGTCCTTAGTATTTTGAGGGGTCCACTCTCCTCATCCATGCCATGCCATTCATTGAGCTTTTCCTGAAATATTAATCTTGGAATAATGTTAGCTCAATGAGCTATATGTTGTTAGGAATTACCAAAACCACCCAGGGATAGTTGCACTTTCAATCTCCCCCTTTTTGGTAATTGATGACAACATATAGATCAAAGCTTTGACGAATGATAATAAGAGTGAAAAACATCATCGCTTTGAGAAGTATGTGAAAAGTAAGAGCTCCCCCTAAATTTGTGCATAGTTTATGATTTGCTTTGGACTGCAAAAGCACAGAGAGTTAGGCTCATGGGTTACTCTTCCATGTCACATACATCTTGGTGTGCTCAGAATGATAATAATTAAATACATGCACTCATCACCAAGCAAAGTGAATGATCATATAGGGATAAAATGATAATGTCATCCAACAAGCATTAATGTAGCATATGATCAAACACACATGATCATCCAAGTATCACACAGACAGGAAGTATCTCAATCAAGCAAATAAAGTTCAACCACCAAAGCAAGAGAGAATAAAAAGCAACGCTCTCTCTCGAAGCCTATGATCTATACATTTTTCTCCCCCTTTGGCAACAAGTTACCAAAAAGTTCATAGAAAATGCATAGCACTATGTCTCTCAGGCTTGGTCTTCAGTTGGTGGTGTCCGGAGAACTCCAAGAACGAAGGCTTCAGTCGATGTAGATGGAGTTGTTGGAGTAGGTGCTGGAGCTAGTGGCACTGAAGTTGTAGCTGGTGCAGATGAAGTGGCTCTAGTGTCTGTTACTGGCAGTGCAGTTGACCTCTAAGCTCTAGGCACTCTGGCAAATGCCTCAGTGGTTGTCTTGCCCTTCCTCTCCTGCATATAATCCTGGAGTTGCTCCACAACAGACTGGATCTCAGTTACCTTCACATCCATGTCATAGAACTTCTACTCCACGATCCTTTCCAAGCTCTCCTGGTTTTGAGTCAGGGTGGTCAACCCTTTCTCAATCCTTAGAGTGGATGCAATCAAGTAGCCAAGCTGATCTTGCTTGCTCTTCAGAAGATACCGAGATGCCTCTTCCATGGTTGGCATCTTTGCAGCTTTCTCAGCCTTTGCCTTCTCCCTCTTTGCTTGAGCTTGCACAGAAGATGGTTCATCCTCATTCATAACCACTTGGTTGTCCTCAAAGTCTGGATAGATAGGCATGTGCTCCTTGTCCAACAAGTATGTGCCAGTGCCCATCTTGGAGTTAATCAACTCCTGGATCTGTGGGGCATACCCACAACTTCTCTTTTGGTCAGCAGCTGTCCTCTTGATAGTTTCAACTACAAGACTCATGACCTTGAACTTTTGTGGCACATCAAATATATGTAGCAGATTGATGGAGTGGCCTCTGATCATTCTGTGATCACCAGACTTGGGCAGAAGAGTGTGCGTGAGGATCCAATTGATAGTAGGTAGTCCTGACAGCGGGTGTTTCACTGATCCAAATTGGTGAGTCTCAAGATCTGCATCAGGAATCTCCTTGTACATGCTAGCCATGGAGTTGTGATCCTTCTTCTTCTTGGCATAGACATCCAAGTCATCTTTATTCTCCTCAGGAGCATTGATCAATTGAGCCCATTCTGCTATTGTTGACTGGTATCTAGTGCCTTCAGACATCAAGACTATCTTGCTATCTGGGTAGAAGTGAGCTGTGGAGTAGAACTGCATGATAAGCTCATCGTTCAACTTTGTGAGCTTCTAAGCCACAAACTCATGAACTCCACAAGCCTTGAAACTATCATATACTCCTGGATAGTGTTCTTCATTCTCCTTGATGTACTCCTAGTTGACCCATCTCTTGTCACATACTATTGGTTTCTTGTCAAGCAACACTGTCTCATAGAAATCCTCTATTCTTTGGTATGGAACCTGTAGTCCACAGCAGTTCTCCTCCTGGTGGCATATGGATCTGACTCCCTCCATAGCCTCAATCCTGAGTACTTCCTGATCTTCATGTTTTCTGCTACAGGATGAGCATCATTATGATATGGAATTTTTGGTTTTAACTTCCTCAAAACATGTGTCTCATCATCTTCTTCTTCAGCAATAGTTTCAGGCACTGGGGCCTTGTTTTTCTCAGCAGCTGGAATGTTCCTGGTACTCCTTTTTGGTGCAATTTTGGGTTTTGGAGCAGCTGGCTTGGGAGCTTCTTTAGGCTTAGATGAAGCAGCCCCTAATCTTATGGCATCTCCCATAAGTTTATGTGCCTTAGGTGCTGGTGCGGCATCTTCTTCCTCTTCCTCTTTAGAGTCTCTCATCATAGATGGCTTTCCAATTACTCTGGCCATGGTCTTCTTGACCCTCTCTTTCCTCTTCTTGTCATCTCCAGCTACCTTGGGTTCAAGAGTGAGCTCCATTTTCTCACATGTGGCAACTTTCCTAGGTTTAGACATTGGCTGTCTTCCTTCTGGCCTCTTGGTCTTCAGACCTGGCTTAGTTGCAGCAGCAGTGCTATATTCCTTTTTAATCACTTTCTTCTTGGAAGTGGCCTCATCCTCAACTGCCACATAGTCTTCATCCTCAGATTCAGAAGTTTTCTTCTTTCTGGCCCTGGTGGCAGCTTTTGGTAAGTTGCTGGGTGTGCTCCTGCTTCCATCATCTGAGCTGCTAGAGGGACTAGTGCCCTCACTCATGTGAACCTGCTCCTCTTCCCTGTTCTGGCTGTCACTTTGATCAGACATATTGCAATCTCTGATAACTGACCCTGTGAGTAGATATAGATGAGATAGAGTGGATGGGCATAACAAAATACAGAGGTTTTTGCAAAAGAATGAATCAAAAACTTAGTTTTAGTTTTCCTCAGAAAGCATTTCAGATCAACCAATTTGTAAACTCAGTGATACCGAAACAGCTGTTGGAACCTAAACTAGTGAACTCGGTCAGACCGAGTCACAGTTCGGTGGCACCGAGACTGCTAGGGTTTCACAAAGTCCTGAACTTGGTCACACCGATTTGCAATTCTCGGTTAGACCGAGAATCACATGTGCAATGGCCTAAGCCAAATCGGTGGTACCGAGTTCCACAACTCGTTTGGTCTGAGATGGTTTCGACGGAAACCTAACCCTAAATTTTCAAATCATCTCTAATCTACGGAGTGTTTTTGACTGGATAAGATAGTTTCAATCGTAGCAAGATTCATGGCGAACGCAATGTGCTAGGAAGCAAATAAGGATAGCACAGTGATCAAGTTCATACCCTAGTTCGGCGATGAACTTGCTACGGTGGCAACGACGGGGATGATTCCCGTTGACGGCGGCGGAGACCAGCGGCAGGAGGCAACTGGCGACGAGGAGGAGGATCCGGAGACCCTGGAGGCAGAGCGGGCTAAGCGCGGGCAAAAGAGTTTGGAGAAAATTTCCGAAATTTAGCCCATGGGTATATATAGCCCGACCATGTCGGTGTGACCGAGCGGAACAACTCGGTGGCACCGAGATGCATAACTGCAAGCAGTTACTACAACTCGGTGTGACCGAAAAGTTCAAATCGGTTGCACCAAGATTGAAAACCTAGATCGATTTAGTGATCTCAGTATGACCGAAATAGGTGAATCGGTCAGACCGAAACGCACAAAGAAGTTTTGGAAGTTTAAGTCTATGACGAATCGGGGACTCCGGGTGCTCCTCACACAGAGTGGTACGAATCTGACTTGATCAAATGTTGTGATGTAGCATGAATAGAGTTTGAGACAGGAAAAGCATAGATAGCTAGAGAAGGTTCTTAGGCATTCTTGTCCATCCACTTGGCAAGAGAAAAAGAAACCAATCAATCAAAACAACAAGTAGATGTCCTTGAATGAGTAAATTATGCAACCAACATGCTCACACAATAAAATGGCAATTGAAATATGTGGCAAAGCATGCACAACCAATTCTAGCATCTATCAAGCAATTGGCGATGACTAGGTCATCTATATATGACTATATTGACTTAGGAGTCAAATGAGAACATTTGATCATAGGTCATACTCATCGTTTAAGCACAAGTGGGGGTACCACTTTTACATAAAGCATTGTTGTTTTCACACCATTAGAGTTGCTTTAGCTCAATTCTTAGAGTAAAGCTCCCCCTAGATATAAGATCCCCCCTAAGAGGGATGAACTAACCTTGGCTTTTGTCGATGATGACTTCATGTAGATGTTGAAGATGTGGATGCTCAATGTTTATGTAGATCATTTGGAGCTATCCTTTGGAGTGAGTTGTACTTTCAATACCTACACGGGTTATTCCCACAAGGAACAAACAAGGATATCCATAGACATATAGTGATGCACACACAAGATGATGTCTATGAAAGCTTTAGGTTACCTTGTCCCTTGTCTTACCAACAAGAGGGTTTGTGACTCCTTGAACTAGTGCAAGATGTGGAAGTTGATTACACTTGTTCTTGCCAAAATGATAAGAGTGAAGTATGTTGGCGGAGTCACCCTCAAGAACTCTCTAGTTCTTCTTCTTTGGGATCCACACCAACTTGATGGGAATCCTCGGAGTTGTAGTTGTACTTGATGAAGTGGAACTTGATGTAGTCTTGGGAACCCACTTGACCAAGGCCTTAGGAGCTTATTTAAATGCATCAATTCCCTCTTGAAGCTTGTCCTTGCCTTTTTCTTGTGGTCTTGTGGTGGAAGATCATCTTGAGCTTGTGTCCCTTTGAAAGAAGTAGGATCATACTTCTCTTGTTGAGGAACAAACTTCGTCTTGGGGTATTGATCTTCTTCCCACTCAACTCCATTGGCATTGAACTTTCGTTCAAAACCAACACCTTGGTTCTTCCGATGCCTTCCTTGCTTGTGTACAATTTCCTCGAATTGCTTACTCCCGGCAAGGCTCTTGTAAACACCTTTCTCTATAATTCCCTTCAATAAGCTATTTTCTTGCTCAAGTGTAACTTGGCTAAGAGAATCATTAGTGGAATCAAGAGAACTACTAGAAGCAACAACATTGGATTTAGCATGATTATTGTTACTACTAGAGGAAGAATCTTTCTTGTTCTTGTTACTAGACTTGACTTGAGGCATGTAAGTGGATAAGAGTAAACACTTGGCAATGTAAGAACTTTTCTTATGAAGATCATCATTGATTGCCTTTAAGAACTCATGCTCTTGCTCAAGGTTGAGTTTTTCAAAACGTAATTTCTCATGAGTCCTTAAAAGTTCTCGATGATCTCCTAAGATAGTTTCATGAGCTAACTTAAGAGTGTTTACTTCTTTACTTAGAGACTCAATCTTCTCCTTATCATTGTCATTCATTTTATCTTGATTAGCATGATTAATTGACGTTTCATCATAGTATTCATCACTAGAGTTGTCAACAAGTAAATCATCATCACCTAACAAGTCACCTTCATCACTATTGAAATCAACATACTCGGGGTGTGATACCTTTGGACCTTTGGCCATGAAGCATCTTCCAATTCCTTCATTTGGTGAATCAAATATGTCGTTGGAGTTGGTTGACACAAGTTCTAGACCGGCAACACCTTCATCTTGAGTGTATTCAGAGTCGGAGTGATAGCTTCTCTCGGAGTGATTGTCGGAGTCGGAGACAGATACCCATTCACCAACATGAGCTTGATGTCTTCGTTTTGTGTAGCTCCTTGATGACTTGTCCTTTCTTTCTGAATCCTTGTTTCTCCATGAGGGTCTTCATTCATAACGATCATCTCTACTCCTTCTTTCTCTAGGTGGTGATTCTTCTCTTCTACTTCTTCTTTTTGGAGAATCTTCTCTTCTTTTGTGGGGTGCCGTACACTCATTGGAATAGTGTCTGGGTCTTCCACAATTGTAACAGTTTCGCTCTCGACTAGAAGATCTTTTGTCATTGTAGGACCTTGACTTGGAGCTTCTCTCTTTGCTTCTACTCTTGTAGAATTTGTTGAAGTTATTCACCATTAAGCTCAATTCTTCATTGAAGGTTTGTTTCTCACTTGATGTGGGGGCTTCACATGAGGCTTTGTAAGCACCACTTGATTTGTTGTGAAGTTCCTCCTTATCCTGGAGTGACATCTCATGAGCAACAATTCTTCCAATGACTTCTATTGGCTTGAGATCTTTGTAATTGGGCATCATTTGAATCAATGTGCACACAGTATCATATTTTCCATCCAAGGCTCTTAGGATCTTCTTGATGATGAATTTGTCGGTCATCTCTTCACTTCCTAAGCGGCAATCTCATTTGTGATAAGAGCAAGCCTAGAGTACTTTTCAGCGACACCTTCACCATCCTTCATTTTGAACTTGTCAAGTTGACTTTGAAGCACATCCAACTTGGATTCCTTGATGGAGTCGGTAGCTTCATGCATGTCAATCAAAGTATCCCAAATTTCCTTTGCATTCTCAAGACGGCTGATTTTGTTGAATTCTCTGGGGCACAATCCGTTGAACAGGATATCACAAGCTTGAGCGTTGTATTGCAGCATTTTCAACTCTTCCACGCTGGTTTCACGATTCGTTCTCTCCCATCAAAGAATTCACCTTGCAAGCCAATACACACAATAGTCCAAACGGCGGGGTTATGTCCAAGAATATGCATTTTCATCTTATGCTTCCAACTAGCAAAATTAGTACCATCAAAGTAAGGACCTCTACGGTGATAATTTCCCTCGCTAGACGCCATACTCTCCTAGGTTGTGAAACCAAGGCTATGACCACCAAAAGCTATGGAAATCAAAGCAAATGGAGACCAATGCTCTGATACCACTTTTAGGATCGAAAGTATGTCTAGAGGGGGGTGATTAGACTACTTGACCAATTAAAAATCTATCATTTTCCCAATTTTAGTCTTCGGCAGATTTTAGCTATCTTAGCACAAATCAAGCAATCTTAACACAATTCAAGCAAGCATGCAAAGAGTCTATAAGTAGCGGAAAGTAAAGCATGCAACTTGCAAGAATGTAAAGGGAAGGGTTTGGAGAATTCAAACGCAATTGGAGACACAGATGTTTTGTCGTGGTTCCGATAGGTGGTGCTATCGTACATCCACGTTGATGGAGACTTCAACCCACGAAGGGTAACAGTTGCGCGAGTCCATGGAGGGCTCCACCCATGAAGGGTCCACGAAGAAGCAATCTTGTCTATCCCATCATGGACATCGCCCACAAAGGACTTGCCTCACTAGCGGTAGATCTTCACGAAGTAGGCGATCTCCTTGCCCTTACAAACTCCTTGGTTCAACTCCACAATCTTGTTGGAGGCTCCCAAGTGACACCTAGCCAATCTAGGAGACACCACTCTCCAAGAAGTAACAAATGGTGTGTTGATCATGAATTCCTTGCTCTTGTGATTCAAATAATAGTCTCCCCAACACTCAACGCTCTCTCACAGGATATGGATTTGGTGGAAAGAAGATTTGAGTGGAAAGCAACTGGGGAAGGCTAGAGATCAAGATTCATATGGTGGGAATGGAATATCTTGGCCTCAACACATGAGTAGGTGGTTCTCTCTCGGAAAATGTGTATTGGAAGTGTAGGTATGTTCTAATGGCTCTCTCCATGAATGAAGAGTGGGTGGAGGGGTATATATAGCCTCCACACAAAAACTAACCGTTACACAAAATTTACCAATCTCGGTGAGACCGAATTGAGAAACTCGGTCAAACCGATTCAGCAAACCTAGTGACCGTTAGGATTTTCGGTTGGACTGAGATGCAACTCGGTAGGACCGATATGGTTAGGGTTAGGGCATAACGTAATCTCGGTGTGACCGATTACACAAAATCGGTGGGACCAATTTTGGTAATAAGCTAACCAGAGAGTTGGTCAGGTAAACTCGGTGGGACCAATTTGCTCATTTCGGTGGGACCGAAATGTTACACAAGGGAAACAGAGAGTTTACATTGCAATCCTGGTCGGACCGATCACTCATGTCGGTAGGACCGAAACGTTATGAAGGGAAACAGAGAGATTACAACCCCATCTCGGTGGGACCGAGATCCCTATCGGTGAGACCGATTTGCCTAGGGTTTGTGGCAGTGGCTATGACATTTGAACTTGGTGGTGCCGGATAGAAAGAATCGGTGGGGCCAAGTTTGACTTTTGGTATAGGTCATATGTGGATGTGGGAAGGTAGTTGAGGGTTTTGGAGCATATCACTAATCACTATGAAGCAAGAACCTCATCAAGCAACACCTCATCCCTCCTTGATAGTATTGGCTTTTCCTATAGACTCAATGTGATCTTGAATCACTAAAATATAAAATGTAGAGTCTTGAGCTTTGAGCTTGAGCCAATCTTTTTGTCTTTAGTATTTTGAGGGGTCCACTTTCCTCATCCATGCCATGCCATTCATTGATCTTTTCCTGAAATATTAATCTTGGAATAATGTTTAGCTCAATGAGCTATATGTTGTTAGGAATTACCAAAACCACCCAGGGATAGTTGCACTTTCAATAACAAGATGGGGTTTTCTTCATATTGCATGAGTCTATCCCTCTACATCATGTCATCTTGCTTAAGGCGTTACTCTATTTTTAACATAATACTCTAGATGCATGCTGGATAGCAGTCGATGAGTGGAGTAATAGTAGTAGATGCAGGTAGGAGTCGGTCTACTTGTCTCAGACGTGATGCCTATATACATGATCATACCTAGATATTCTCATAACTATGCTCAATTCTGTCAATTGCTCAACAGTAATTTGTTCACCCACCATAGAATACTTATGCTCTCGAGAGAAGCCACTAGTGAAACCTATGGCCCCCGGGTCTATCTTTATCATATTGATCTCCTACTACTTAGTTATTTCCTTTGTTATTTACTTTGCCTTTATTTTAGTTTGCATCTTTATCATAAAAATACCAAAAATATTATCTTATCATAGGGATTGACAACCCCTATTTGCGTTGGTTGTGAGGATATATTTGTTTTGTGCAGGTACGAGGGACTCGCGCATAGCCTCCTACTAGATTGATACCTTGGTTCTCAAAAACTGAGGGAAATACTTAGGCTACTTTGCTGCATCATCCCTTCCTCTTCGGGGAAAACCAATGCAATGCTCAAGAGGTAGCAGGCATGGCCGTGGCATCCCCCTTCCTCCTCTTCGCTGAAGACACCGGCCTGACCAACCAAAGGCGAATGTCAAAAAATAGAAGGCACAAGCAGGAACAAGACGAAGCTCGAAGCACTTACTGATCCACTGGGACATAGTCCACCCTCCGCTTGGTGAGCCTAAAACCCAAAAGTGTCGGAGCCTGAGGAGTGGGCCCATGAGCTCCGGGAGCAGAAGGCGGCGTAGCAGAAGGACCGGAGCCGGCCCCAAGCGGTACGACGTCGGAGGCAGCGTCTCGAGAGACCAGCGATGATCTACCCCTTGTCGGGATGAGGGGAAGCTCCCTCACCTCCTGGTGGGCAACAACCTCAGCGTCGCATGGTAGGGCGCGGAGGATGTCGACCTTGCTCAAGGGGGAGTTCTCCCCCATTCCCTCGGGGATCTCCTCCGAGCCCTCCTCCTCCTCTTCCTCCTCGCGGGACTCGTGAGAAGACACCTCCACCGGCTTTGGCGTTGCGGAGGCCCCAACGAGCACCGGCGGCACCAGCGCGCGCGCGTCAAAGGTCGGCCTGGAAGCAACGAATTGCTCCCAATCCTTGCGATGGAACAAAGGAAGAAATGCGCTCGGCAGGTACTCTTGGTTGTCCCCAACCAGAGACGCAGAACTGCAGTCAGCTCGTCATCAGGCAGGGCCACCGGGCTCAGACGAACCTTGTCTTCTTCATCTCCAAGCTTCCACAAGGGGCGCGTGCGCGCCTGGAGTGGGGCAACGCGCAACGTCAAGAATTCCCTCAGGAGCATGACCCCAGTCACCTTGGCCGCCTTCGCATTGCCCGGCATCAAATCAGTCTTCATCTGCCCCAACACCGACCACCCCTTATCAGACTGGGGCGCCTCCGTCGGTAGTTCCAAGTGTGGATGGGCGCACCAGGCACTCATCATGACCCATTTGGCCCTGATGTTGTCAACCATCTTCCCGGTGTTCGAGATCGAGTTGGCCTGGCAGGCCGCGATGAAGTTTGCACACCCGAAGATATGGCCACCGGTCACGCGAAGGAAGACGAAGTGGCGCAACAATGTCACAGACGGCATCACGCCCAGGTACGCCTCGCAATAGTAGGCGAAGATAGACAAGAGAAGAACAGAGTTGGGATGGAGATGCAGCGCCTGCAACCCGAAGTGGTCGAGGACCTCGAAAAAGAAATCACAAAAGGGGGAACCAACCCGGCGGCGATGCTGCTCGTGAAGAAAGTGAATAAGGTGCTTCCCTCAGGCTCCGGCTCGTCAGAGGCAAGCCGGAGCTCCGTCTTCTCCCTCTCGTTGCTCGCCCCCGTCGTCAGCAAGCGCGTGGCAGCAAGGTTCTTCTCCGTGACGTTGGGCGCATCAAGGGCTGGCTTGAACCTTGCGCGGCGCCATTGGTCGCCGATGCGGAGTGAAGTTGAAGCAGATCTGGAAGTTTTGGCAGCAAGAAGCGAGAAAGGGGATCTGGAGCAAGGCGAGGAAGAAGCAATGAAGGCAAGCGCTGTCCGCGCCAGCCTTTTTGTCAAGTCGGGCTGTTGCTGAGGCAGCGTGGGGAAGCGGAGACGCGCACATCCAATCAACCGCCACGCGTCAACCGAGGCCGCCTGCTTTTGGGCCCGCGGCGCTCCGCGCTTGATCCTTTGGCTTTGCCTCGAAGCCAAGCCCAAGTGCGCCTTGGGCCCGGGGGCTACTGTCGGCGTTCTGGGAATGGGGGTCCCCAGACCTGCCTGCCTGTGGCCCACGGCGTGGCTGGGCTGGTAGGTTTGTACGGCCCATCTCAAGACAAGGCATTCAAGACACTTGCGAGGCGGACGATGCAAGACCTCCTCAGGAGCGGCTTCACCAAGCAGGCTCACGAGGGGCGGAGAAATCGAGGCAAGGAAAACCTCGCGAGGTCCTCGTGACATGAGCCATGATGATCGAGACCAGGCAGGCGCCAGTGCGTGCAGTGTCTTTGTTTCCTCTTTGGTGCCAAGGGGGCAAGCACAGGAGCGGAGTACTGAGGCATCAAGCAAAGGTTTCCATATTAGTGCAACGAGACCAAGACCAGAAGGACGGCAGGATGGAGGTCACCATGGAGCCCAAGACGGCATCATCACCAGAACCTTTGGCAGGCGAAGGCCTCCTTTTGTCAGGATAACTTGTACTGGTTGCCCCCTTTTGAATTGGCCGTTGTTGGCTCCCTTCCCGCTCAATATTTGGGGAGAGGACCAGGGCCTATATAAGTAGAACTAGCCACCACAGTAGGGAGAGGGAGGATTGACCTGATCACGAGAGGGACCTGAGCGGATCCAAGATCATCTCACCCACACAAGTTCACCAGGCACAAGAACACCTCAACCGTAGGAGGCTATTC
The DNA here is from genome assembly GCF_018294505.1 of Triticum aestivum. NCBI lineage: Eukaryota > Viridiplantae > Streptophyta > Magnoliopsida > Poales > Poaceae > Triticum > Triticum aestivum. The sequence continues at coordinate 397,876,791 of NC_057800.1, read as the reverse complement.
TTCCCCTTGTATTGTTCATCATCAGCCCAAGAGGCAATCCACCACCACCACACTGGAGTAGGGTATTACACCACAATGGTGGCCTGAACCAGTATAAATCTTGTGTCTTTCTGTGTTGTGACTTCGTCGAGTTCGTCCACAAGATCTTAGAGAGCTAGGGCGTGGATCGATAGGGAGAAAACCTTCACGCGCACCCTAGTGTTCAACCCTCAAGGGTTTGCCGGAACCCATGATCTGACACGAGCCAAGGTGACCAGTCGAGCCTGCGACGAAGATGCCGGGGTCGCAGTTAATCTGCGGGCGAGCCATTGATCCTTTGCCAATCACACAACGGAACTCTCAATGAAAGCACCATTGTTGGTGTCAAAACCGGCAGATCTCGGGTAGGGGGTCCCAAGCTGTGTATCATGGATCGATGGGTAATAGGAGACAGGGGACACGATGTTTACCCAGGTTCGGGCCCTCTTGATGGAGGTAAAACCCTACGTCCTGCTCTTTTTTATATTGATGGAGTATCAAGTACAGAGTTGATCTACCTCGAGATCATATGTTGTGGTCTAAAACCTAAGGGTATGATGAATAATATCCTTATTCTCTATTGACTAGCCTAGCCTCGGCTTATATAACATACCAGAGGCCTAGGATAACAAGAGTCCTAGTCGAATACGTCGGTGGAGAGGAGTCCTTGTCTTGATCACCAAGTCTTGTGGAATCTTCCTCGTATATATCTTCGGCTATCCGAACTGGCCCATGAGTAAACGGCCATGGGGGTCCTCGGCCCAATCCAACTGACCGGGAGACGATGTGGTGAGTACCCCCTAGTCTAGGACACCGTCAATGCCCCGGATGGCATCCCCTCTTTCGTCTTCGTTCATTGGTAACTTTACTTGAGGCTATATTTTTATTCACCACATGATATGTGTTTTGCTTGGAGCATCATTTTATTTTGTTTTGCTTGCAGTTTGAATCATATCCCAAGATCTGAAATTCTTAAATGTTATAGAGTCTTCACATAGTTACATAATTATTCAACTACTCATTGATCTTCACTTATATCTTTCGGAGTAGTTTGTCGTTTGCTCTAGTGCTTCACTTATATCTTTTTACAACACGGTGGTGGTTTTTTTATAGAAATTATTGATCTCTCATGCTTCACTTATATTATTTTGAGAGTCTTTTAGAACAACATGATAATTTGCTTTGGTTATGAAATTTGTCCTAATATGATAGGCATCCGAGATGGGTATAATAAAAAATTTCATATGAAGTGCATTGAATACTATGAGAAGTTTGATACTTGATGATTGTTTTGAGATCTGAAGATGGTGATATTAGAGTCATGCTAGTTGAGTAGTTGTGAATTTGAGAGATACTTGTGTTAAAGTTTGTGATTCCCGTAGCATGCACATATGGTGAACCGTTTTGTGATGAAGTCGGAGCATGATTTATTTTTTGATTGTCTTATGAGTGGCAGTCAGGGACGAGCGATGGTCTTTTCCTACCAATATATCCCCCTAGGAGCATGCACGTAGTACTTCGTTTCGATAACTAATAGATTTTTGCAATAAGTATGTGAGTTCTTTATGACTAATGTTGAGTCCATGGATTATACGCACTCTCACCCTTCCGCCATTGCTAGCCTCTCTTGTGTCGCGCAACTTTCGCCGGTACCATAACACCCACCATTACCTTCCTCAAAACAGCCACCATACCTACCTATTATGGCATTTCCATAGCCATTCCGAGATATGTTGCCATGCAACCTTTCACCGTTCCATTTATTATGACAGGCTTCATCATTGTCATATTGCTTTGCATGATCATGTAGTCGACACCGTATTTGTGGCAAAGCCACCTTTCATAATTTCATACATGTCACTCTTGATTCATTGCACATCCCGGTACACCGCCAGAGGCATTCACATAGAGTCATATTTTGTTCTAAGTGTCGAGTTGTAATTCTTGAGATGTAAGTAAATAAAAGTGTGTGATGATCATCATTATTAGAGCATTGTCCCATGTGAGGAAAGGATGATGGAGACTATGATTCCCCCACAAGTCGGGATGAGACTCCGGATGCAAAATTAAAAAAAGGGGCCAAAAAAAGGAGAAGGCCAAAAAAATGAGAGAAAAAGAGAGAAGGGGCAATGCTACTATCCTTTTTGCACACTTGTGCTTCAAAGTAGCACCATGATCTTCATGATAGAGAGTTTCTTATTTTGTCACTTTCATATACTAGTGGGAATTTTTCATTATAAAACTTGGCTTGTATGTTCCAATGATGGGCGTCCTCAAAATGCCCTAGGTCTTCGTGAGCAAGCGAGTTGGATGCACGCCCACCTAGTTTCTTTTTGAGCTTTCATACACTTATAGCTCTAGTGCATCCGTTGCATGGCAATCCCTACTCACTCACATTGATATCTATTGATGGGCATCTCCATAGCCCGTTGATACGCCTAGTTGATGTGAGACTATCTTCTCCTTTTTGTCTTCTCCACAACCACCATTCTATTCCACCTATAGTGCTATGTCCATGGCTCGCGCTCATGTATTGTGTGAAGGTTGAAAAGTTTGAGAACATGAAAAGTATGACACAATTTCTTGGCTTGTCATCGGGGTTGTGCATGATTTAAATATTTTGTGTGATGAAGATAGAGCATAGCCAGACTATATGATTTTGTAGGGATAGCTTTCTTTGGCCATGTTATTTTGAGAAGACATGATTACTTGGTTAGTATGCTTGAAGTATTATTGTTTTTATGTCAATATTAAACTTTTGTCTTGAATCTTATGGATCTGAATATTCTTGCCACAATAGAGAAGATTACATTGATGAATATGTTAGGTAGCATCCCACATTAAAAATTCTGTTTTATCATTTACCTACTCAAGGACGAGCAGGAATTAAGGTTGGCGATGCTTGATATGTCTCCAACGTATCTATAATTTTTGATTGTTCCATGCCATTATATTATCCATTTATATGATTTTTGGAACTAACCTATTAACCTAGAGCCCCGTGCCAATTTGTGTTTTTCCTTGTTTTTGAGTTTTACAGAAAAGGAATACCAAAAAGAGTCCAATTGATGTGCCAATTTTTGATGATTTTTATGGACGAAAAGAAGCCCCCGGAGTAAAAGAGTTGGGCCAGAAGAGTCCCGGGCCATCCACAAGGGTGGGGGGCGCGCCCTACCCCCGGGCACGCCGCCCTATCTCATGGACGACTCGGGGACCCCCCTGACTTGTTCCCGACGCCAAAAATTCCTATAAATACAGAAACCCGCAGAAAATAACCTAGATTGGGAGTTTTGCCGCTCAAGCCTCTGTAGCCACCGAAAACCAATCTAGACCCGTTCCGGTACCCTGCCGAAGGGGGGAACCCCTCTCCGGTAGCCATCTTCATCATCCCGGCGCTCTCCATGACACAGAGGGATTAGTTCACCCATGGGGCTGAGGGTATGTACCAGTAGCTATGTGTTTGATCTCTCTCGCTCTCTTGTGTTCTTGATTCGGCATGATCTTGATGTATCGTGAGCTTTGCTATTATAGTTGGATCTTATGATGTTTCTCCCCCTTTACTCTCTTGTGATGAATTGAGTTTTCCCTATGAAGTTATCTTATTGGATTGTGTCTTTAAGGATTTGAGAACACTTGATGTATGTGTTGCATGTGCTTATCTGTGGCGACAATGGGGTATTCACGTGATCCACTTGATGTATGTTTTGGTGATCAACTTGCGAGTTATGTGACCTTCTGAACTTATGCATAGGGGTTGGCACACGTTTTCGTCTTGACTCTCGCGTAGAAACTTTGGGGCACTCTTTGAAGTTCTTTGTGTTGGTTGAATAGATGAATCTGAGATTGTGTGATGCATATTGTATAATCGTACCTACGGATACTTGAGGTGACATTGGAGTATATAGGTGACATTGGAGTATATAGGTGACATTATGGTTTTGGTTGATTTGTGTCTTAAGGTGTTATTCTAGTACAAACTCTAGGATAGATCGAACGGAAAGAATAGCTTCGTGTTAATTTACTACAGACTCTTGAATAGATCGATCAGAAAGGATAACTTTGAGGTGGTTTCGTACCCTACAATAATCTCTTTGTTTGTTCTCCGCTATTAGTGACTTTCGAGTGACTCTTTGTTGCATGTTGAGGGATAGTTATATGATCCAGTTATGTTATTATTGTTGGGGAACGTTACAGAAAATTAAAATTTTTCCTACGGTTTCACCAAGATCCATCTATCAGTTCATCTAAGCAACGAGTCAAGGGAGAGAGTTTGCATCTACATACCACTTGTAGATCGCGTGCGGAAGCTTGCAAGGTGATGATGTAGTCGTACTCGACGTGATCCAAATCACCGATGACCAGCGCCGAACGGACGGCACCTCCGCGTTCAACACACGTACGGGACGGGAGACGTCTCCTCCTTCTTGATCCAGCAAGGGGGAAGGAGAGGTTGATGAAGATCCAGCAGCACGACGGCGTGGTGGTGGATGCAGGGCGTCACAGCAGCAGGGCTTCGCCGAGACTACGAGGGAGAGACGTAATGGGGGGAGATGGAGGCGCCAGGGGCTGGTGTATGAAGTCCCTCCTCTCCCCCACTATATATAGGGGTGCCAGGGGGGGCGCCGGCCCTAGTAGATGAGATCTACTAGGGGGGCGGCGGCCTAGGGGAGGTTTCCCTCCCCCCCAAGGCACCTAGGGGTGCCTTCCACCACTAGGACTCCTCCTAGGGGGAAACCCTAGGCGCATGGGCCTATAGGGGCTGGTGCCCTTGGCCCATGAAGGCCAAGGCGCACCCCCTACAGCCCATGTGGCCCCCCGGGACAGGTGGCCCCACCCGGTGGACCCCCGGGACCCTTCCGGTGGTCCCGGTACAATACCGATAACCCCGAAACTTGTCCCGATGCCCGAAATAGCACTTCCTATATATAATTCTTTACCTCCGGACCATTCCGGAACTCCTTGTGACGTCCGGGATCTCATCCGGGACTCCGAACAACATTCGGGTTTCTGCATATACATATCTTCATAACCCTAGCGTCACCGAACCTTAAGTGTGTAGACCCTACGGGTCGGGAGACATGCAGACATGACCGAGACGCTCTCAGTCAATAACCAACAGCGGGATCTGGATACCCATGATGGCTCCCACATGCTCCTCGATGTTGTCATCGGATGAACCACTATGTCGAGGATTCGATCAAACCCTGTATGCAATTCCCTTTGTCAATCGGTACGTTACTTGCCCGAGACTCGATCGTCGGTATCCCAATACCTTGTTCAGTCTCGTTACCGGCAAGTCACTTTACTCGTACCGTAATGCATGATCCCGTGTCCAACACCTTGGTCACATTGAGCTCATTATGATGATGCATTACCGAGTGGGCCCAGAGATACCTCTCCGTCATACGGAGTGACAAATCCCAGTCTCGATCCGTGTCAACCCAACAGCTACTTTCGGAGATACCTGTAATGCACCTTTATAGTCACCCAGTTACGTTGTGACGTTTGATACACCCAAGGCACTCTTACGGTATCCGGGAGTTACACGATCTCATGGTCGAAGGAAGAGATACTTGACACTTGCAAAGCTCTAGCAAAACGAACTACACGATCTTTTATGCTAAGCTTAGGATTGGGTCTTGTCCATCACATCATTCTCCTAATGATGTGATCCCGTTATCAACGACATCCAATGTCCATAGTCAGGAAACCATGACTATCTGTTGATCACAACGAGCTGGTCAACTAGAGGCTTACCAGGGACATAGTGTGGTCTAAGTATTCACACGTGTATTACGATTTCCGGATAATACAGTTATAGCATGAATAAAAGACAATTATCATGAACAATGAAATATAATAATACTTTTATTATTGCCTCTAGGGCATATTTCCAACAGTCTCCCACTTGCACTAGAGTCACTAATCTAGTTACATTGTGATGAATCGAACACCCATAGAGTTCTGGTGTTGATCATGTTTTGCACGCGAGAGAGGTTTAGTCAGCGGATCTGCGACATTCAGATCCGTGTGCACTTTGCAAATCTCTATGTCTCCATCTTGAACATTTTCACGGATGGAGTTGAAATGACGCTTGATGTGCCTGGTCTTCTTGTGAAACCTGGGCTCCTTTGCGAGGGCAATAGCTCCAGTGTTGTCACAGAAGAGTTTGATCGGCCCCGACGCATTGGGTATGACTCCTAGGTCGGTGATGAACTCCTTCACCCAAATCGCTTCATGTGCTGCCTCCGAGGCTGCCATGTACTCCGCTTCACACGTAGATCCCGCCACGATGCTCTGCTTGCAGCTGCACCAGCTTACTGCTCCACCATTCAACATATACACGTATCCGGTTTGTGACTTAGAGTCATCCAGATCTGAGTCGAAGCTAGCGTCGACGTAACCCTTTACGACGAGCTCTTCGTCTCCTCCATAAACGAGAAACATGTCCTTTGTCCTTTTCAGGTACTTCAGGATATTCTTGACCGCTGTCCAGTGTTCCTTGCCGGGATTACTTTGGTATCTTGCTACCAAACTTACGGCAAGGTTTACATCGGGTCTGGTACACAGCATGGCATACATAATAGATCCTATGGCTGAAGCATAGGGGATGACACTCATCTCTTCTTTATCTTTTGCCGTGGTCGGTGACTGAGCTGAGCTCAGTCTCATACCTTGTAACATAGGCAAGAACCCCTTCTTGGACTGATCCATTCTGAATCTCTTCAAAATCTTGTCAAGGTATGTGCTTTGTGAAAGACCTATGAGGCGTCTCGATCTATCTCTATAGATCTTGATGCCTAATATATAAGCAGCTTCTCCAAGGTCCTTCATTGAAAAACACTTATTCAAGTAGGCCTTAATGCTGTCCAGAAATTCTATATTATTTCCCATCAGGAGTATGTCATCTACATATAATATGAGAAATGCTACAGAGCTCCCACTCACTTTCTTGTAAACGCAGGCTTCTCCATAAGTCTGCATAAACCCAAACGCTTTGATCATCTCATCAAAGCGAATGTTCCAACTCCGAGATGCTTGCACCAGTCCATAAATGGATCGCTGGAGCTTGCATACTTTGTTAGCATTCTGAGGATCGACAAAACCTTCCGGCTGCATCATATACAGTTCTTCCTTAAGATGCCCGTTAAGGAATGTTGTTTTGACGTCCATCTGCCATATCTCATAATCATAGTATGCGGCAATTGCTAACATGATTCGGACGGACTTTAGCTTCGCTACGGGAGAGAATGTCTCGTCGTAGTCAATCCCTTGAACCTGTCGATAACCCTTAGCGACAAGTCGAGCTTTATAGATGGTAACATTACCATCCGCGTCCGTCTTCTTCTTAAAGATCCATTTGTTTTCTATCGCTCGCCGATCATCGGGCAAGTCTGTCAAAGTCCATACTTTGTTTTCATACATGGATTCTATCTCGGATTTCATGGCTTCAAGCCATTTGTTGGAATCCGGGCCCGTCATTGCTTCTTCATAGTTCGAAGGTTCATTGTTGTCTAACAACATGATTTCCAGGACAGGGTTGCCGTACCACTCTGGTGCGGAACGTGTCCTTGTTGACCTACGAAGTTCAGTAGTAACTTGATCCGAAGTACCTTGATCATTATCATGGTTTTCCTCTTCAGTTGGTGTGGGCATCACAGGAATGGTTTCCTGTGCTGTGTCACCATCCCGCTCAAGAGGTAGTACTTCATCGAGTTCCACTTTCCTCCCACTTACTTCTTTCGAGAGAAACTCTTTTTCCAGAAAGCATCCGTTCTTGGCAACAAAGATCTTGCCTTCGGATCTTAAGTAGAAGGTATACCCTATAGTTTCCTTAGGGTATCCTATGAATACGCATTTTTCCGACTTGGGTTCGAGCTTTTCAGGTTGAAGTTTCTTGACATAAGCTTCGCATCCCCAAACTTTTAGAAACGACAGCTTAGGTTTCTTTCCAAACCATAATTCATACGGTGTCGTCTCAACGGATTTAGACGGTGCCCTATTTAAAGTGAATGTAGCTGTCTCTAGAGCGTATCCCCAAAATGATAGCGGTAAATCGGTAAGAGACATCATAGACCGCACCATATCCAATAGGGTGCGATTACGACGTTCGGACACACCGTTTCGCTGAGGTGTTCCAGGCGGCATGAGCTGTGAAACGATTCCACATTTCCTTAAGTGTGTACCAAATTCGTGACTTAAGTATTCTCCTCCACGATCTGATCGTAAGAATTTTATCTTTCGGTCACGTTGATTCTCTACCTCATTCTGAAATTCCTTGAACTTTTCAAAGGTCTCAGACTTGTGTTTCATTAAGTAGACATACCCATATCTACTCAAGTCATCTGTGAGAGTGAGAACATAACGATATCCTCCGCGAGCCTCAACGCTCATTGGACCGCACACATCGGTATGTATGATTTCCAACAAGTTGGTTGCTCGCTCCATTGTTCCGGAGAACGGAGTCTTGGTCATTTTGCCCAAAAGGCATGGTTCGCACGTGTCAAACGATTCATAATCAAGAGACTCTAAAAGTCCATCGGCATGGAGCTTCTTCATGCGCTTGACACCAATGTGACCAAGGCGGCAGTGCCACAAGTATGTGAGACTATCGTTATCAACTTTAAATCTTTTGGCATCTACACTATGAACATGTGTAATATTACGCTCGAGATTCATTAAGAATAAACCATTGACCATCGGAGCATGACCATAAAACATATCTCTCATATAAATCGAACAACCATTATTCTCAGACTTAAATGAGTAGCCATCTCGTATTAAACGAGATCCTGATACAATGTTCATGCTCAAACTTGGCACTAAATAACAATTATTAAGGTTCAAAACTAATCCCGTAGGTAAATGTAGAGGCAGCGTGCCGACGGCGATCACATCGACTCTGGAACCATTCCCGACGCGCATCGTCACCTCGTCCTTTGCCAGTCTCCGTTTATTCCGCAGCTCCTGCTGTGAGTTACAAATATGAGCAACGGCACCGGTATCAAATACCCAGGAGTTACTATGATTACTGGTAAGGTACACATCAATCACATGTATATCAAATATACCTTTGGTGTTGCCGGCCTTCTTATCCGCTAAGTATTTGGGGCAGTTCCGCTTCCAGTGACCCTTCCCTTTGCAATAAAAGCACTCAGTCTCAGGCTTAGGTCCATTCTTTGACTTCTTCCCGGTAACTGGCTTACCAGGCGCGGCAACATCTTTGCCGTCCTTCTTGAAGTTCTTCTTACCCTTGCCCTTCTTGAACTTAGTGGTCTTATTGACCATCAACACTTGATGTTCTTTCTTGATTTCAGCCTCTGCTGACTTTAGCATCGAGAACACTTCAGGAATGGTCTTTTCCATCCCCTGCATGTTGTAGTTCATCACAAAGCTCTTGTAGCTTGGTGGGAGCGACTGGAGGATTCTGTCAATGACCGCCTCATCTGGGAGGTTAATGTTCAGCTGGGTCATACGGTTGTGCAACCCAGACATCTTCAGGATGTGCTCACTGACAGAACTGTTTTCCTCCATCTTACAACTGTAGAACTTGTCGGAGACATCATATCTCTCGACCCGGGCATGAGCTTGAAAAACTAGTTTCAGCTCTTCGAACATCTCATATGCTCCGTGGTGCTCAAAACGCTTTTGGAGCCCCGGTTCTAAGCTGTAAAGCATGCCGCACTGAACGAGGGAGTAATCATCAGCGCGAGACTGCCAAGCATTCATAATGTCTTGGTTCTCTGGGACGGGAGCGTCACCTAGCGGTCCTTCTAGGACATATTATTTCCTGGCAGCTATGAGGATGATCCTCAGGTTTCGGACCCAGTCTGTATAGTTGCTGCCATCATCTTTCAGCTTGGTTTTCTCTAGGAACGCGTTGAAGTTCATGTTGACATTAGTGTTGGCCATTGATCTACAAGACATATTTGCAAAGGTTTTAGACTAAGTTCATGATAATAAAGTTCTAATCAAATTATGAACTCCCACTTAGATTAGACATCCCTTTAGTCATCTAAGTGTTACACGATCCGAGTCGACTAGGCCGTGTCCGATCATCACGTGAGACGGACTAGTCATCGTCGGTGAACATTCTCATGTTGACCGTATCTTCCATACGACTCGTGTTCGACCTTTCGGTCTCCGTGTTCCGAGGCCATGTCTGCACATGCTAGGCTCGTCAAGTTAACCCTAAGTGTTTTCGCTGTGTAAAACTGTCTTACACCCGTTATATGTGAACGTAAGAATCCATCACACCCGATCATCACGTGGTGCTTAGAAGCGACGAACTGTAGCAACGGTGCACAGTTAGGGGAGAACACTTCTTGAAATTTTATAAGGGATCATCTTATTTACTACCGTCGTCCTAAGTAAACAAGATGCATAATACATAATAAACATCACATGCAATTATATAGTTGTGACATGATATGGCCAATATCATATAGCTCCATTGATCTTCATCTTCGGGGCTCCATGATCATCTTGTCACCGGCTTGACACCATGATCTCCATCATCATGATCTCCATCATCGTGTCTTCATGAAGTTGTCACGCCAATGACTACTTCTACTTCTATGACTAACGTTTAGCAATAAAGTAAAGTAGTTTACATGACGTTATTCAATGACACGCAGGTCATACAAAAAATAATGACAACTCCTATGGCTCCTGCCGGTTGTCATACTCATCGACATGCAAGTCGTGAATCCTATTACAAAGAACATGATCTCATACATCACAATTCATCATTCATCACAACTTCTGGCCATATCACATCACATGATCAATCGCTGCAAAAACAAGTTAGACGTCCTCTAATTGTTGTTGCATCTTTTACGTGGCTGCAATTGGGTTCTAGCAAGAACGTTTTCTTACCTACGAATCACCAAAACGTGATTTTGTCAACTTCTATTTACCCTTCATAAGGGCCCTGTTCATCGATTCCGCTCCAACTAAGGTGGGAGAGACAGACACCCGCCAGCCACCTTATGCAACTAGTGCATGTCAATCGGTGGAACCGGTCTCACGTAAGCGTACGTGTAAGGTTGGTCCGGGCCGCTTCATCCCACAATACCGTTGAGCAAGAAAAGACTAGTAGAGGCAAGTAAGATGACAAAATCCACGCCCACAACAAAGTTGTGTTCTACTCGTGCAAAGAGAACTACGCATAGACCTAGCTCATGATGCCACTGTTGGGGAACGTTGCAGAAAATTAAAATTTTTCCTACGGTTTCACCAAGATCCATCTATGAGTTCATCTAAGCAACGAGTCTAGGGAGAGAGTTTGCATCTACATACCACTTGTAGATCGCGTGCGGAAGCTTGCAAGGTGATGATGTAGTCGTACTCGACGTGATCCAAATCACCGATGACCAGCGCCGAACGGACGGCACCTCCGCGTTCAACACACGTACGGGACGGGAGACGTCTCCTCCTTGATCCAGCAAGGGGGAAGGAGAGGTTGATGAAGATCCAGCAGCACGACGGCGTGGTGGTGGATGCAGGGCGTCACAGCAGCAGGGCTTCGCCGAGACTACGAGGGAGAGACGTAACGGGGGGAGGTGGAGGCGCCAGGGGCTGGTGTGTGAAGTCCCTCCTCTCCCCCACTATATATAGGGGTGCCAGGGGGGGCGCCGGCCCTAGTAGATGAGATCTACTAGGGGGGGCGGCGGCCTAGGGGAGGTTTCCCTCCCCCCCAAGGCACCTAGGGGTGCCTTCCACCACTAGGACTCCTCCTAGGGGGAAACCCTAGGCGCATGGGCCTATAGGGGCTGGTGCCCTTGGCCCATGATGGCCAAGGCGCACCCCCTACAGCCCATGTGGCCCCCCGGGACAGGTGGCCCCACCCGGTGGACCCCTGGGACCCTTCCGGTGGTCCCGGTACAATACCGATAACCCCGAAACTTGTCCCGATGCCCGAAATAGCACTTCCTATATATAATTCTTTACCTCCGGACCATTCCGGAACTCCTCGTGACGTCCGGGATCTCATCCGGGACTCCGAACAACATTCGGGTTTCTGCATATACATATCTTCATAACCCTAGCGTCACCGAACCTTAAGTGTGTAGACCCTACGGGTTCGGGAGACATGCAGACATGAACGAGACGCTCTCAGTCAATAACCATCAGCGGGATCTGGATACCCATGATGGCTCCCACATGCTCCTCGATGTTGTCAAAGTATTCACACGTGTATTACGATTTCCGGATAATACAGTTATAGCATGAATAAAAGACAATTATCATGAACAATGAAATATAATAATACTTTTATTATTGCCTCTAGGGCATATTTCCAACAGTCTCCCACTTGCACTAGAGTCACCAATCTAGTTACATTGTGATGAATCGAACACCCATAGAGTTCTGGTGTTGATCATGTTTTGCACGCGAGAGAGGTTTAGTCAGCGGATCTGCGACATTCAGATCCGTGTGCACTTTGCAAATCTCCATGTCTCCATCTTGAACATTTTCACGGATGGAGTTGAAACGACGCTTGATGTGCCTGGTCTTCTTGTGAAACCTGGGCTCCTTTGCGAGGGCAATAGCTCCAGTGTTGTCACAGAAAAGTTTGATCGGCCCCGACGCATTGGGTATGACTCCTAGGTCGGTGATGAACTCCTTCACCCAAATCGCTTCATGTGCTGCCTCCGAGGCTGCCATGTACTCCGCTTCACACGTAGATCCCGCCACGACGCTCTGCTTGCAGCTGCACCAGCTTACTGCTCCACCATTCAACATATACACGTATCCGGTTTGTGACTTAGAGTCATCCAGATCTGAGTCGAAGCTAGCGTCGACGTAACCCTTTACGACGAGCTCTTCGTCTCCTCCATAAACGAGAAACATGTCCTTTGTCCTTTTCAGGTACTTCAGGATATTCTTGACCGCTATCCAGTGTTCCTTGCCGGGATTACTTTGGTATCTTGCTACCAAACTTATGGCAAGGTTTACATCGGGTCTGGTACACAGCATGGCATACATAATAGATCCTATGGCTGAAGCATAGGGGATGACACTCATCTCTTCTTTATCTTTTGCCGTGGTCGGTGACTGAGCTGAGCTCAGTCTCATACCTTGTAACATAGGCAAGAACCCCTTCTTGGACTGATCCATTCTGAATCTCTTCAAAATCTTATCAAGGTATGTGCTTTGTGAAAGACCTATGAGGCGTCTCGATCTATCTCTATAGATCTTGATGCCTAATATATAAGCAGCTTCTCCAAGGTCCTTCATTGAAAAACACTTATTCAAGTAGGCCTTAATGCTGTCCAGAAATTCTATATTATTTCCCATCAGGAGTATGTCATCTACATACAATATGAGAAATGCTACAGAGCTCCCACTCACTTTCTTGTAAACGCAGGCTTCTCCATAAGTCTGCATAAACCCAAACGCTTTGATCATCTCATCAAAGCGAATGTTCCAACTCCGAGATGCTTGCACCAGTCCATAAATGGATCGCTGGAGCTTGCATACTTTGTTAGCGTTCCGAGGATCGACAAAACCTTCTGGCTGCATCATATACAGTTCTTCCTTAAGATGCCCGTTAAGGAATGCTGTTTTGACGTCCATCTGCCATATCTCATAATCATAGTATGCGGCAATTGCTAACATGATTCGGACGGACTTTAGCTTCGCTACGGGAGAGAATGTCTCGTCGTAGTCAATCCCTTGAACCTGTCGATAACCCTTAGCGACAAGTCGAGCTTTATAGATGGTAATATTACCATCCGCGTCCGTCTTCTTCTTAAAGATCCATTTGTTTTCTATCGCTCGCCGATCATCGGGCAAGTCTGTCAAAGTCCATACTTTGTTTTCATACATGGATTCTATCTCGGATTTCATGGCTTCAAGCCATTTGTTGAAATCCGGGCCCGCCATTGCTTCTTCATAGTTCGAAGGTTCATTGTTGTCTAACAACATGATTTCCAGGACAGGGTTGCCGTACCACTCTGGTGCGGAACGTGTCCTTGTGGACCTACGAAGTTTAGCAGTAACTTGATCCGAAGTACCTTGATCATTATCATTGTTTTCCTCTTCAGTTGGTGCGGGCATCACAGGAACGGTTTCCTGCGCTGCGCCACTTTCCCGCTCAAGAGGTAGTACTTCATCGAGTTCTACTTTCCTCCCACTTACTTCTTTCGAGAGAAACTCTTTTTCCAGAAAGCATCCGTTCTTGGCAACAAAGATCTTGCCTTCGGATCTTAAGTAGAAGGTATACCCTACAGTTTCCTTAGGGTATCCTATGAATACGCATTTTTCCGACTTGGGTTCGAGCTTTTCAGGTTGAAGTTTCTTGACATAAGCATCGCATCCCCAAACTTTCAGAAACGACAGCTTAGGTTTCTTTCCAAACCATAATTCATACGGTGTCGTCTCAACGGATTTAGACGGTGCCCTATTTAAAGTGAATGTAGCTGTCTCTAGAGCGTATCCCCAAAATGATAGCGGTAAATCGGTAAGAGACATCATAGACCGCACCATATCCAATAGAGTGCGATTACGACGTTCGGACACACCGTTTCACTGAGGTGTTCCAGGCGGCGTGAGCTGTGAAACGATTCCACATTTCTTTAAGTGTGTACCAAATTCGTGACTTAAGTATTCTCCTCCACGATCTGATCGTAAGAATTTTATCTTTCGGTCACGTTGATTCTCCACCTCATTCTGAAATTCCTTGAACTTTTCAAAGGTCTCAGACTTGTGTTTCATTAAGTAGACATACCCATATCTACTCAAGTCATCTGTGAGAGTGAGAACATAACGATATCCTCCGCGAGCCTCAACGCTCATTGGACCGCACACATCGGTATGTATGATTTCCAACAAGTTGGTTGCTCGCTCCATTGTTCCGGAGAACGGAGTCTTGGTCATTTTTCCCAAAAGGCATGGTTCGCACGTGTCAAACGATTCATAATCAAGAGACTCTAAAAGTCCATCGGCATGGAGCTTCTTCATGCGCTTGACACCAATGTGACCAAGGCGGCAGTGCCACAAGTATGTGGGACTATCGTTATCAACTTTAAATCTTTTGGCATCTACACTATGAACATGTGTAATATTACGCTCGAGATTCATTAAGAATAAACCATTGACCATCGGAGCATGACCATAAAACATATCTCTCATATAAATCGAACAACCATTATTCTCAGACTTAAATGAGTAGCCATCTCGTATTAAACGAGATCCTGATACAATGTTCATGCTCAAACTTGGCACTAAATAACAATTATTAAGGTTCAAAACTAATCCCGTAGGTAAATGTAGAGGCAGCGTGCCGACGGCGATCACATCGACTCTGGAACCATTCCCGACGCGCATCGTCACCTCGTCCTTTGCCAGTCTCTGTTTATTCCGCAGCTCCTGCTGTGTTACAAATATGAGCAACGGCACCGGTATCAAATACCCAGGAGTTACTACGATTACTGGTAAGGTACACATCAATCACATGTATATCAAATATACCTTTGGTGTTGCCGGCCTTCTTATCCGCTAAGTATTTGGGGCAGTTCCGCTTCCAGTGACCCTTCCCCTTGCAATAAAAGCACTCAGTCTCAGGCTTGGGTCCATTCTTTGACTTCTTCCCGGTAACTGGCTTACCAGGCGCGGCAACATCTTTGCCGTCCTTCTTGAAGTTCTTCTTACCCTTGCCCTTCTTGAACTTAGTGGTCTTATTGACCATCAACACTTGATGTTCTTTCTTGATTTCAGCCTCTGCTGACTTCAGCATCGAGAACACTTCAGGAATGGTCTTTTCCATTCCCTGCATGTTGTAGTTCATCACAAAGCTCTTGTAGCTTGGTGGGAGCGACTGGAGGATTCTGTCAATGACCGCCTCATCTGGGAGGTTAATGTTCAGCTGGGTCATACGGTTGTGCAACCCAGACATCTTCAGGATGTGCTCACTAACAGAACTGTTCTCCTCCATCTTACAACTGTAGAACTTGTCGGAGACATCATATCTCTCGACCCGGGCATGAGCTTGAAAAACTAGTTTCAGCTCTTCGAACATCTCATATGCTCCGTGATGCTCAAAACGCTTTTGGAGCCCCGGTTCTAAGCTGTAAAGCATGCCGCACTGAACGAGGGAGTAATCATCAGCGCGAGTTTGCCAAGCATTCATAATGTCTTGGTTCTCTGGGACGGGAGCGTCACCTAGCGGTCCTTCTAGGACATATTGTTTCCTGGCAGCTATGAGGATGATCCTCAGGTTCCGGACCCAGTCCGTATAGTTGCTGCCATCATCTTCCAGCTTGGTTTTCTCTAGGAACGCGTTGAAGTTCATGTTGACATTAGCGTTGGCCATTGATCTACAAGACATATTTGCAAAGGTTTTAGACTAAGTTCATGATAATAAAGTTCTAATCAAATTATGAACTCCCACTTAGATTAGACATCCCTTTAGTCATCTAAGTGTTACACGATCCGAGTCGACTAGCCCGTGTCCGATCATCACGTGAGACGGACTAGTCATCGTCGGTGAACATTTTCATGTTGATCGTATCTTCCATACGACTCGTGTTCGACCTTTCGGTCTCCGTGTTCCGAGGCCATGTCTGCACATGCTAGGCTCGTCAAGTTAACCCTAAGTGTTTTCGCTGTGTAAAACTGTCTTACACCCGTTGTATGTGAACGTAAGAATCCATCACACCCGATCATCACGTGGTGCTTAGAAACGACGAACTGTAGCAACGGTGCACAGTTAGGGAAGAACACTTCTTGAAATTTTATAAGGGATCATCTTATTTACTACCGTCGTCCTAAGTAAACAAGATGCATAATACATAATAAACATCACATGCAATTATATAGTTGTGACATGATATGGCCAATATCATATAGCTCCATTGATCTTCATCTTCGGGGCTCCATGATCATCTTGTCACCGGCTTGACACCATGATCTCCATCATCATGATCTCCATCATCGTGTCTTCATGAAGTTGTCACGCCAACGACTACTTCTACTTCTATGACTAACGTTTAGCAATAAAGTAAAGTAGTTTACATGACGTTATTCAATGACACGCAGGTCATACAAAAAATAATGACAACTCCTATGGCTCCTGCCGGTTGTCATACTCATCGACATGCAAGTCGTGAATCCTATTACAAAGAACATGATCTCATACATCACAATTCATCATTCATCACAACTTCTGGCCATATCACATCACATGATCAATTGCTGCAAAAACAAGTTAGACGTCCTCTAATTGTTGTTGCATCTTTTACGTGGCTGCAATTGGGTTCTAGCAAGAACATTTTCTTACCTACGAATCACCACAACGTGATTTTGTCAACTTCTATTTACCCTTCATAAGGGCCCTGTTCATCGATTCCGCTCCAACTAAGGTGGGAGAGACAGACACCCGCCAGCCACCTTATGCAACTTGTGCATGTCAGTCGGTGGAACCGGTCTCATGTAAGTGTACGTGTAAGGTTGGTCCGGGCCGCTTCATCCCACAATACCGTTGAGCAAGAAAAGACTAGTAGAGGCAAGTAAGATGACAAAATCCACGCCCACAACAAAGTTGTGTTCTACTCGTGCAAAGAGAACTACGCATAGACCTAGCTCATGATGCCACTGTTGGGGAACGTTGCAGAAAATTAAAATTTTTCCTACGGTTTCACCAAGATCCATCTATGAGTTCATCTAAGCAACGAGTCAAGGGAGAGAGTTTGCATCTACATACCACTTGTAGATCGCGTGCGGAAGCTTGCAAGGTGATGATGTAGTCGTACTCGACGTGATCCAAATCACCGATGACCAGCGCCGAACGGACGGCACCTCCGCGTTCAACACATGTACGGGACGGGAGACGTCTCCTCCTTCTTGATCCAGCAAGGGGGAAGGAGAGGTTGATGAAGATCCAGCAGCACGACGGCGTGGTGGTGGATGCAGGGCGTCACAGCAGCAGGGCTTCGCCGAGACTACGAGGGAGAGACGTAACGGGGGGAGATGGAGGCGCCAGGGGCTGGTGTATGAAGTCCCTCCTCTCCCCCACTATATATAGGGGTGCCAGGGGGGCGCCGGCCCTAGTAGATGAGATCTACTAGGGGGGGCGGCGGCCTAGGGGAGGTTTCCCTCCCCCCAAGGCACCTAGGGGTGCCTTCCACCACTAGGACTCCTTCTAGGGGGAAACCCTAGGCGCATGGGCCTATAAGGGCTGGTGCCCTTGGCCCATGAAGGCCAAGGCGCACCCCCTACAGCCCATGTGCCCCCCCGGGACAGGTGGCCCCACCCGGTGGACCCCCGGGACCCTTCCGGTGGTCCCGGTACAATACCGATAACCCCGAAACTTGTCCCGATGCCCGAAATAGCACTTCCTATATATAATTCTTTACCTCCGGACCATTCCGGAACTCCTTGTGACGTCCGGGATCTCATCCGGGACTCCGAACAACATTCGGGTTTCTGCATATACATATCTTCATAACCCTAGCGTCACCGAACCTTAAGTGTGTAGACCCTACGGGTTCGGGAGACATGCAGACATGACCGAGACGCTCTCAGTCAATAACCATCAGCGGGATCTGGATACCCATGATGGCTCCCACATGCTCCTCGATGTTGTCATCGGATGAACCACGATGTCGAGGATTCGATCAAACCCTGTATGCAATTCCCTTTATCAATCGGTACGTTACTTGCCCGAGACTCGATCGTCGGTATCCCAATACCTTGTTCAGTCTCGTTACCAGCAAGTCACTTTACTCGTAACGTGATGCATGATCCCGTGTCCAACACCTTGGTCACATTGAGCTCATTATGATGATGCATTACCGAGTGGGCCCAGAGATACCTCTCCGTCATACGAAGTGACAAATCCCAGTCTCGATCCGTGTCAACCCAACAGCTACTTTCGGAGATACCTGTAATGCACCTTTATAGTCACCCAGTTACGTTGTGACCTTTGATACACCCAAGGCACTCTTACGGTATCCGGGAGTTACACGATCTCATGGTCGAAGGAAGAGATACTTGACATTTGCAAAGCTCTAGCAAAACGAACTACACGATCTTTTATGCTATGCTTAGGATTGGGTCTTGTCCATCACATCATTCTCCTAATGATGTGATCCCGTTATCAACGACATCCAATGTCCATAGTCAGGAAACCATGACTATCTGTTGATCACAACGAGCTGGTCAACTAGAGGCTTACCAGGGACATATTGTGGTCTAAGTATTCACACGTGTATTATGATTTCCGGATAATACAGTTATAGCATGAATAAAAGACAATTATCATGAACAATGAAATATAATAATACTTTTATTATTGCCTCTAGGGCATATTTCCAACAGTCTCCCACTTGCACTAGAGTCACCAATCTAGTTACATTGTGATGAATC
The DNA here is from genome assembly GCF_018294505.1 of Triticum aestivum. NCBI lineage: Eukaryota > Viridiplantae > Streptophyta > Magnoliopsida > Poales > Poaceae > Triticum > Triticum aestivum. Next base: position 397,857,402 of record NC_057800.1, on the reverse strand, counting down.
GAACACCCATAGAGTTCTGGTGTTGATCATGTTTTGCACGCGAGAGAGGTTTAGTCAGCGGATCTGCGACATTCAGATCTGTGTGCACTTTGCAAATCTCTATGTCTCCATCTTGAACATTTTCACGGATGGAGTTGAAACGACGCTTGATGTGCCTGGTCTTCTTGTGAAACCTGGGCTCCTTTGCGAGGGCAATTGCTCCAGTGTTGTCACAGAAGAGTTTGATCGGCCCCGACGCATTGGGTATGACTCCTAGGTCGGTGATGAACTCCTTCACCCAAATCGCTTCATGTGCTGCCTCCGAGGCTGCCATGTACTCCGCTTCACATGTAGATCCCGCCACGACGCTCTGCTTGCAGCTGCACCAGCTTACTGCTCCACCATTCAACATATACACGTATCCGGTTTGTGACTTAGAGTCATCCAGATCTGAGTCGAAACTAGCGTCGACGTAACCCTTTACGACGAGCTCTTCGTCTCCTCCATAAACGAGAAACATGTCCTTTGTCCTTTTCAGGTACTTCAGGATATTCTTGACCGCTGTCCAGTGTTCCTTGCCGGGATTACTTTGGTATCTTGCTACCAAACTTACGGCAAGGTTTACATCGGGTCTGGTACACAACATGGCATACATAATAGATCCTATGGCTGAAGCATAGGGGATGACACTCATCTCTTCTTTATCTTTTGCCGTGGTCGGTGACTGAGCTGAGCTCAGTCTCATACCTTGTAACATAGGCAAGAACCCCTTCTTGGACTGATCCATTCTGAATCTCTTCAAAATCTTATCAAGGTATGTGCTTTGTGAAAGACCTATGAGGCGTCTCGATCTATCTCTATAGATCTTGATGCCTAATATATAAGCAGCTTCTCCAAGATCCTTCATTGAAAAACACTTATTCAAGTAGGCCTTAATGCTGTCCAGAAATTCTATATTATTTCCCATCAGGAGTATGTCATCTACATATAATATGAGAAATGCTACAGAGCTCCCACTCACTTTCTTGTAAACGCAGGCTTCTCCATAAGTCTGCATAAACCCAAACGCTTTGATCATCTCATCAAAGCGAATGTTCCAACTCCGAGATGCTTGCACCAGTCCATAAATGGATCGCTGGAGCTTGCATACTTTGTTAGCGTTCCGAGGATCGACAAAACCTTCCGGCTGCATCATATACAGTTCTTCCTTAAGATGCCCGTTAAGGAATGCTGTTTTGACGTCCATCTGCCATATCTCATAATCATAGTATGCGGCAATTGCTAACATGATTCGGACGGACTTTAGCTTCGCTACGGGAGAGAATGTCTCGTCGTAGTCAATCCCTTGAACCTGTCGATAACCCTTAGCGACAAGTCGAGCTTTATAGATGGTAATATTACCATCCGCGTCCGTCTTCTTCTTAAAGATCCATTTGTTTTCTATCGCTCGCTGATCATCGGGCAAGTCTGTCAAAGTCCATACTTTGTTTTCATACATGGATTCTATCTCGGATTTCATGGCTTCAAGCCATTTGTTGAAATCCGGGCCCGCCATTGCTTCTTCATAGTTCGAAGGTTCATTGTTGTCTAACAACATGATTTCCAGGACAGGGTTGCCGTACCACTCTGGTGCGGAATGTGTCCTTGTGGACCTACGAAGTTCAGCAGTAACTTGATCCGAAGTACCTTGATCATTATCATTGTTTTCCTCTTCAGTTGGTGTGGGCATCACAGGAACGGTTTCCTGCACTGCGCCACTTTCCCGCTCAAGAGGTAGTACTTCATCGAGTTCTACTTTCCTCCCACTTACTTCTTTCGAGAGAAACTCTTTTTCCAGAAAGCATCCGTTCTTGGCAACAAAGATCTTGCCTTCGGATCTTAAGTAGAAGGTATACCCTACAGTTTCCTTAGGGTATCCTATGAATACGCATTTTTCCGACTTGGGTTCGAGCTTTTCAGGTTGAAGTTTCTTGACATAAGCATCGCATCCCCAAACTTTCAGAAATGACAGCTTAGGTTTCTTTCCAAACCATAATTCATATGGTGTCGTCTCAACGGATTTAGACGGTGCCCTATTTAAAGTGAATGTAGCTGTCTCTAGAGCGTATCCCCAAAATGATAGCGGTAAATCGGTAAGGGACATCATAGACCGCACCATATCCAATAGGGTGCGATTACGACGTTCGGACACACCGTTTCGCTGCGGTGTTCCAGGCGGCGTGAGCTGTGAAACGATTCCACATTTCCTTAAGTGTGTACCAAATTCGTGACTTAAGTATTCTCCTCCACGATCTGATCGTAAGAATTTTATCTTTCGGTCACGTTGATTCTCTACCTCATTCTGAAATTCCTTGAACTTTTCAAAGGTCTCAGACTTGTGTTTCATTAAGTAGACATACCCATATCTACTCAAGTCATCTGTGAGAGTGAGAACATAACGATATCCTCCGCGAGCCTCAACGCTCATTGGACCGCACACATCGGTATGTATGATTTCCAACAAGTTGGTTGCTCGCTCCATTGTTCCGGAGAACGGAGTCTTGGTCATTTTGCCCAAAAGGCATGGTTCGCACGTGTCAAACGATTCATAATCAAGAGACTCTAAAAGTCCATCGGCATGGAGCTTCTTCATGCGCTTGACACCAATGTGACCAAGGCGGCAGTGCCACAAGTATGTGGGACTATCGTTATCAACTTTAAATCTTTTGGCATCTACACTATGAACATGTGTAATATTACGCTCGAGATTCATTAAGAATAAACCATTGACCATCGGAGCATGACCGTAAAACATATCTCTCATATAAATCGAACAACCATTATTCTCAGACTTAAATGAGTAGCCATCTTGTATTAAACGAGATCCTGATACAATGTTCATGCTCAAACTTGGCACTAAATAACAATTATTGAGGTTCAAAACTAATCCCGTAGGTAAATGTAGAGGCAGCGTGCCGACGGCGATCACATCGACTCTGGAACCATTCCCGACGCGCATCGTCACCTCGTCCTTTGCCAGTCTCCGTTTATTCCGCAGTTCCTGCCGTGAGTTACAAATATGAGCAACGGCACCGGTATCAAATACCCAGGAGTTACTACGATTACTGGTAAGGTACACATCAATCACATGTATATCAAATATACCTTTGGTGTTGCCGGCCTTCTTATCCGCTAAGTATTTGGGGCAGTTCCGCTTCCAGTGACCCTTCCCTTTGCAATAAAAGCACTCAGTCTCAGGCTTAGGTCCATTCTTTGACTTCTTCCCGGTAACTGGCTTACCAGGCGCGGCAACATCTTTGCCGTCCTTCTTGAAGTTCTTCTTACCCTTGCCCTTCTTGAACTTAGTGGTCTTATTGACCATCAACACTTGATGTTCTTTCTTGATTTCAGCCTCTGCTGACTTCAGCATCGAGAACACTTCAGGAATGGTCTTTTCCATCCCCTGCATGTTGTAGTTCATCACAAAGCTCTTGTAGCTTGGTGGGAGCGACTGGAGGATTCTGTCAATGACCGCCTCATCTGGGAGGTTAATGTTCAGCTGGATCATACGGTTGTGCAACCCAGACATCTTCAGGATGTGCTCACTGACAGAACTGTTTTCCTCCATCTTACAACTGTAGAACTTGTCGGAGACATCATATCTCTCGACCCGGGCATGAGCTTGAAAAACTAGTTTCAGCTCTTCGAACATCTCATATGCTCCTGCAACATGAGACGTTGCAGCCACAAAGGGTCAGTACATTGAATGTACTAGCAAATTCACACCATAGAGAGAAATGATGAACAATGGCTATCTCTACATGCATATTGGCTGGTGCAAAAGCTCTATGGATATAATGTTTTTTGAAAAGCCAATTTTTCCCTACTGCAAAGGAATAATTTTTTTATTTAACAATCATGGTGGTTGTTTAACATTGAGAATGGCTGACAGCATTCTCAATCCCAATTAAGTAACATCATTAAAACCCAACAACATTCATTTAAAGTAATGTGATGAGATTCACATGATAATCCAAGTACTAGATACTCGAGACGTCCATAACCGGGGACACGGCTAACCATGATTAGTTTATACACTCTACAGAGGTTTGCACACTTTTCCCCACAAGACTCGATCGCCTCCATTTGGTTTCTCACACTACATGGTATTTGAGAAGACGGATGACCGAGACATAGTCTTTCAGAAGTGCTAGCACCTTACGATCGGGTAGACCGTACCACCTACATCCCCTACATCTACTAGTCTACCACTGTAAGAGTTCGCACGACTTAGTCAACTATGCTAGAGCCCATAATAGCTTGTGGCTGCACACGGAAGTTTCTAGTATGAATAATCTCATGATCCCTTTGAGCCTGGGTGGCGGTCCATAAAAATAGGCAATCCTGGTCTACCCAGGTGCCTAGACAGGCAATCCTAGAATAACCAGGTGCCTCAATCCACCCAGATGTGTGTTTAAGTTACCACCTTAAGTAAACCATTAATTAACAATCTCACATCTGTCATGAATACTCTCAAAACCCAATCCACGTCTACGAGCATAGCATGGCAATGTAAGCGTAACGTAAAAGTAACTCCCAAGGTTTGAATGCAGGCAATAGGTTCCTACCTCATAAACTACTTCCCATCCCTCAATTTAATTAGATCCTAATCATGCAATGCTGGAGGTTTGATCTAATGCAATAAAAACTAGGTATGAAAGAGGTATGATCAAAGTGTGAACTTGCCTGCAATGTTGACGAAGATGATTTGCACTCAAAACTCTTGACAGATCTACTCGTCACACTCCGGTCAATCTATCGTAAGCAGGCAATAGCAACCACACATAAGCAATCACTCAAAAGAACAGAAAGAACGAAGAAGTCGATTCGGAAAACATCAAAATCAAGCAAATAGCTCTTGCAACATAAAACAATTTCTAACAGCACCAAAATTATGTGAATTTGGCCTTATCGGAAGGTTTAGGTCAAGAGCTTCGATTTGCAAAAAGAATCAACTCAAACGGAGCTACGAAACTCAAGTTATGATCAAGCGAAGTTTGAATTCAAATCTGATCTAATTCAAAATTTAAACTTTTCAAAAACATGATTAAGTTGTTTTACTGGATAAAGGAGATTATAACGAAGACGTGGGCGTTGGTTTCGTTGGTTTTGGACTAACGAGTAAAAGTAATGATAGATTGAAGGTCAGGGACTAAACTATGAAGAAACTAATTACCTACGGGTCCCTGGCTGAAAATTAAAACAGAAAAAGAAAAAAAATACTAAATTACGAACGTTCGTTACCGAACGCTAACGGATGAATTCGTTCGCTCCAAAGGGATAGTCAGTGAACTAACCAAAAAACGATCTAAAAGGAAAACCCAAAGAAAACCGGATCGGGTTTTGCTGGTTTTTACCGGTTTGCGGGAAAAAAACTGCAGCGGCGGATCGGCGATCTTCGGCGGAAAACTGGCAGCTCTCCAGCGAGTCCAGTGGGCTCCGGCGTTCGCGGCAGGGTGCGGCGGTGGGCGGCAGCAGCGGTGAGGCGAGGCGGAACGGCGGCGCGCGTGGGTAGGCGGCGGACAGAGGCGCG